>NW_028327182.1:53685000-53990991 GCF_987537825.1 Furipterus horrens | reverse complement strand
AATATAGTTTGATGTCTGGTATTGTGATTCCTCCTGCTGTGTTCTTCTGTCTCAGGATTGCTTTTAATATTCAGGGTCTTCTTTGGTTCCATATGAATTTTTGGATTATTTGTACTAGGTCTGTGAAATATGTCATTGGTATTTTAATAGGGATTGCATTGAATCTGTAAATTGCTTTGGGTAGTATGGCCATTTTGATGATGTTGATTCTTCCCATCCAAGAACATGGTATTTGCCTCCATTTATTTGTATCTTCTTAACTTCTTTCTTCAATGTTACGTAATTTTTAGAGTACAGGTCTTTTATCTCTTTGGTTAAGTTTATTCCTAGGTACTTTATTTTTCTTGTTGCTATAGTAAATGGTATTTTTTTTGTCTCTGTCTCTGATATTTTATTGTTGGTGTACAGAAATGCCTTAGAATTCTGTATACTTATTTTGTACCCTGCTATTTTGCCAAATTCACTTATTATATTGAGTAGTCTTTTAGTGGAGTTTATAGGGTTTTCTAGGTATACTATCATGTCATCTGCATATAATGATAGTTTTACTTCTTCTTTCCCAATTTCAATGCCTTTTATTTCTTTTCCTTGTCTGATTGCTGTGGATAGGATTTCCAACACTATGTTGAATAGGAGTGGAGAGAGTGGACAGCCTTGTTTTGTTACTGATTTCAGGGGAAATGCTTTCAGTTTTATTCCATTGAGTATGACTTGGCTTCAGGTTTCTCATATATAGCCTTAATGATGTTAAAGTATGCTCCCTCTGTTCCCATTTTGCTGAGTGTTTTCATCATGAATGGGTGTTGTACTTTATCAAATGCTTTTTCTGCATCTATTGATATGATCATGTGATTTTTGTCTCTCATTTTGTGTAGGTGGTGTATTATATTTATGGACTTGCAAATATTAAACCATTCATGCATCCCTGGATGAATCCCAGTTGACCGTGGTGTATGATCCTTTTGATGTATTGCTGGATCCTGTTTGCCAAATTTTATTTAGGATTTTAGCATCTATGTTCATCAGTGGTATTGGCCTGTAGTTTTCTTGTTTTGTTGTTTCTTGACCTGGTTTTGTATTTAGGGTAATACTGGCTTCATAGAAAGAGTTTGGGATTTTTTCCTCTTCTTGGATTTTTTGGAATAGTTTGAGGAGGGTAGGAGTTAGTTCTTCCGTAAATGTTTGTAAAATTTGCCTGTGAAGCCATCCGGTCCACGGCTTTTGTGTGCCGGGAGATTTTTGATTAATGTATCGATTTACTTCTTTGTTATTGGTCTATTGAGAATTTCTACTTCTTCTTGATTCAGTTCTGGAAGGCTATATGTTTCTATAAATTTGCCCATTTCTTCCAGGCTGTCAAATTTCTTGCCATACTGTTGTTTGTAGTAATTTCTTACTATCATTTGTATTTCTGTGGTATCCGTCGTGATTTCTCCTCTTTCATTTCTGATTTTGTTTATTTGGGTCTTCTCTCTTTTTTTTTTTTTGATGAGCCTGGCTAGAGGCTTGTCGATTTTGTTTATTTTTTCGAAGAACCAGCTCCTAGTTTTGTTGATCTTTTGAATTGTTAGTTTGGTCTCTATGTCTTTAAATTCTTCTCTGATCTTGATGATTTCGTTCCTTCTTCTTGCCCTAGGCTTTGTTTGTTGTTGCTGTTCTAGTTCTTGTAGCTTTAGGGTTACATTTTTTATTTGAGATTCTTCTATTATTTTCATATATGCCTGTATTCCTATGAACTTCCTTTTTAGGACTGCTTTTGCTGTGTCCCATAGGTTTTGGGCTGTTGTATGTTAATTATCATTAGTTTCTAGAAATTTCTTGATTTCTTCTTTGATGTCATTGTTAACTCATTCATTATTTAATAGCATGTTATTCATTCTCCATGAGTTTGGATGTCTTTGATGTTTTTCTCTGAAGTTGATTTTAAGTTTCAAGGCATTGTGGTCTGAAAAGATGCTTGATATGATTTCAATTTTCTTGAATTTGTTGAGGCTTGTTTTGTGTCCTATTATGTGGTCTATCTTTGAAAATGTCCCATGTGCATTTGAAAAGAATGTATATTTTGCTTCTTTGGGGTGAAAAGTTCTATATATATATATCAGTTAAGTCCATGTGGTTTAGTGTGTTGTTCAATGCCTGTATATCCTTGGTGTTTCTTTGCTTCAAAGATCTTTCTATTGGTGTTAATGAAGTGTTGAAGTCCCCTACTATGAGTGTGTTGTTGTTGATATCCTTCTTGTGGTCTTCTAGTATTTGCTTTATGTATTTGAGTTCTCCTATGATGGGTGCATAAATGTTTATCAGTGTTATAGCCTCGTGATGGATTGTTCCCTTAAGTATTATAAAATGTCCTTCTTTGTTTTCTTTTATTGCCCTTGCTTTGAAATCTGTTTTGTCTGATATGAGGACTGCTACCCCAGCTTTTTTTTTTTCATGTAAGTTTGCTTGGAATACTTTTTTATATCCCTTTACTTTCATTCTATGTAGATGATTTGTTTTGAGATGTGTTTCTTGTAGACAGCAAGTATATGGATCCTGTTTTTTTTATCCATTCTGTTACCCTATCTTTAATGAGAGCATTTAGTCCATTTACATTTAAGGTTATTATTGAACATGTATTTATTCATTGCCCTTTGTACCTGTTTTCCTCTCCTCTTTTGTCTTCTTTTTCTTAAAACATTTCCTTTAGCATCTCGTTTGGTGGAGATGTATTCTTTTAGTCTTCCTTTGTCTGGGAAACTTCTTACTTCACCTTGCAATTTGAATGAGAGCTTTGCTGGGTAGAGTATTCTTGGTTGTAGGCCTCTGTTTTTCATTGCTTGAAATATTTTTGACCATTCCCTTCTGGCTTGTAGTGTTTCTGTTGAGAAATCGATCGATAACGTTATCGGAGCTCTCTTGTATATTATTTGCTGTTTTTCTCTTGCTGCTTTTCAGATTCTCTCTGTCTTTGATTGTTGTCATTTTAATTATGATGTGCCTCAGAGTGGGTTTTTTTGGGTTCCTCTTCATTTGGAATCTCTGTGCTTCTTGAACTTGCATAACTTTTTCTCTCTTCAGGTTGGGAAATTTTTTTGTCAATTCTTCTCCTATCAGCTTTTCTATTCCACACTCCTCAGCTCTCTCTCTTATTCTGATGATCCTGATATTGTTTCTTCTCACGCTATCTGGTAATTCCCTTACATTTTGTTCATATTTTCATTCTTTTTTCATTTTGTTGTATTGTCTGGGAATTTTTTTCTACATTGTCCTATATTTCACTGATCTGATCCTCTGCTTTCTTTAGTCCACTTTTCATTGATTCTACTGTGTTTTTCAGTTCAGAGATTGTATTCTTCATTTCTTCCTGGTTCTTGTAAATAGTTTCTATGTCTTTTTTTGCGCAGATGTAGTTCTCTATAAGTTCCCTGTACTTTTCTTGGAGCTATTGGTAACTTCCTTGGAGATTTTCGTAATTGTTTTTGAGGTTGTCGAGTATATTGAACTTCTTCACCACCATTGTTTTGAATTCCGTGTCTGACATTTGGACTATGTCTATTCCATCTACCTCTCTTTCCAGGGATTCCTCTTTTCTTTTCATTGAGAGGTTGTTTCTGCATCTTACCATGTTGGATTCTTCTTGTTTGTCTTTGTTTTTTGGATTTGTCTGCTTTGACTTCCCACCTTTGTGGTATGAGATTCTTTATAGGAGATTTGGGGCTTTCAGTGGTGCAGTCTCTTTGATCTCCTGAGCCTGATGTTCTTAGGATACCCTTTATGTCATTTGTTTATGCTGTCTGGTTATATTTCAGATGCTCTTTGGTAGGATCTTCTCTCTGGCTAGTTGATTGAGAGTCACTCTATCCACTTTGTCTTGAGTTCTTTTGTGGAGATGCTGTTAAAAACATAAACACACAGCCCAGGCAGGAATCCCACATCTTCAAAAATATATCCCACCCTCTATCCCACTATTGTCAGCAAATGAGCTGGCATTAATATATAGAGAGGTTAGGGATTTTATACTATAGGAAGAATAGATAAGAATTATTTTTAGGGAGGAAAATATGATTTTTGAGAGAGGGGATGATAAATTAGTAATAGTAGCAAGTAATGTTGAGACTATGCAAGACAGCAGGTAATATTTACATTGTATGTTAATAATGAAAAAATAAAAAAGGAAGAATGCAGAATATAGTAAGAAAGTGGAATTGTATAGTATTAGATCCATATAATAGTTATATTCTATTTATTTAGTGTGAAATAGAGGCTATCCTCGACAGACAAATAAACAAAATTAAAGAGGAAGGATTAGAAGAAAAGATGGTATGAAACAAATTAAAGATATAGTTTTTTAAGGAAAAAAAGTAAAAATTTAAATTAAATTTAAAACTAAATATAAGAAATTTAAAAAAATTAAAACAAAATACAATACAGATAAAAAAACTAAAATGGAAATAAAAATTAAAAAATTATGTAAAAGGAAAGTTTTCATTCAGTTCAGCCTTTGTGTTATCCTCTTTTTCTGGACCTACAGGTGGTCTATTGAGGGGGGCCAGAATTTCCTGTTCCTTGCATCAGGGGTGTTAGCCCCCAGTGGTCATCGTTTATTTGGCACTGCTTGGAGCTGGCCAGTGTGCTCGTGCGCATGCAAAGTGGCCTTCGAGTTAGCCTCAGGCCTGCTGAGCTGCGCTCTGGCAGTGGTTTCTGGCCTCTTGGGTCGGGGCCCTGGACACTCGTGCACAGTGGAAGTGAGCATTTGTGAGCCACCGCTGCCCGCTGTTCCCGTACCACAGCAGCCCGCCGCAGCCACCCACTGTTCTTGCACCTGCCTGAGTGGGCAGGAGCAGATCTCGAGCAAGTGGCCTGGGCTCTGGCCTTGCACCCACTGGCGCTGGCCAGGGGTGTCTGCGCACAGTCTACTGCGTGCCTAGCAGGCCCCCCCTGCGCCCTTTGGGGCACTGATCTTATGTCTGTTGGGGTGTGTCCCAGGGGCACCTGGATGCACGGCCCCGCACACTTGGGCCAGTGAATGAGGGCACTTCCCTGTGCGCGTCCACGCGACCCAAGGGGAGGGTTGGGGCATGGGTGAGTGTACTTCTGCGCCTGTGCTCCTCAAGAATGTCCTATCGCCCCCGACCTTTTTTCCCCTCTCCGCAGTTCACAAGAGAAAAATATAAAGGAAAAATTACGTTCTCACATGCACAGCAGCACACTGTTTCTTGTCTTTCAGCGCCAATGCCACCTTGTCCAGTTTTGTCTCTGCCAGTGGGCAGAGATCCGCTCTCCTCCCGACTCCTCTCTGGGGAAGGCTGTGGTCGCCAAAAAGCCTTTGTGTACTTCTAGCCACTGCTCGGGTAGCCACCCCAGTCAGAAATCCCATCTCATCCCTTTTTCCTCTGCTATCCTCACCAAACAGATCATTCCCAGATGGTTTTCTTTAATCCAGCAGTGCCAAGGCTCGACTCCTGCCAGTGTCCAGCTGCTCACTGAGATGTTCTGTCTGCAATTAGTCCAAACTACAGACTGGTCTTGGGAGCCAGAAAGTACAGCCTCCCCTCACTCCTCTGCCATCTTCTCCTCTAGAGAAACCAGTTTTAAAGTGTAGCCCACAGACCACCCATTCTTCACCAACCCAGCCACTTAGTTCAGCCAAACTGTTGAGTCTCAGGAGGCAGCGATGCACACAGGATTAAATGAGTCCTATACATACAGACAATCATTCAGTTTATGAGATCATAGGGTTATGCCCTTTTAAAACAGAAAACACATGTTAATTTATGCAATATAACCCACAAACAAGTCTCTAAATTTGTAAGGCTGTCTTATTGGAAAGAGATCCAGTTGCAAGGCATTTGCCATTCTTCTTGCCTGTAAATTACACATCTTTGATGATACCAGAGACATAATTTAATGGTCATGTGTGATGTAGTGGCCTTTTCAGTCTCTCTGTGGTTATAAGACTTCTCTCCAGCTAGTGTTCAGTTTGTTATTCCAGGTGATTGCTCCAAAATTAAATTATAAATCCAGACTGGTCCTGGGAGGAGGTTAGTGTAGCTTCCACTTACTCCTCAGCCGTCTTGGATCACCTCGTTTCCATGAGTTTTTACTGATGACAAAACAGAGGTCCAAAGAGTTTTAACTAGTAGTTCAGTTGTTCATAATGGCCTCAATGAGACACCATTAACTGTTATTACTTACCCAATAATTATGCTATGTGTTTTTAATAATTAAAATAAAAAATCTCCATGAAACCCAGAGTTTTAGTCCAAAGGAATGAGGTGTCCTAAGGTAAATTTTCAAGCATTTAGATTCATACATGAAAAAGAAATTTTTGGATTAATGGATTTTCTGGGCTTTTATTATACCATTCAATCCTACCCTAACTGTACTTAAAGACTAATTTGGCATCTAAGAATTTAAAATTTACTTTTAAATACAAAACCTGCATATAGTAAACCAAGGGACTTAAAACAGAGGAGGCATACACTAATGCAAAAAAGTGGGTTTGACAGTTGGAAGGCTTCTTTCAATTCCTGACTCTATTATTTCCCAACTGTGTGGCTTTGGACAAGAAGCCAGGTAGAGTTGCATTGAGATGGAAGGAGAGCTAATGCAAATTACAACTAGCATTGAACAAGGATTTTATCTGGTTGGAGCACCCATTGATACATTGTTGGAACCAGCCCTGCACCTGAGGAAACAGAGGAAAGTTGTGCAGCTCTTAGCACTTTCTTTTTCACATGGAGACATCTTACAATACTTCCTCACCTTCAAAGGTTTTGTCCTCCCTGGCTTTCATACTTTGGGTCTCAAAGTCTCTTTCTGATTTATGCAAGTGGTTCATACTCCTCATTGAAACTCTCTCATAATAGGACTGGACACGTTTAGACAGATACCTTAAAACAATCTGTTTCTATTCCCCTAGGAGACCTTGGTATTTACTGAATCCCTGGCTCCTTTGGCTGTCTTCCACGATTTTGGGTTGATAATATTCATTTAAAATTTTATTTATTTATAAAATACATTTTCCAAGTTTTTATTGCATATTTTTCTGATTAAAAATGTAATATACATTCAGCATAGAAAAGTGAAAAACAGAGAAGAGAATAAAGAAAATTAATAATTTTTCAAAATCTCACCTCCCATAGAATACCACTGTTAATCTTTTTGGTGTATTTTCTTTTAGTAATTTTTTATTTATAAATAACATACATTTAATTTAGTTGGAATACACTTTTATATCCAGCTTTTTAAAATTAACGTGTTACTGTAAGAGCGGAGTTGCTCAGAAGACCACTAAGATGCAGTAGCTGAGAAGCAGAGGTTTATTGGGGAATTAGCAAGCGGGCAGGGAGCCCTGCAATGGGTGGTCAGGACCCTGACCTTCTAGGGGAGAAGGGGGTTGCTTTTGTAGGAGGAGAGTGAAGAGGGCAATTTTTTGTGTGAGCCTTGTCAGCATTTTGGCCTTCTGGCAACTGCGAGTGTGACAGGCTGACCAAAACAGGATGTGGTTTCAGCTTCATACATCCTGTCATCTCACAGACAGTTGCAGGCAGGGTAAGGGGCAGCAGGGTCTCGGGATCTGGGGATGTCATTCCAGCCTTTTTGTTTTAATAAAAGGAAGTGAGGGGTAAATTTTTTTTAGGGCTGCAGGGTGATTTTTTGTTTGGCAGAGATAGGATGGGAAGAGGGTCATTGAATCTATTTTCTGTAATGACTTTCTGCTGATTTAGGGCATTGGGAGGGGGTTGACCACTCGCTTGGGATCATTTTCTCTCACAGGTTGGTGTCTGAAAGATATTAGGAAGAGTATGTTGTGAACAGTAGAGGATGTCATGGATTGGACCATTTTTTTGAATAAAGTTAACTAGCAGTTTGAGGAAGCAAGGACCAAGGGTGAGGAATAATAGGAGGAGAAGCAGTAGGGTTATGAGAGGCACTAGAAGGGAGAGGAGAAGTATAAGAGAAAGGTTTTGAACCAGGATTTTTTGTATGCCCATTCCCTGGCTTGGGTAATAATATTAATGTGTTTTTTTAAGTACCTGTAAATTTTTTTCTATTATGCCTGTATTGTTAATGTAAAAACAGTAGGTTTAACTTACTATGGCCCATGCTTTCCCTGCCTTGGCTGTGAGGATGTCTAGGGCCCTCCTATTTTGGAGAACTATGTCTCTTAGGCTGTTTAGGGATTCTTGCTATTTTTCCTAGGGCTTGGAGGGTGCCATTATAAGTTTCTTGAAGGGCTAGAGGGAGATTTAGGATTGATTTCTCTAGATGGAGTATTTCTATGGACCAGAAGAAACCTCTATATATGGAGTGCCCTATTTTCAGTTGTTTAAGGATAGGGTTGCTGTATGCGTGCCTGCCAAACTCAGACCATTGTTGGTCTTGTCTGTGTTGGGGGTGAGACAAGAGGAAGGTCCTAAGGAAGGAGCCAAAATTGGGGATTGTCTCAGAAGTGATCATTTGCTGGGGGTTAAGTATGGAGGCATCTAGTATTAAAGTAGGTGCCAGTCCAATAAGGAAGTATTGTTAGGTATGCTTGAATACCACATAGGAAGTGATATCCTCCTTCTTGTAAGGAAATAGCAGTGCTATATTTTGCATCAGTGATGGTGATACAACTGCAGTGAGCTTTGTTTTCTATTGACTGGCACCAAATTTTATTGGTGATTTTGTGAAGAAATGTTTGGTTGCATTGGTTATTTCAGAAGTTTATGATACAGTGAGGAGTGGTAGGAAAGTTTGAAGCATTGGTGTGATTGTGAATTTGGAATGTACTGTAAGTATGGGTAGGAGACTTGCTTTGTTGGCCTCCATAGTGGACAGAGGCTAGGTCTAGGGTGTGGTTACAGAAAAGGAGTAGTTGAATGCACCCAAGAAGCGAGTTTGGATGTGGGTGCCATTGATATGTCTGAAGTGGATGCAGAGAGCGGTAGGACTGGTAATATAGATGATGGTGGCCACTGGCTGGGCTGCTCCAGAGAGATCTGCCAGACCCTTGTGAGAGTGAAGGGGCCAGTACTGGGATGGGAGAAAGTGGGCAGTAAGGCTATATAAGACGGTGCAATTGGGTGGGAAGGCGGTGACCTTGATGTCTGGGTGATGGAATGAGTGAGGACAGATCCAGCAGTTGGTATTTTTTTGTTTTTTGTTTTTTAATTTTTTAAGTATATTTTATTGATTATATTGTTACAATAGTTCCAATTCTTTCCCCTTTGCTCCCTTCTGCCCAGCACTCCCCTCCCCCAACAATCCCCCCCCAAGTCCATGCCCATGGGTCGTACATACAAGCTCTCCTGCCTCACCCTTTCATATATTCTTCTTCTTCTTTTTTAAATAATTAATTAATTAATTGTTTTAACAATAAAAAATAACAATCCCTCCCTCTCAGACTTAAGACACTTTATAATCTTATAAAGAACAATGGGCGAAGGTCTCAAGCTCCTCAAGCTGCTTCAAGCTGAACATGGTCGTCGTCATACCTACCCTAAGGTCCAGAAAGTCCTAATAAGAGTGGGGGTGTGGAGGTGGGGGTGGCCTTCCTACATGGGGGAGGATCGTGCAGAATCCAGGTTGGTTGGCTGTCCTTGGACAACAGCATGCTTGATTTAACAGGCTGAATCCTTGTTGTATTCTGGAGGCAACAGATTTGGCAAAAGGGTTAAAGGACATCATTCAATCCATAACCACTAGATGACAAAAAACAGGTATTAATTATTCAATGTCCCACATTAGGGAAAAGAAGGGCTTCTTTGGAGGAAGGTGTGCCAGGTACATCTCACCTGTCCAAAACCCTTTTGCCCATTATACTTAGTTTGGGCTGAGGAAAATATTTTAGGTTTTCCCCCTCTCAAGCCTCTGGGCTCTTTCTGTCCAAGCCTTTGGGACAGAAAAGAGAAACCAGTTTTAAAGTGAAGCCCAAAGACCACCCCATTCTTCCCCAACCCAGCCACTTAGTTTAGCCAAACCATTGAGTCTCAGGAGGCAGCAATGCAGACAGGATTAAGTGAGGCCTATACATACAGACAATCACTCAGGTAATGAGGTCATAGGCTTATGTCCTTTGAAAACAGAAAACACATGTTAATTTATGTAACATAACCCACATACAAGTCTCTAAACCTGTAGGACTGCCTTATCGGAAAGACATCCAGTTGCAAGGCACTTGACATTCTTCTTGTCTGTAAATTAAACATCTTTGATAATGCCACAGACATAGTTTATCTTTCAAATGAAAACAAATTTTAAATGAAAAGAAACTTTAAAGATGGTTAGCTGTTAGCTGCACTACTTTAAAGTCTACCACTGAGCATTGTAATTTTCCTTGAATTATAATTTTTCTCCCTAAGATTACCCTCCTTGTCATTAAAGGCACTGCATTAAGTCCATTTTTAACTTATCCTGTTCATTTGCATAAACACAACAAGAGCAGGAAAATGATCACTTATGATCTTTAGTTCTGCTTTGCTGGAACTTATGCAAGAATATTTAGGGTGACCTTCAGTCTGCCCTTCAAGGCACAGAAGCAGAACCACATACCTGGCATTCAGCCTTGCCTGTAAACCCCTGTCTTTTCCAAGTCCTTCTGCTTTTCCATTGTGCCTTAAGGTCCCATCTAGCCATCTTTCAGGAAAACAACCTTCGTTCCTTTCTTGGAAAGATTGCCATGGACCGCACATCCATCCAAGGTACCAGGCCTTTTATCTTGTGGACTTCTATTACCTTTGAAAGTCAATCCCAATTCCTCAGGGCTTTTTGGTAACAACCAGAGCCCAAGCATGTCTACTTTAGGCATGACATTCCAGTCAACGTCTTGGTCAAAAAAAACCTCTATTAACAACTGGTCTTATTAGTTTTATGCAAAGAAACTTAGGTCATTACTTACTTCTTTAGAATGCCAAACTCTGGAGGGATCAGATAGGGAGAAAAATAGACAGTGTGAAGGAAATTTCTTGCCCTTCTAATATTCACTGAACTTGCATTTCCATTCTTTATATTTTCATTTTTTCCCCCGCTAAAATTTTTTTTGTTTGTTTTTCCATTACAGTCGTCCCACTTTCCCCCCCCCTTGCTTCCCTGCACCCTGCCCCCCTTTCTCCCACATTCAGTCCCCACCCAGTTGTCCATGTCCATTGGTCATTTATACATGTTCTTTGACTAGACCCTTCCCCTTCTTACCCCCTTCTCTCCCTCCCATCTCCCCCTTTGCTACTGTTAGTTTATTTTTTGTTTACATACCTCTGGTTCAATTTTGCTCATTTGTTTGTGTTGTTCATTAGTTTCCTTTAATAGGTGATAGCATAAGGTATTTTTCTTTCGTTGCCTGGCTTATTTCGCTAAGCATAATTCTCTAGTTCCAACCACGTTGTTGCAAATGGTAGAAGTTCCTTCTTTCTTTCAGTACTTATTCATTGTCATTTTCCCCCTTTGTACTCGTGTTCCTCTCTGTCTCTCTGTTTCTTCATCTTCTTAAAGCAGACTCTTTAGTATCTCTTGCAATGCTGGTTTGGTGGAGATGTATTCTTTTAGCCTTCTTTTGTCTTGGAAACTCCTTATTTCACCTTCCACTTTGAATGAGAGCCTTGCTGGGTAGAGTATTCTTGGTTGTAGGCCTTTGTTTTTCATTGCTTGGAATATTTTTTGCCATTCCCTTCTGGCTTGCAGTGTTTCTGCTGAGAAATCTGATGATAGCCTTATTGGTGCTCACTTGTAGGTTATTAGTTGTTTCTCTCTTGCTGAATTTAGGATTCTCTCTTTGTCTTTGAATGTTGCCATTTTAATTATGATGTGTCTTGAAGTGGGCCTGTTGGGGTTCATCTTCATTGGGACCCTCTGTGCTTTCTGGACTTGTGTGACTCTTTCTTTCCTCATGTTAGGGAAGTTGTCTGTCATTAGTTTTTCAAAGAGGTTCTCTATCCCTTGTTCTTCTTCTTCTCCTTCTGTAATGCCTATGCTATGGATATTATTACGTTTCATGTTATCCTGCAGCTGTCTTAGAACCTCTTCAGTATTATTCAGTCTTTTTTCATTTTGTTGCACTGTCTGTGAGTTTTTGTCTACATTGTCCTCCAGCTCGCTGATCCGATCTTCTGCTTCCTCTAGCCTGATTTTAATTCCTTCTACTGTGTTCTTCAATTCAGAGTTTGTATTCTTCATTTCCTCCTGGCTCTTATTGATAGCTTCCATGTCCTTTTTCATGCTGGTGTAATTCTCAGTAAGTTCCTTGTAGTTTTTCTGAAGTTCCCTGTAGTTTTTCTGGAGTTCTTTGTAGTTTCCGCTGAGCTCATTCAGCTTCTCCATAATCCATGTTTTGAATTCCATATCTGATAGTTTGCTCCCCTCTATTTCATTTAGCACTCTTTCTGGGGATTCTACGTTTCCTTTTGATGGGGGGTTGTTTCTCTGTCTCCCCATTTTTGTGACTCCTATTGTTTGTTGGTGCTTCTTAGAATGATCTGCACTTCCTGGATCTGCCCCCGGTGGCATCAGATCCTGTACCAGTCTGGGCCTAGGCAGCTTGTTGGAGACTTCCTGGGATCTACTGCCTTTGTTTGTCTTCTTTAGTTGTTAACCTATTCAATCTGTTATTAGCTGTCAGGCTTAAGGACCATGGGTGTGGCAGCTTAATTCCTATAGGCAGGGCTTTTGCTTCCCCTCAGGTTGACGCCACTTGGAGGGTAATGGTCTGCCTGCAGTGTGGGGATGAGTCAGCACTGGGACCCTGCCGGCCGCTTCCCCAGCTCTCCCCTCAAAGCAACCACACCAAACTCTCCTCAAGCGTCTCCAGTCCTCTCTGCCTTCCCTCTGCTTGAGCCCAGGGTAAGTGGGGGCAAAATATTTTTGTATGTGATTTGCTTAAGAGCTCTTTTTGTCCAGCTGTTTCTCTCTGACTAGCAAGAAACCCTGTGGCTTTTCACTTTTCTCAACTGGATACTATTTTACTTTCCACTCTGTTTATGTAGGCTGGGAAGCTCAGCTGGGGGTTTAGACCCTGCCCTTCTCAGGGGGAATCCCCGGCTGCTGAGCTGTTTCTCAGTCCCTTCAGCTGCCACCCGTGTGAGCCCAGCCAGCCCTTCCATGTGTCCGCACTCTGTACTGGTCACGTAGTGATGTAGCGGCCTTTTCTCTCTCTTCATGGTTATAAGACTTCTCTCCAGCTAGTGTTCGGTTGGTTATTCCAGATGATTTCTCCAGCAGTTGGTTTTTTTGGTTAGCCGTGCCATTTACTGTATTGTGCGGGTTGGAGAATGTCAATATGAAGTGGTAAAGGTTAGGAGGGTGATAACCATAATCGTGAAAGGAGTCAGTATGGTTAGGGTGATTTGAGTAAGTTACTAAGGAATAGAACTAGGATGAAAGTATAAAAGTAAATTTCATCAATGGTATAGTCAGTGAGAGTGCCCTGCAGCCAGGCATCCAAGATGAGTTCTAGAAACTGATAAATAGTTTTGGGGGGCTTTCTATGTAGTAAAAGTTCTTTAGAGATGAAATGAATAAAGAGTAGGGCCTCTGGAAGACTCATTCAGAGGAGGGGTCAGGCTCAGGTGATTTTTACCATGAGGTTTCCAGTAGGGGTGTAGGAATACATGGGTGTTGTTGTTTGTGTCTCTTCCTGGATAGGTAGGAGCTGAGTAATGCTGGATTCAAGATCCAAAGCTAGAGGAGGTTCAAGTACCTGAGGGGCAGGTTTGAGAAAGGATAAATGTACCCAGTATGGAATATTTAGGAGTTTAGCTGCTGTTGGGATAGTTAGGAAGACCAGATGTGCACCAGACCACTGGGGAGTGAGAGCTTTAGGTGTAAGGGTTTTAAGGTACACATAGTCTTTTGGTGAAATACGGGATTTTTGGTGATCATTTGATGGAGCAGGTAGGGTCGGATTGGTCTGGCTTTGGAAGGTAGATCTCAGGTGTGAGAGGATAGGAAGGTAGTCCCCATAGTCCGACTTGGTGGGAGGGGTGTTGCTTAGAAGTAAGGGTCTGCCATACATAATTTCAAAGGGGCTGAGCATGTGGGGCTTTTGGGGAGCCAAGCAAATTTTGAGAGCTAGAGGCAGTAACTTGGACCAGAGGAGATGTGTTTCAGTTGTAAATTTGGTTAAGGTGACTTCTAATAGGCCATTAGTTTGTTCTACCTTCCCTGATGACTAGGGTCAGTATGGGATGTGGAGCCTCCACTTAATGCTTAATGCCTGATATATCTGCAGGGATATTTGTGAAACAAAGGCAGGGCCATTGTCTGTCTGAAGAGAGGATGAAAGCCCAAATCGGGGGACCAGGTAATTAATGAGTGCCTTGATTACTTCCGAGGCCTTTTCTGTAATGGTGGTGAAAGCCTTGATCCACCCAGAAAAAGTGTTAATAAAGGCTAGGAGGTATCAGAGGTGCTTTACTGGAGGCATGTGAGTAAAGTCTATTTGCCAGTTCTGACCTGGAAGATGTCCCCCAATTTTTTATGTGGGAAAGCGACGTTTTAACTTTCCCTGGGGGTTGGCTTGTTGGGATATAGGGCAGTTTGGCGATATTTTTTCTAGCTGTGTTAGTATGCCAATGTTATGTATTATTATAATAAAGCAAGCAGTGGTTTTGTGCCTATGTGGTATTGGCTATGGAGGTTGGTGAGAATATGTTGAGCATGATTATTGGGGAGAATTATTTTATTATGAAGATGAAACCAACTGTTTTTTGGGTTGCTCCAAGCTTAACTAGGGCATGTTTTTCTTCCTCTGCATAAAGGGGGGCCTCGGAAGGCATTGTGAGGAGGATGGAAGAGGCATGGTATTGGTTTTTTGCCTCAGTGTCTGCTTTGTGACTTCCCTGAGCTATGATATATATCTTGGCCTGATGTCCCTTGCAGTGGATAACTTCTGCTCTCATCAGGGGCTGGGCCATTTGAAAAAGTTTGAGAATGATATGTTTGTTGGTGATGGGAGTGTTTAGGGGTAAGACATCCTCCTTTTTTCTTTCCAAACTAGGATGTGTGAATGTGTGATGTGTTAGGCATATTTGGAGCCAGTGTATATATTGACCTGATGATTTATTTGCGAGGGCCAAGGCAATAAGTTCTGCTTGTTGGGAGGAGGTACTGGAGGGCAAGTGTCCTGACTTAATGGTAGTGGTAAGGGTAGTGATGGCATATTCTGCTCCCTTTGGGCCAATCTGTAGGAGCTTAAATCTATGAATCAGTACTCCACCTGGGGTATAGGGATGTCTTGTATGTTGGGGAAGGGATGTGAAAAGGAGGAGAGATGTGTAATTGAGGGTATGAGTGTGGGAGTAGGGGAGGACTAGAAAGGAGTGGGTGAATGTCTGATGACCAATGAGACAAGTTTGTGGAGGAGTACTTAGGGGTGAGAGGCAAGGCTTCTGAACCCAGGTCTGTAAGATAGTGGAAAGTCCAAGGAGGTCTGGGACTGAGAGGCCTGCATCCAGTTATGCTGCCTGGGTAAACAGTCTAGTCCCCTGGTTAGAGGGTGTTGGACAGTCAAACTTTCAGTGACTTGGCTTTTGACAGAGGGCAGAGACTTAGGGGAGGTAATTAGGGGTTTGGACAGAGCTTTGCCCAATGTCCCTTCTGCTTGCACTGGAAACAGCGGTCCAGGGGCTGCCTGATGGTGGAGGCTTTGCCATTAGGCTTATTTCGTCCCTTGGAGGAGTTCCCCAGAGCAATAGCCAGCAAAAGATACCACTTGTCTTTCCACTCCTGACACTCCTTTTCCCTCACCTTTTGTTTCTGTTCGTCTTGCTGGTTGTTGAATACCCAGAAGGCAACCTGAGTAAGTTAATTTGGGGGAGTCTCAGGACCCGCTTCTAACTTTTGGAGCTTTTTTTGAATGTCTGTGGCTGACTGACTAATGAAGCGGGTGTATAAAAAGAGACATTCCTCAGGCCAAGTGGGATATAGGTTAGTGTATTTTTGGGTGGATTCTGTGAGTCTTGTTAAGAAGGTGGATGGATTTTTATTGGGACCCAGGTGACCCTGAGGGTTTTGTCAGAGTTGAAAAGTCTAAAGACTGATTTGCGCATCACAGCAAAGAGACACGCAAGGAAGTGGGACGTTTTGCAAAGATCAAGAAACCTATCTGGTAGTCTCAATGAGGGGGTGTTGTTGGGACTCCTATCGACCCAACAGGATAGTCAGCATCAGCAGGTCTGCCGGCATGTAATTCATTAGTAGCCATCCAGATACAATTTTTTTCTTTAGGGTTGTGGTGGAAATGAGGATGGCGGTAGATAAGTACCTACTTGATAGGTAAGGTCAAAGGTCTTGGCTAAGTATCTGAACTCTGATAAAATGAGTGGGGTACTCGGAGAAAGAATCGAGACGCTGTTTGATTTTTGATTTGGGAAAGATTAGCAGATTGAAGAAAACATGAACTCACATGACACAGTCTCTATCAGAGACCTCACAGAGGGGATAGAAGCCAGAAGGGTGAGGTTCATTGGAGGGGGAGGGAGCTGGGAAAGAGGAGGTAAGTATGGGTCTGCAGGATTGGGTATGAGGAGGAGAAAGTCCGGGATATTGGGGGCCTGGGGAATGTGAGGAGTAAGATGACAGGAGTTCTCAAGGGGACAAGGGAGCATCCGGCACAGGATCATAGAGATGTGGGTGGTCAGTGGGGTCAAAGGTGTCAGAGGAAGAAGGAGGAGGAGTTAGAGGGGGCACAGAATGTCAAGAGGAAGGCGGCTTTTCCTGGACAAGGAGAATTTGGTGAGTAGTGAGCTATTGGCAAAGGGAGTGTTTGCCCCAAAGGGTCTAGAAAGCCTGAGCATAGGGGATTTCTGACTACTTGCCTGACTGCTGGAGGAAATTATTGAGGTCTGTGAGGACTCCGAAGTTGAGTGTGCCATTTTCCAGCCACCAGCTCTGGTTATCAAGGGGATCAATTTTCATGAAGGTGATGAATATTAATGTGAGCCCAAGACAGAGAAGGAAGAATCCAAGCCAAAATTCCCTGCTCTGCTATTTGTTGAGATGAGCATTCCATGTCGACCAAAGAGTGGGGAGACCAAGGTCAGAAGGAGAGGCACTGAGTCATCCCGGGCATCCCCAGTGGTCATCAGGCCAAGGAGAGTGGGTCTGTATTGAACTGAGGAGTTGGGAGACTCCAGGAGTGGTTCTGACTGAGTTCCCAGAATCAGGATGGAACTGCCTGGAGTGGTCTTGGAGAGACCAGGACAGAACTATTTGATATGAGGGAGATGGAGGCAAAGACTCACCTGCAAATCCAGTGACCTGTGTTGATTGAGAGGAAATGGCAGTCCGGGAAGGGGTTGGAGAAAAAAGGAGATGGATGGGGTCAGTAAGCCAGAGGGGAAGCTCGAGTCACCAACTCATGGAAATATGAGAGACTCTGGGTCTGGGGATTGGGCCAGCCTAGGGCCTGAGTTTGACTTGGGAGACCTGGTCGAGCTGGTGTCCCAATCTCGGGTTTCAGCAACAAAAGTGTAAGAATGGAGTTGCTCAGAAGATCGCTAAGATGCAGTGAGCTGAGAAGCAGAGGTTTATTGGGGAAACCAGCAAGTGGGGAGGGAGCCCTGCCATGGGTGGTCAGGACTCTGACCTTCTAAGGGAGAAGGGGGGGTGCTTCTATAAGGGGAGAGCAAAGAGGGGGATTTTTTTGTGAGCCTTGCCAGCCATTTGGCCTTCTGGCAGCTGCAAGTGAGACAGGATGACCAAAACAGGATGTGGTTTCAACTTGATACATCCTGTCATCTCACAGACAGCTGCAGGTGGGGTAAGGGGCCACGGGTCTTGAGATCTGGGGATGTCTGTTACCACACTGGTTTAGGAACATTCACTGACACAGTGTTTTTGATATTTCTAGACTAATATTTAAACACAGTGCACCAATTTTATTAATATATGCAGAAATGTATACAAATAAACCTTGAAAATATCATAACCTCCTTGGATGTCAGATTCTTTCTCAATAAAATAGAAGGTAAACAATGCTTATCTGCAAGGTGCCCAATATGATTCTTTAAAAATGGAATATGAACATGGAGGGAAATTTTCCCAACCTGGATTCTGCCACAAGGATTTTAAAAGTAAGCACCAAGGTCTTGCCTAAAGATCCCAAGAACAATAATTTGTGGGCTGTTGTAGATATGGACCCAGGTGACATGAAAAACTAAGACTATTACTCTTACTGGGAAAAGAATGAGTAAACGTAGGCAACTGAACTATTCATACCAAGGAAACTAACTCCTGTCATTTCAAATGTTTTATACTGCAAGTTCACTTTTTTTTTTATCTAAGAACAATAGTACAGAGTAGCATAACTTTAGTTTTCTTTGAAACACAAGTTTTCCTCTCGAGGTATTTACTTCCACCTTGTCAGCTGGGTTTTTTTTGTTTGTTTGTTTGTTTTTTGGTTTTTTGAGTTCCCCTACTTTAGTAAATTCTTCTATGTTTTTGACTATCCTTGTTCCAATTTGGTTCTTGACTTTCTTCTCTACTTACTTAGCACTGAATTCTCTTTAATTAAACTATCTCCCACCCAATCTTGTTTTGTCTTTTAGTTTGAAAAGGATTTCAGAATCCTTACAATAAAAATTTCCCCTCACTAAGTCTTTTGCTTGAGAAAACTTTTGAGCAACCATCTCTTCCTGTTCAGTATCAACAATAGACCTATTCTAATTTTGGGAAAAACTTTGAATAAATTTTTAAGCTCAGAAATGCATCAACGTGAATGAAGAAAGTGAACTTGGGATTTAATTATTTTTTTCCAAAGTTTAAAATGTTCTAATTGTGCTTACAAACCAGTAGGAAGTAATTTTCCCTGAAAGCAGATTATGTCTTGAGTACAGTATACAGAGTAGTGTAAAAGGAGGTTAATATGAAAAATAATACAATAATTAATAAATAATGATAAAATGAGAAACCCTGTGTTTCACGTACTCACAACCTGCTTTTGTCCCACCCTGTATAAGCATGATATCACTTTTATGAAAATTCCCCATATGAATTTTCAGGTATGATTACTCAGTTCAGCTTTTGTGTTAACTCTGTCCTGGAAGGCTAGGGAAATATTACTTGAAAGAAAATGAGGATCTAGTCAAGATGGTGACATAGGCAGACGTGGCTCACATTCTCACACAAATACATCAACAGTACAATTAAAGTAGAACAACCATTAGCAGAACCATTAGAAATCAGGTTGAATGGAAGTCTGACAATTATGGAATTAAAGAAACCACATCCAGCAAGATGGGGTGCAGATGCAGAACAGGCTGGTTCCTCACCCATGTGTGGTGGAGAAAAATTCAGGAGGGATATTTCAGGAACAAGGAGTCCCAGCCCCACACCAGACCCCCCAGCCCAGGATTCCAGTGCCAGGAAGATAAGTCCCCACAAGTTATGGCTACAAAAACCAGCAAGTACTGAGTCAGTGGAAGAAACTGCTGGAGCCCCAAGCCGTTTCTATTAAATAAGCCACATATGAACTCACCTACTCAGACTTGTTCCCTCTGAGCTCCAGCAAAGGGGTAGCAGCTTGAAAGGAACCAGTGGTATATAGGGAGAAACAAGTATCTGGCATCATGGCCAGCAGAGGCATTGTCTCTTTCCTAAACCCTCCCCCTACATAACCAGCAACCTGGTGCCCCATCTGAGACTTCATCAACCTGGCTAATACTAATTGACCTGCCTTAGAGATCCCCAGAAACTCTGCCCCACCCAACTTATGGGCCTATCCAAGCTTCTTTTCCATATGAATGGCTGGTCTTGGCTCATGCTTCACAACTTCTTAAGTCCTATCACACAAGCAACAGCTGGCCTCAGTGAGTGCAAGACCTGGCACTAACAGCAGCCACTTAAATTCATAGATTGACTTCACCTGGGAATCTCTAAGGCCAGCCCAAGCAGTGGCCACCTGAGATTGTTTTATAGCTCAGACTGGGTGCCCCAGGCAAAGCACAGGGGACAACTGACTTTGGCCTGCACCACCCGGGTAACCCCAGAGCCAGTGCACCCAGTGGACAGTTACAAACCAATTCAGAGTACCAGCACCCTGCCCCTGCACATTTGATTCTCCATGAACAGTGAAGGTTTGTGGACAGGGGTCACAGTCAGTCCTTACAACTGACTGTCCTGGGTAAATCCCTCCCATTGATCTGCCAAAAGCAACTGAAGCTCAACTACAAGAGGACGGTATACTCAGCCCACACAAAGGACACACCTTGAGGAAGGACTCAGCTTGGGTGATAGGGGAGGTTGTGCCACTGGACCCTACAGGACACCTACTACATTAGGTCATACTACCAAGACACAGAGTTAAAGCAACTCTATCCAGTTCAAAGAAACAAACACAGGGGGCTGCCAAATTGATGAGGCAAAGAAATATGGCCCAAATGAAAGAACAGAAAAAAACCCCAGAAAAAGAACTAAATGAAGCGGAGATAGCCAACCTATCAGATGAAGAGTTCAAAACACTGGTGATCAGGATGCTCGAGAAATGATTGAGTATGGCCACAAAATAAATGAAGAAGTTAAGGTTATACAAAGTGAAATAAGGAAAAATATACAGGGAAAAAACAGTGATGGGAAGGAATCTGGGATTCAAATCAATGACTTGGAACAAAAGGAAGAAAT
The DNA here is from genome assembly GCF_987537825.1 of Furipterus horrens. Lineage (NCBI taxonomy): Eukaryota > Metazoa > Chordata > Mammalia > Chiroptera > Furipteridae > Furipterus > Furipterus horrens. Next base: position 53,970,414 of record NW_028327182.1, on the reverse strand, counting down.
AAACATTCACCTGGATCAGAAAGAAGAAACTGAAAAAAATAAAGAGCAGATTAGAAATCTCTGGGACAACTTTAAATGTACCAGAAGGAGATGAGGAAGAGAAAGAAATTGAAAACTTATTTGAAAAAACAATAAAAGAAAACTTGTCTAATTTGGTGAAGGAAATAGATATACAAATCCAGGAAGCACAGAGTCCTGAACTGAACAAGTTGGACCCGAAGAGGAACACACAAAGACACATAAAAATTAAAATGCCAATGGTTAAAGATAAAGAGAGAATCTTAAAAGCAGCAAGAGAAAAGCAGAGGGTTAGCTACAAAGATGTTCCCATAAGACTATCAGCTGATTTTTCTAAAGAAACTTTGCAGGCAAGAAGCGGCTGGCAAGAAGTATTCAACGTGATGAAAAGTAAGGACCTACAACCAATATTACTCTATCCAGCAAAGTTATCATTTGGAACGGAAGGGCAGATAAAGTGCTTTCCAGACAAGGTAAAGGTGAAGGAGTTTATCATCACAAAGCCATTATTACATGAAATGTTAAAGGGACTTATTTAAGAAAAAGAAGATCAAAACTATTAATATTAAAATGACAACAAGCTCACAACTATCAACAACTGAATCTAAAAAACAAAAACAAAACAAAACAAAAGAACAGGAACAGGATCAAAGGTATGGGGTTCATTTGGTCATGAACTAATGGAGGACACATTGCTGGAGCGAGTGGCACTACTAGGCAGAGGGGGGCAAAGGTAAAAAGAAAAATGAGACATCGTTAGCATCATATTCAATAAAATATGCTTAAAAAAAAGAAAGAAAATGATCAATTCATAAAAACATCTCTAGTTCCAGGGCTGGCACTGAACATAAGTAGATCAGATGCAGCCCGAATTTGTCCACCATGTGAAGCACTCTTTGGAATTATAAAACCATCTCACCAGGAGCCCTCATTAAAAAGCACATAGGTTTTATACCAGGTAACCATTGGGTACCTTGGACAAGTTTGGAAGCAGATGATGGTGAAAGTGAAAAAAAGAGAAAATGGAAAGAATCACACAGTACCCATACACAAGAGGATAACCCAGAGCAATCACTCCAGGGCAAGCAGGAACTAGGCAAGAAAACATGAATTAAGTTCCCAGGGCATGATGGCACATGAGATGGGAAGGACTGGGGAAAAGACTACTCCAGAAAGAAAGCCTCCCTCAAAGTCTTTCAGACAGAACTTGTTCTCTATAATGACCTTTCCCCTTTAGATCCAGTCTCTGTTATCAAAGACTGGTAACACTGGGCTCTTTTAAGAAAAATTACTATGTTCACTTTTTCATGGAAAAATCTGTTTGAATTCTTCCCTTTTAGAGCCAGAATAGTGTTTAAACAACAGGATTAAATGTACTTTCACCCCTTTTCTTATTCTATATATTTCTACATCTTGGGAACCAGATGCTAAATTGTTTCCAGTCAAGTTAATAATGGCTGTGGTAGTAAAGCTCCCAGGGGACCCAAAGAAGGAAATCAGTCTGCATTTCCCAGGCTCTGTTACACATATTGGCTACAGGGTAGATTCAAATTAATTGAATAAAAGGAGGAAGTAAGGCGTGGAAGTGAATTAGTTCACTGTATAACTCAACCAGGAAAACCCCTAAGGTTACAACCTACTTTTTAGCATGCCTTTTGCTTCCACTGGTACACCTGTAAATACCTGAAATTTGCAGTCACTTTAGTTTAGCTGCAAAGGTCAGGCTGAGTCTAATGACACGAAGATTGCCTCAAGAGAGCATTCCACTTAATGCCAATTATTTTTCTGTTTATTAATGTTTTCTGTTAATAAGCAACCTTTGAGAACCTAGTTAATAGGAAGTGATATGCTAGGTGCTGCAGGAGGTATAAAGATGAATTAGCCAAGAGCTCTGCCTTGAAGGAACTTCCAGAATAAGGTTTCAGATAAAAGACATGGCATGTATAAATATAACAGGTATAAATAGTTTATTTTTAAGCTTTTAGTATGCAATAATAATAGTTATCATTTATTGACCCTTCACTACAAGCTATGTGTTGAAGAGCATTATAACTGATCTTCACAGTCACCTTGCTAAGCATGTCAGATGTATTTAAGAAACAGGGAAGCTTAGTCTCAGAGAGGTTACATGGCTTGTAAGTGACAGAGCCAGGCTTTGAATTCTAGAGCATTTTCTCTTAATACTGTGTTGTATACAGTGACGCTGGTCCATCTGTCCTCCATGAGATGGTTGGGTGAGGTGCAAATACCATGGGAGCTCAGAAGAGAGTGTATACCCTAGATAGAGGAACTAGGGACAACTGTGCTTTCAAGCTGTGCCTTGAAAGATTGATAGGTTTTAGACCCGAGGAGCTGGGAGAGGGAGGGAAGAGAGGATGGGGAAGACCTGTTCTGGAGAATGAAATGTGGAGAAAAGACATCCATGGGGAAAGCCTAGGACTTGGGGAGTTAGAAGTCATCTCAGGTACTGGATGATGAGGAAACAGCAGAGGTAGGAGGGGTGAGAAATGGAACCCTTGAAGAGCAGACCAGGATTTGAGAATTGTTGCAGGAAGACAGATCTCTGGGTAGGGGCATTCTCATGCCCCTCTGCCCAGGTGTCATCCCATGACTCAGAAGATGATGAGTAACTCTTGTCTCCACCTTCAGCTGTAGGCTGTCGAGGCCACTGAGTCATGGAATCCTGGGTAAAACAGTTTCTGTTGTGTACTCCATCTGCCTCCTTGTTAATAAAGTCTTAAAATGGAGCTGGCATTGAGGATTAGTGTGTCTACCTTGCTTCCTTGATAGGTGCTAGCTAAACCAGGAGTTACCCTGGCTGTATTTTACATATTAATGACACTTTGTAAGAATTCTTTCACTTGTAAAATTCTCCTGTTGTTGGCTGGAATGTCACACCCCCTGTTCTAGTAGCTTTTGAAATCCTAATAAAAAGAGGATGATGCTTCCCGATCTCCACTGTTGGTCTGAGCCAACCACAGTCCTCCATTCATTACTCGCCAATAATCCTGCCTGCCGGATTTATTTCAGCGTCCGAGATCATAATCAACACTACAGAGAATACCTAAAAAAGGGAATGAGAAGTTGAGATGGTGTGGGTGGCTCAGATTCAGAATGCTGGGGACAGTTGGAAGAGCACTCTTCAGGTGAAGCAGACCAGTGCTGTGGGGACGGAGAGAAGGAGCTGCAGAGGTATTTAGGAGGTAGAATCCATTGGATGGAACAACTAACATAAATGGCAAAGGGAGGGGATAGAAAGCAAACAATCTATTTGTGCTTGCATAAGTGGAAAGATGACAAATAGTAAATTAGCCTCTAAAGTAGATAATTGGCACTTTCTAAAGTATTGGTTCTCAGATTTTTTTTTTTTAACTCCAGGTGATTTAAATTGGCCCAGAGACCCTATTTACTCTCCATACTCTTGCTTACTATGAAAAGAAAAAGAAAAAAGAATAAAGTTACTTTCGTGTGATTTGGTAGGAAGACAACACTAAAAAGTTAGTTTGTGCCAAAAGATTTAAACACTGTGAAACCATTAAAAAATATACAATATGCCAGCTTGGAACTACCTGGAGAACCATAGGATCATAAGTGAGACCATACCCCCAATGGAAAATCTTCAGTATTATTTACCACAGGGGAGGGGGTTGGTTGCAGTTAATTAATTCAGTAACTCAGATTGGGTACCACCATGGACCACAGTCTGTGCTAAATACAAAGAGCCTTTCCTGACCAATTTTCTTTTCATCTGTATCAGCTCCCCAGCTTCCTCTCTGAAGCTTCCCCACCCCACCTCATCCCAACAATGCACCTTTCAAATAGGACAAAGTGTTGTTGCCCACATAATTCAAGCCAAGAGAGACATATTCTCAATCACACTTGCACTCTCACCAACCAACAGCCACCAAGATATTAGCTTTTGCCCACTAACCACTAACTACTGTGTGTTTTTGAAAAGTGACACTAATCTTAGGAGCCCCCTTGTTCTTATCTTATGGTATCTAGCCTTTTTATTGCCTGCAGCAGTGGAGCCAAGTTGAGCAATATGCCTGGCATACTCCTCACTGGAGTTCAGTTTTTGCAACCTTGTCCTGATATAACATGCAATCCATTTTGCTACCTTGTCCCTCCAAGTTCTTATTAACATTTTAGATTCCAATGTGTCTTTTCTAGGCTGAATACCTGTGTTTTTACTTACATCACCCTAGGCGAATTGTCTGAGGTCAAACCTCAAGTTATTTCTTGCCCATACAGCTGGTCTCTTTCCCCTGCATCCCTTTGGGGAAGCTTCTCAATTGTCATTGATGTTCCCATATCCTATCTCTATCAGGTCTCATCTGTAAATTTAATTATGAATCTATGCCTCATTTGGCTTAATTTTATTCCACAGAACAAATGTTTATTATGCATCCATCTTCCATAAGGCATGCTGGACTCCAAAGATACACTAGACATGCCCTTCTGTAGCTATATAAAAATGAAAAGTCAGGGGTCTCTAAAAAGAACTAAGTGGGCCTAACTTTATTCACATTTTATTCCCCTCACTTGATCAGTAGACCCTCTGATTCTGTACTCAGATGTTTCTATAACCACACAGTTACTTAAGAAATGGTTGTTAAAACAAAAAGGGGAAGGCAGAAGCAGAAAAAGCTATGCCAGAGTGATTCTAGAAGACATCACTAACTCAAGTCTTCCTGCAGAGCCCTGCCATGCCTTCTTACCCCTGGTTCAGTCAGGGTTCAAATGTACTCATATTTTCATCTTTGCAAGTGTAGGCTCTGGGCAAGGCTCTGTCAAGAGCATAGCTATTGCTCTCCTGCTCACATTTGGGGTCCCAGTGTCTGCATTCAGCCTCTCCCTTCTCCCTCCTGCACACTGCCTGCCTTGTCCATTCTACAGAAGAAACCATCCTAAAGTATATCTTTGAAAAGACCAAGATACCCCTTGCTATCCTGAAACATAAAGAGGAAACGTGTATTGCTCACCCACATAGCCCACCTGTGACATTTAACTATGAAGCCTTTCCAGACCCTTTGGTCTGGACCTTTCCTTTGTACTCCAGCAAATTCGATGGCTCTAATAGCCATGTGTTCATGGTGCTATTACTTAAGTCACATTGATTATCTGTTGTCCTGGTCTGCTTTATGAGCAGAAGCTGGGAGCACAAACCATTGGTATATCAGTTGTCTTTATGGTCTTCCCTTACCCAGAACACAGCAGATGCTCAAATAAATGTTTACTTAATAACTTCTCAGATAATTTATAATTAAATTAAAATATAAATGATCTTTTCAGACACTGTTTTTGTCTCACCAACAATTGCCTTTCATTGAATCACTGGTTTTCAATCTGTTACTTTAAACGAAGTATTATTTCTAAGATTCCAGCCCCCAATAACTAAATAATAATAGTGGAGCTCTTCTTGTTTACATAAAATGGAGAGTCCACATAAAGCCCTAACCCCATCCACTTGTCCCCTCTCCACCCCAGCTTAAGCTAAAATATTTATTCCATATTCCTCCACAGATACATAAGTTCTTCACTTCTTTCAAGGCCGAGGCCTAATCTTTCTTCCCTCATGGAGACTTCTCTCTGATCACTCTATCTATGGGCTTTGCCATTTTAAAACATGTGGACATCCCTTTGTCTTCCCTACTCTTTTGTCATATAGTTTGTACCAAAGAACATTCACATTCACTGAAACAAGCTAAAGGCTAAGTTCAGTGATATGCTATCTCATTTAATATTTAGGGCAACTCTGTAAGTTAGTTGCTTTCATTACCTCAATTTTACCGATGATGCAATAGAAGCTCAGAGAGGTTAAGTAAGCATACAGCCATTAACTGCCAGTGCTAGAATTTAAACCATGAGTTACCTGATTAATTGTTTCTTGTTTTTACTCTGCTATTATTTTATCTTTTTAACCAGATGGTAAGCTGAAGCATAGAAACTGTATCTTTACTTATTTGTTGCCCCGATCCATCCTTATACAGTGTTTTGCCCTGTGGAAGAGCATACTTAATCTTTTTTCAGAGATTAATTGGTTCCCCAAGTATATTGCATTGTTTCTCAACTCTTTCTTCTCTAATATCCTATCTAGATAGAGACCGTCAGCTTCTGAATAGACTATGGTCTCACTCTATTTCTTCTTAAAGAAAGTTGTACTTATGAAGCTTACAAAGACAGGTTTTCTCTGCTGAAAATATTAAGCACTTCTTCCAAAGCCTGGAAGCTAAGCAGGAATTTCACAGGAGAGAAAAACAACAGTGACCTCCTCAAATGGAATGGGAAATCTCAAGGCAGAAAATTGAAGGTACTGTCACAGCAGCTGTAGGGAGAAGGAAAAGTGGAAAGGAAAAAACATTTAAATTTCTACCACTTGGGACCCTAACTCCAATTTAACTTTTCAACTAAAAATATTTTTAAAAGCCAAGTAATAAAAACCTTGCTCTCTGTGAACTCTGGCTGCTCTGCTTGTTCGGAATATCACAAAGACTGCACTTTATGTGCAGCAGCCCTGAGGGGACACCCAGTGACTCAGGTGGGGTGATTGGCTGGGGGGAAGCACCAGGGGCCAGGCCTGTCCACCACCCTTCCCACATCTGCTCTGTGAATAAGCAGAGGCTTGTTATCTGCAAGAGCCCATTCTCTGGCATCATCCCTTGGACTCTCTTACATGAAAATTAACCACAGTCTTAAAGTGAAGAAGAAATCTACAAGAGTCCAAAGTGCTTGTGAGTGGATCAACATGATTAGTAGACAACAAATAGAGCTCTAGTAAATTAGGCACCCATATTGGCTAATTTTAGAATCTATTTTCTTTTAAATTTCAGTTGTACATCCTTACTACAGTATGTGTAAAAACATTGCTAAAATATCAGATGGCTAACCACACCTTCATTTTTATGTTTGATTTGAATAATTTTAAGTTAATTTGGTGACTTCAATAGGAGTCTCATTCATCTTGAAGTATTTATTTCAAAATACCTTTATCTTCTTTGGAAATATGATAGTCTTCAATACTTAATATTGAAGTCTGTCAGGAAAAAGTCTAGCCATTGTTATTATGACAGGAACAATTTGCATGACATTGATGTACCATGGAAGCCAAAGAGAGTGGACCAGCATGCACATGCATGAACAATGATGACTTCACTGTACAAGTGAAGTGCTGTAGATGCCACTGAGTGAGCATGTGTACTGTGTGGCTGTTGCATTCAAAATGACTGAGCAAGTAAGAGCAATGATTCTGCATCAAATTTTGTGTTAAGCTTGAACATTCCCCTACAGAAATGGTTCAGATGATTCAGAAGGCTGCAGCTATGCTGACTGGCAGCTTCATCATGACAACACACCTGCTCATACACTGCATCTCATGTAGAATTTTTTTGAAAAACATTACATCACCCAGGTGGCTCAGCCCTGCGAAAGCCCAGATTTGGCATCCTACAACTTCTGGCTTTCCCCAAAACTAAAATCACCTTTGAAAAGGTAGAGATTTCAGACTGTCATGAGATTCAGGAAAATATAACAGGACAGCTGATGGTGATTAGGAGAATTGTGTGAGGTCTCAAGGTGCCTATTGAGTTGTCATTGTCCTATGCACAATATTTCTTGTATCTTGTTTCTTCTTCGATAGATGTCTCTATTTTTCATATTACATGGCTGGATACCTCTGGACAGACCTCATCTTTATAATTTACATAGCTAATAAATCAAGTTTGCTCTTTTATGACTTTTGCAAAAGACAAATAAGAGAGCAACATTTTAAAAAACAAAATGCACACACATGCATAACATAGTAGAATGTGCTTTGAGAAAGAAAAGCAGGGCCAGATAAAAGACATGTTTATGGGATGTTTACACAGTTGTGCTTTCTGATTGAGACAAACAAATATTTGTTTTCAAAAACAAATATACTTTATTATTTTGTTATGCACTGATGAAATTTGCTATTGTTACAGTAGATACAAAAATGTAAAACAAAATCATTGGTTTAAGTGCTGAGTTAAATTTAGTGCTTCCTCTCAATTTCCTGATTCTCCTAAGATCTGACAAATATGAATAGTTGTTCACCCTACATCATTTTATCTTTAACTTCTTATAAAAAATGGAATGTAGTAAGGAAAATGTATAATAAAAACACATAACTTGAAGGGAATTTTTTTGTGGAATGAGATAATAACTAAATGAAATAGTATACAAATAAAGGAACCCAAAGCAAAGCCACTGTGAGTAAAGTCAAAAGACAAACAAAACAAAACAAACAAAAATACTTAAAAATTTCTAACTATATCAGGAAGGTTTTAGTTTTGTTATATATAAAGAGTTACAAATAATCAGTAAGAAAAACTCCAGACTCAGCAGGGACCCAGGGTTCACACACCTGTGTACAGCTACAGTGGTTCTTCTAAACAAAAACTCAGAGGGCTAGAATACACTACAGGACCAATGGGTGGGACCCAACCCAGCATGGCTCAGAAAAGAGTGCTGTTCAGAGTGGAGAGTTTGGCAGAGCCTCCAGGAGAGGCTTAGAATTGGGAAGGAGTAGCTGAATGCCTGAGTTTTGAAGCATCTGGCTAGATCTCCTCACAGACAGGTGAGCCCAACCCTCACTTGTGTGATTTCAGGCTTTGCAGATCAGCAAGTCCAGGCTCAGGAGTATCCTTCTGGGAACATTTCTGTAGGGAAAAGAAGAAAAAGTCATTCAAAAGATACCAGGAATATGTAGTTCCTCAGGCTCTGATCTACTAAACCCAGCAGAGAAGAGATAATAGGCAGGTGAAACAAGGCACAAACTTCTCCCCTGCATAGCCTTTTAACATTCATATATTGCCCTTCAAGTTTGAGCCTAATATATCACCAGATTTTATATTATAGTTTATATCAAACCTCATATATTGCTCTTCCATTCTCTTACTACATTTTACCTTCTTCCTTTCTCTTCTTATCTTGGATTTAAATTCTATTTTCTCTCTAGCTATGACTTGTATCCATCCTACATTCTTACTACTTCTCCCACCTCCAGGCTCTCAAAACCACTTGTGTTGTCATGACTATATCAAATTATTTTTCTTGTTCTTAAAATACCCTTGTTCTATCTCCACCTTTATTAATTTTTGCTTGGTAGTTGCAGATAAGGTGGTTGTTGCTACAGTTCTTCAACCTCATATCTAGATAGCCACTATTTTTGAATTTTAAATCTCAAATTGTATTATTCCCTTTACCTACTCCATTGTACCTTCCTCCTTCACTTTCTATTTTTTGTTTTAAATGTAAAATTTTCCCTGTCTTAGCCTGTTTTTCACTTTCAGTATTCCTCCTCTATATATCCTCTTCCCTCTAATCTCCAACCCAAATGTTAGCTCATTTGTTGTTGATAGTGTTGTGGTGGATCTTTTTCTCCAATTAGGTCCATATCATTTGTTTCATATATATATAGCTATTTTTCTTTTATATATATAGAAAAAGAAGAAAATGGGTATATAGAAATAAATAAGTAAATAAATAAATAAATAAGTGTGTGTGTGTGTGTGTCATATTTTACGCTCCATAAGATGCACTTTTTGACCCCCAAAAGTGGAGGGGAAATGTCTCTGCATCTTATGGAGCAAATATTGCATCACAGACTATGATGTGTAGTATCTGACATGTCAGCAGTGGCGACAGCTGTTAGAAGAGGAAATGTTGGGGCAACATGAAACCCCTGGGGGTGCTTAAATGTCCCACTTTACTGCTGAATCTCAGGGCTTGTGGTCAGTATGAAGATAGCAAAGAAAATGATATCAGTGATTGTGAACAGCGGAGCTTCATAAATTTAGACATTAGTGAGGATGAGTTCTTGGGGTTCCCAGAAAACTAGAGGAGTACTTTAACCTTAAAGTCTCTCCTCATTTGGTAATGACAATGATGATGGTCTTAATACTGCTGTTGACTGCTGTTGACTTTACATGGTTGAAGTATTATTCTGTTATATTTTATTAAATATTTTAGTACACCATTTGGTTCAGAATATTTTTTTCTTGTTTTCCTCCTCTAAACCTAAGTGTGTCTTATGGTCAGGTGCATCTTATGGAGTGAAAAATATGGTGTGTGAGTGTGTGTGTGTGTATAATGAAGGGAGGGTGTTTAAATTTTATTTTAAACCTAATATTATACACTTTTTTTCTCTTACTCCATTTCATCTTTTCTTCTCCATATTTTACTTATGATGTAAATTTTACTTTCCTTTTTATTTGCCTCATCTCTATTCTCTACTCTTATTATTCTTCCTCCCACTACACTCATAATCACTTTTCACTCAGTCATCTTATATTTGTTCTTTCTTCCTTATAATAGTCTTAATCTCTTTATACCTTTATTAATATTGGTTAATTGCAGCTGATAGTGTGGTTGTGGGTGGGGTCTGTTTCCTTGGCTATTTGGTTTTGTTCTGGGAGCATCTATACAAGAGTATACAAGATATGGTGGGTGAGTGAATTTCAGTCAGCCACCTGGAGGGAAGGACCCACCAAAGAACAGCCCAATAACAATCAAAACCCAATTAAAATCAGAGAGCCCACAAAAATGGCATAAAGGGCAGCCCAAGAGCATTAAGCTCAGGGACTCATAGGCACTGCACCACTGAGTCCCACAGGACTCCTAACAGATGGTCACAGCATGAAGGTAGGAAGGCAAAGCAGACCAATCTAATATGCAGAAACAAACAAGAAGTGTCGCCTAAAATGGAGAGACAAAGGAACAAACAACACTTGAAAGGAAAGGAGGAATCCCCAGAAAGACTGCTAAACAACAATGAGGCAAGTAAACCATCAGACCTTGAGTTCGAAATAATGGTTATAAAGAAGATCAATTAGCTCAGTGAGAGCTACAGGAAAACCAGGGAAGCTACAAGGAACTTACAGAAAATTACGCCATGAAAAGTGACATAGAAACTATCAATAAGAGCCAGGAGGAAATGAAGATAACATTCATTAAAATAAAGAACACGGTAGAAGATATTAATAGCAGGATAGATGAAGCAGGGGATTGAATCAGTGAACTGGAGGACAAAGTAGTAAAAATTACCACAGAGAGCAAAACAAAAAAAGTCTCAAAAATCACAAAGAGAGATTAAGGGAGATGCAGGACAACATGAAATGTAATAATATCCTATAATAGGGATGCCAGAAGGAAAAGAGGAGCAAGGGATAGAAAACCTTTTTGGAAAAGTAATTACAGAAAACTTCCCTAACGTGATGAGAGAAAAAAGTCACACAAGTCTAGGAAGCACACAGGGTCCCAATCAAGATGAACCCAAAGGGACCCACTCCAAGTAAAATGGCAAAATTCAAAAACAAAGAGGGAATCTTAAAGGCAACAAAAGAGAAAAAAGCTAAAAACATACAAGGGAGCTACAATAAGGTTATCAGCTGATTTCTCAACAGAAACACTACAAGCCAGAAAAGAATGGCAAAAAAATATTTCAAGCAATGAAAAGCAAAAACCTGCAACCAAGATGACTCTACCCAGCAGAGTCTCATTCAAAATGGAAGACAACATGAGAAGTTTCCCAGACAAAAGAAGGCTAAAGTGATATTTCTCCACCGAACAAGCATTGCAAGACATGCTATAGGGACAGCTTTAAGAAGATGAAGAAAGAGTGGGGTGAGGGGGAGAAGTACAAAGGAACAAAATAGCATTGAATAAGTACCTATCAATAATAACCTTAAATGTCAATGGGTTAAATGGTCCAATCGGAAGACATAGCATAGTTGAATGGCTAAGAAAACATGATCTGCATATAGGCTGTGTACAAGAGGCCCACCTCAGAACAAAAATCTACACAGACTGAGAGTGAAGGGATGGAAAAAAATGTTCCAAAGCAAATGAACATGAAAGAAAAGACAGGGTAGCAATACTGATACCACAAAAAAAGACTTCAAAACAAAGTTCATATAAAATACAGAGAAGGACACTTCATAATACTTAAGTGTTCATCAAGAAGATATAACCATTGTACATACGGAGGGTCCATAGGCATATGAAAGAATGCTCAACATCACTAGCCATCAAAGATTTGCAAATAAAAACCACAATGAGATACCACTTTACACCTGTAAGAATGGCCATAATCAACAAATCAATAAACTACAAGTGCTGGCGAGGATGTGGAGAAAAGGGAACCCTAGTGCACTGTTGCTGGGAATGCAGACTGGTGCAGCTACTATGGAAAACAGTAGGAATTTCTTCAAAAAAATAAAAATAGAACTGCCTTTTGAACCAGTGATTCCTTTGCTAGGATTATATCCAAAGAATCCTGAAATCCCAATTCAAAAGAACTTATGCACCCCTATGTTCATAGCAGCACTATTTACAATAACCAAGTGCTGGAAACAGCCTAAGTGCCCATCTGCATATAGGTGGATCAAAAAACTGTGGTACATTTACACAATGGAATACTATTCAGCAGAGAGAAAGAAGTAAGTCCTACCATTTGTGATAACATGGATGGAACTAGAGAGAATTATGCTTAGTGAAATAAGCCAAGCAATGAAAGACAAATACAATATGATATCACCTAATACAGGAAACTAATGAACAACACAAACAAAAGAGCAAAATTGAACCAAAGACATGTAAACAAAGAACAGAGTAACAGTTTCCAGGGGGGGAGGGGCTAGGGAGAGAAGGGGATAAGTAGGAGAAGGGTTTAGTAAATGAATTTGTATAAATAACCCATAGACCTGTACAATGAGGTGGGGATTGACTGTGGGAGAAGGGGAGGGCTGGGTGAGGGGGAAGCAATGGGGGAAAAGTGGAACAACTGTAATAGAAAAACAATAAATAAATCAAAAACTAAGAAAATAGAATATATACATATATATGTATAGATGTGTGTGTGTGTGTGTGTGTGTGTGTGTGTATAACCATTGTAAACATTATGCATCCAACACAGGAGCACCCAAATATATAAGAAAAATTTTGAAGGATGTCAAGAAAGATACCAACAACAACACACAAATAGTAGGGGACTTTAACACCCTATTGTCAACAATGGACAGATCTTCAAAGCAAAGAAACACCAAAGATATTGAGGCATTGAACAACACTCCAGATCAAATGGACTTGGTTGATATATATAGAACTTTTCACCCCAAATAAGCAAAGTATATATTCTTGCCAAATGCACATGGAACATTTTCAAAGATAGACCACATAGTAGGACAAAAAGAAAGCCTCAACAAATTTAAGAAAATTGAAATCATTTCAAGCATTCTCTTGGATCACAATGGGTTAAAACTAGAAACAAACTAGAAGGAAAAACTAAAAAATACTCAAATTCATGGAGGCAGAATTACAGGCTATTAAATAATGAATGGGTAACAATGAGGTCAAGGAAGAAATCAAAAAGTTTCTGGAAACAAATGAAAATGAACACACAACAGCTCAAAACCTATGGGACATAACAAAGGCAGTTCTACAAAGGAAGTCCATAGCAATACAAGACTACTTAAGAAGGATGGAATTTCAAATAAACAACCTAACCCTACATCTATAAAAATTAAAGGAACAGCAACAAACAAAGTCCAGAGGGAGTACTAGGAAGGAAATAATCAAGATCAGAGCAGAATTAAATTACATAGAGATTAAAAGAATAGTTCAAAAGATTAATATATCCAAGAGGTGGTTCTTTGAAAGGAGAAATAAAACTGACAAGCCTTTAATCACACTCATCAAGAAATAAAGGGAGAGGACTCAAATAAATAAAATTAGAAATGAAAGAGGAGAAATTACTATCAATACCACAGAAATACAAAGGATTGTAGGAAATTACTACACACAACTACGTGCCAAGTAAATAACAAGCTGGGTGAAATAGACAAATTTACAGAAACATATAATCTTACAAAACTTAATCAAGAAGAAACAGGAAGCCTGGGTAGTCTGATAACAGCTAGAAAAAAATGAATCAGTAATCAAAAAAACTCCCAGCACACAAAAGCTTTGGACTGGATGGCTTCACAGGAGAATTTTACCAAATATTTATGGAAGAGCTAACTCTAATCCTCCTTAAACTAATCCAAAAATTCAAGAAGAGGGAAGACTCCTAAACTTTTCACAAGGCCAGCATCATCTTAATTTTAAAACCAGGTAAAGGCACAACAAAGAAAGAAAACTACAGGCCAATATCTCTGATGAACATATATGCTAAAATCCTAACAAAATATTGGCAAACCAGATCCAGCAATACATTAAAAAGATCATACACCACGATCAAGTGGGACTCATCCCAGAGATGCAAGGATGGTACAATACTCACAGATCAATAAATGTAATTCAATACACAACAAAATAAAAAAAAATCATACGAGTATATGAATAGATAATGAGAAGGTATTTCATAAAGTTTAGCACAAATTTATGATAAAACTACTCAGCAAAGTGAGAATAGAGAGAGCATACCTCAATATAATAAAGGCTCTATACAGGAAACCTTCCCAGACAAAGCTAAAAGCTAAAGCCTTCACCCCTAAGGTCAGGCACAAGACAAGGGTGACCACTTTCACCACTTCTATTTGGCATAGTATTGGAAGTTCTAGTCACAGCAATTAGACAATAAAAAGAAATAAAAGGCATCTAAATTGGAAAGAAGGAAGAAAAGCTATCATAATTAGCAGATTGCATTACACTGTACATAGAAAACCCTATAGAGTCTACCAAAAATCTACTCAACCTAATAAATAAATATGGCAAAATAGTGGAATACAAGTAAATATTCAGACCGAAGGCATTTTGTACACAAACAATGAAATATCAGAAACAGAAACTAGGAAAAAATCCCATTTACTACAGAAACAAGAAAAATAAAGTACCTGGGAATAACCAAGTATGTAAAAGACTGATACTTGGAAAACTACAGAACAGTGAAGAAAAAAATTAAAGGAGATACAAATAAATGGAAGCATACACCAGGCTCATGTATTGGAAGAATTAACATAATTAAGATGTCCATACTACCCAAAGCAATCAATAGATTCAACACAATCTTATTAAAATACCAATGACATATTTTACAGATCTAGAACAAATATTTCAAAAATTTATATGGAACCATAAACAACCCTGAATAGCATCAGAAATATTGAGAAAGAATAAAAAGTAGAGGGGATCATAATACCCGATATCAGATGATATCACAAGGCCACTGTAATTAAAAGAATCTGATATTGGCAAAAAAAGAGACACATAGATCAATTTAACAAAATAGAAAAGCCAGACATAAAACCCAAGTCTCTATGGTCAATGAATATTTGACAAAGGGGAAGGGAGTATAAAATGGAGTAAAAATACCCTCTTTAGCATATGGTGTTGGGATATCTGGATAGATACGTGCAAAAAAATGAAACTAGATCATCAAATTACCCCATACACCAGAATAAACTCAGGATGGATAAAAGACTTAAATATAAGTTGTGACACCATAAAAGTGTAGAGGAAAACATAGGCAGTAAAATTTTAATATCTCCTATGTCAAGGGATATAAAAGAAAGAATAAACAAATGGGACTACATCAAACTGAAAAGCTCCTGCTTGGCTAAAGAACGTATCAGCAAAATGAAAGGGAACCAACATGAAAAAATGCTCAACATCATTAGCCATCAAAGAGATGCAGATTAAAATCACAATGAGATACCACTCACACTGGTTAGAATGGCCATCATTAACAAATTAACAAACAAGTGCTGGCATGGATTCAGAGGAATGGGAACTCTAGTGTATTGTTGGTGGGAATGCTGCCTGGTGCAGCCACTGTAGAACACAGTATGAAATTTCCTCAAAAAACTAAAATTGGCACTACCTTTTGATCCAGCCATCTTACTGTTGGGATTATCCCTTAAATATACTGAAACACCAATTCAAAAGAACCTATGCACCTTCATGTTCAGAACAGTGTTATCTCTAACAGCCAAGTGCTGAAAACAGCCTAAGTACTCATAAGTAAATGAGTGGATCAAAAAATGGTGATACATTTACACAATGAAATACCATGTAGCAGAAAGAAAGAAGGAATTCTTATTTCACGACAGCATGGATGGAACCTGAGAGTATCAGTCTGAGTGAAATAAGACAGGCTGTGAAAGACAAATACTGTACAATCTCACCTATAGTGGAACCTCATGAATAGAACAAACAAATGAGCAAAATAGAATGAGCAACATGGAAATAATGAATATACTGACAGGGACAAGAGCGAGGAGGGAGAAGAATAACAGGGGAAAGAAGGAAATGGGTCTAATCAAGGTACAAGTATAAAGAACTCATGGACATGAACAATGGAATAGGGATTGACTATGGGAGAAGGGGCAGTGGCGAGGCAGGGAAGAGCAATGGGGGAAAATTGGGACAACTGTAATTGAAAAATGATAAAATAAAAAGAGAAAGAAAAGCTAAAAAAAATCCTATTTAAAAATAATGAGCAAAATGGATGGACCATTCACAGAAAAGAAACTAAATTTTGATCTTCATACTTATTATGAGAGGATACCTAGTCTCATTCAAATGGAAGAGATGTCAAAAAAAAAAATCCATGTTGGTGGTAGATAGGGAAATACACAATGGGAGTGAAAAAAACATACAACTGCTATGGAGGACAATTTAGCCAAATATCAAAATTGCAGATGCATTTACCCTTTGACCTAGTAATCACAATTCTAGGTATTAATCTTGTGTACATTAGTTTACACATGAAATAACATATGTACAATGTTGTTTACTACAATACTGTAAGAGTGAAAGTATTTAAAAAATTCAAATGATAGTCAACAGGTGACTAGTTATACAAATTATAATATAACCCTACAATTCTTTATCTGAAACCCTGTGGTTTGATGTGGTTTGCATGTCAGTGTTTCTTGAACATGAGAAAGCTAATACAGGGTGTTTGTTATGTAATACCCCAGAGGGTTCTGAGGCAACACTCAATAATCAAATTCATTAATATTTCTCCAGAGGAACTATGAATATCCATGCTAATTGGGAGAAATGCAACTCATGTCAGTTCATGTTTTGCTACCAAATGAATTTTTCACAAACTTCAGAAAAGTTATGGTTTCAGAGCTTTTTTAAGTTAGAAATTACACATAGAAAGTTACAGGCATGTTCACCTATACATAAGACTATCATAGAGCTGTAAATATATAAAAATGTAGTTACTGCACTAACAATCTCCAAGCATACTAATTTAAAAGAAAAGACATAATTTGTAGACAACAGGTCAGAAAAAGAGTAAGAGGGTGTATGCCTTTGCTTATGTAAGCCAACAGGAGGAGTCTAGGTATTTATTATAGGTAGGGGAGACTTTTCACTGTATATGCGTACATATCTTTCTATGTAAGTTATTACCTATTCTGAGTAAATAAAAACATTTTCACTTTAATTGCTAAATAAAACATGTGTTTGGATTACCAATGGATGCTCAGGCTTTATTCTTGTGTGTAAATTCCTTATGGCACCATGTTTTAAGTACCAACTCTAGGCAAAACACTAAGAATTGTGCATTGTCCAGATTATAGCTCATCACCTGATGTAGACATTAATATCTCCATTTTAGAGATGAGAAAACTAAGTTTCAGATAGAACCGCACAACAGTTAGTGGTAAAGCTGCCTGAGCCTGGGCTCTATGGCACAAAAGAAAATTGGAAAATGGGAAGTAGGTAGTTATTTATAGAGAACATGTATGGAAGTTATGGCCAGATGATGATTCTTTTTTTGAACACAATTCTTGGGACATTTGAGATTCTTTTCTGCTCAGACTCCTCCAGGCATGCCTCATGATACAGCATTAGGAGCCCACAGAGCAAGAGGTCTGTATTCTAGGTGAGGATGAAGGAGAACTCATCCATCACAAAGAGCTGAAGCCCTAGAGGGTCTTCAGCAATCTGGTTGGAGAATGCACTGTCCTCTCCTCTTGACTGCTGATGAGCACTGGCTGGAGAGGAAATAGCAGAAAAATGCTATGAACTGAAAGTTTATGTGCCCCACCCCCAATTATATGTTTAAAGCATAATCCCCGGTGTACTGGTATATGGAGGTGAGGGTCTTTAGGGGGTAATTGGATTTAGGTGAGGCCATGAGAATGGACTCCTCTTGCTAAGATTAATACTTTTCTAAGTTACAGAAAGCATGTTTCCTCTCTTTGCTTTTCACTATGTGAGAATACAACAAAACACCCATCTACAAATCAGGAAGAGGGTCTCATTAGACACCATATCTCTTAGCATCCCCAGCCCTCAGAATTATGAGTAATAAATGTTTGTTCCTTAAGTCATACAGTCTATAGTAATTTCTATGGCAGCCTAAGTTAATTCTCACTCTGGAAAACCTCATATCTGGTCTCAAGTACTATAGAATTGAAACTACAATTTTGACATCCATCAAAACTAACAAATACCAATTGGATTTATATTTTCAGTCATTATTCCATTTGTTTCATGATCAAGAGAAGCAGTATAGGATAATGCACACACTTTTCTCAGGATCAAGTACATGGTAGATGTCTAGACCTATTGATGTGGGGAAGATTAATAGATTCAATCTCAGCTCCAAAATATTCAGGGTCTCTCCCTCCCAAGAACCCTAAAAGACCATACATCTCCTAGTCTACATTCTCACCCACCAGGAACAGAAACCAGATGGGAGCCTTTGAATTAATCTGACCTTTAGCCAATTACTCCAGAAAAAAAATTAAGGAAGGCATAGTGAGATCTGACTGACATGGCCTTTGACACTGGACTTCTAGAATGATTAACAACAATCTCTGTTTGTCCTGGAACTGTCCCAGTTTTAGCACTGAAAGTTTCACGTCCTGGGAAACCCATCATTACTGGTCAAATTAGGATATCTGGTCACCCTACCTAGATTTTAATTCAAGCTATACCACTTCTTCACTATGTGACGTTGAGCAAACTGCTTAACTACTCTGTATCTTACATATGGCTTCTCCATATGTAAGAGAACAAGAATAATATAGTACATGCCCCACAGAGTTAAGGTTAAATGAATATTTGTCAAATGCATAGAATAGTGCTAAGAGCTCTATGTTTTTGTAAAAATAAATTGTTAGACCCTGTTGAGCCTATTGTCTCAGTTTACAATCAGTGTGTACAACAGGCATTGAGCACTCTCAAATTGCATGGCAGGATTGGTGGAGATGAAAGCACAGAGAGATAAGTAACTTTCACCAAGACGGTTATTCCATGAATAAATATGCTACAAAACCAGAACAAGAGCCAGCATTTCATTTGTCCCAGCTCGGCCCACCCTTCTGACCCTGGCCTCTTGCCTTCACTGATTGGCACATAGTAGGTTCACAGTAAATATTTATGAAATGAATGCGTAAGTTTTTCTCACAAGGGCCTATCCAGGATTGCTATAAGGTTTGTAGTTTTGCTTTCATTTGTTTATTTGCAGAGGATTATAGCTAATGCTAAGATTGTGATCATACAACTTACCTATGATGAGATTTCCTGACACTGTAAGATGAAGCAACTACAAAGAAGAGAGAAGGGTCATCTTCTTTGGCAGGTATTTATGGTCATGAATCTATGAGTACCCTGAACACAGAAATGTATGCATTAGCCATAAACTGAACAGCACTTTGGACACCAGAAGCCTTGAGAACCCTCAGCACAGTTTTGCAGGCTGCTTTTGCAGAGGCATTTGCAGAGTCATTCACATGCTTACACTCAATCACTTCCCTACCTGCCCGTGCAAACCTGCCTGCATTCTGGAAATTGATCAGGACATATAGGCTTGCCTGTCTACTGAATTACAACCCAGTCAAGTCCTGAATCAATGGTGGGGCCAGTGGCTAAACCACAGACCTCAAGATGTGCAGGTAAGCCCTGTGAAATTCTTCACTCCTGCTTTGCTTAACCAGCAGCATATGCTTTTTTGGCTAAAGGTTTTTAAATAAAATCACCTTTTTTATATTACTTTGAAAAATTTATTTCATCAGCATGAAAATGTTTAATAATATTATCTGGAAGTTTAAAAAAAGAAATCAACATTTCAAAGATGCTTTCTTTTTATTCACTTAGGAAAAAAACAGTGATATTTAACCCTTTCCTCAAATGATGTGAGTGGCTTCATTTTAGATGAACAGTGCTTTGGAAATCAAATAACACCATGGTCTGTGCCGAAGTGGAAAAAGGAGGACTTGTTCCCTGCAGACTGTACTTGTGTAAGGTGACAGGTTGAGCTATGGTTTAAGTGATGATTGTAATAAAATAGAACTGGCCTCCTGCTCCACCAATTTTTCAAGGTCACTGATGTGCCACAAGCAAAATATGTGCTAATGTAGCTACCAAGGCTGGCAGATTCTGAAACTGTCACAGTTCATTTTCTCTGGGGAAAGAAAAACATTCCTTCGAGGGGGCGTACATGAAAAGGCTTTAGGGACCTCTAAGGCTGTGCTGGGGGATGGAGCCTTTAACCTCCATTTCACTCAACAGAAAGCATCCCTCTCTAATAGTTTTCACCCTGAGCAACAAAATCATACTGCCCTAAGCAGCAGGTTCTAGCAGGCCTAGGACAAAGAATATAAGGCAGGACCTACTTAGTGTAGGTCTAAATATTTTAGTTAGGCAGCAGACTAACAAACTGTTAAATATGTCTATTATTCTGCCTTAATAAATACACCTGGAAGGCTCAGTACACATGCAGAATTCACAGACTCCTGGGCGTTCTGCTCCAAACTTGGGACCAGCTTAGGGAAAGCTGGAACCTGTTTCCCAGCTCCTAGACCCCATGAGCCATCTTACTGTCCTTCCTTCTGTGGTTCTGTCCAACATCATAGACAGTCAACATCCAAGATGTACCCTCACTGTCCACACAGCCCTCATCAGCCACTCCTCAATGCCAGACACTAGATTTCCAACAGGCACTGGAAGGGGGCTTAGGCTGTTTGGCCAGCCATCTAGGGGCCCAGGGACCAGCTATATATGGGCAATCTAGAAGAGGGAGTGCAGGCTTTGAGTGGTCATATGGACCCTGTATCATGGGGACAGATGTAGGAAGAGGAGAGCTCAGAGGAGCTCGCTCCAGAGCAGGGCCCAGGCAAGCCTCATGCCCAGGGTATCCACACTGAAGAGCAGATAGAGGGCAATTCACTAGGTGATACTTGGTCAGCACTGCTGAGTTCCTTATCATAGCAGCAACTTCTGTTTCCATGAACTGGGAAGAGGTGGAGGGAAATTGGGTGGAAAGCACCAAAAGATCTGAGTGATGTTTCACTCAAGGGGTGAAGGCAATAATTTTGCTTTAACAATATGAATCAGGTTCAGCTATTTGGGACTTGGCATGGGCTGAAAATAATGAATCAAATTTTTTATCCACAATGTCAAAGAAAGGTCAGACATTAAAGTAACCACAAAGAGCCAAAAAATATATTCTTCATAGCTGTAGGACTTTGAAGAGCTTTTTTTTTTTTTTTTAAATGATGGAGGAGGAGTGACATCTTAATCAAGCAGCCTTTCGAAGTCCTAACGGTTTTCAGGTTTTCTCGAGGCCTTACTATAAAACCAGAAGACACAGATGAATTGAAAAAAAATTTAAGCACATATGGAAGAAAAATAGTAGAAAATGCCTAAGGTTGGGTGAAAAGAAAGAAATCAAGAACAGAGTAGCAGAAGAGAAATCTATGAGAGCAAGTGAGGCACTGACAAACATGATGTGGAGTGATGATTTCATGCATGGCCCATTGAGACTGTGTGCTATAAGGCAAACTGTATTTAGTTAACACTTTCACTCCAAGAAATTCAAACTCTCACTCTACCTGTATTAAATTCTTCCCATATTATAATATATGGGAAAGCAACTTATATTTCTTCACACCCCTTCCCTTTTTGGAAGAATCACACAAGACCTGTCCCCTCTCTTCTTGTCTCTATGCCTCTAATCCAAAGTGCAAGAAGACAATGATACACATAGGAAATCTGAAGAGCAGCATAAGAATAATTATGGGTTGGAAGGATTCACTCAAAAAAGTTTTAAATCTATATAACCTAGCCTCATTGTTAAAAGGAAATATGATAGTGGTAGATATGAAAGAAGCATTCAAAAGACATAACAAAGGCTTAGGCTACTACAAGGGAAACATAAATTCATTGATGTGATGGAAAACATCAGTTCAATTTGAAGGGAGTTACTATGCTGAGAAGACCTATTAATTTGTTGTAAGTTTCTCAATGAAAATGATGGCAGCCTGTTAATTTGCCTCACTTGAAACTGGTTTGTGCAAGGAGCTGAAAAAGCTATCTCAGGGAGTGTACAGGAGGTAAGGGATGGGTTGTCTTCACAAATTGTGTTCATTTTTTATCTTGATTTTCTGTCTTGTTTCTTTTCTCCATTCGCTGGCCAGGCCGCTCCTCTGATTCACAAAAGCCTCCTCTATGGAAAACTTTTTTTCTAGGCTAAGGGAAAGGAGGTGCTGACTGATGCCTTGGGATTATAAGTGTGGTATATAATTGGTCTGCATCACCGAGGCCTTTAAAAGCCAACAAAGGGGTTTTTATCCCAGGTTTATACTCCTCTGAAGACCTTGCTTCCCTGTGTTTCCAAGGTTCTGTACTCTGGGACTAAACATAAAATTCCAACTCTTAAAATCAGTTCAGACTCCAGTTCAAGCTGAGATGATCCAGTGGAGCTAAGAGATTTTTTTCGGCTCTGGCAAGGAAACTGAACAACAGTCTCTCACACCTTTACAGCAAAAGTATAACAATTTCCCTAATGTTTTCTCAAGGGCTTTTATTTTTATCCATATAGCTTCTAGCACTGCCAAGTAGAAAGAAAGGGTGCCATTCTTGTACAGACTGTAAGTGAGCAGTATAGTTTTATGTGAATCCAACTTAAAGAAAATTTTTCTGGAAGGTCCGAATAGCAAACCACTTTTTCCAGATGGCAGAAAGACTGAGGTCTGCATGAAGAAAAATGAAGCATTCTGGACTTTTCATTTGGTTTGTCAGTGGAAGGACAGATATGAAGGGTCCAATAAAGAAAATGTGTGTTTCAACTAATGCTGCTCTGTGCTCTGAGGGCACCCCAACAGCCTCTGATTTTTTTTTAATTTTATTTCTTGTTATTCAATTACAGTTGTCCCATTTTTTCCCCCATTGCTCCCACCTCCCAGCCCATCCCTTCTCCCACAATTATATCCCTCCCCGTCGTCCATGTCCATGAGTCATTCATATACGTTCCTTGACTAGACCCTTCCCTTACTTATCCCCCTTCTCTCCCTCCCCCCTCCCCCCTACTGACTACTATTCTAGTCTTTGCCTATTTAGTTCGTTTGTTTGTGTTGCTCTTTAGTTTCCTGTATTGGGTGATATCATATGGTATTTTGCTTTCTTTGCCTGGCTTATTTCACTAAGCATAATTCTCTCTAGTTCCATCCATGTTGTCGCAAATGGCAGGAGTTCCTTCTTTCTTTCTGCTACATAGTATTCCATCGTGTAGATGTACCACCGTTTTTTGATCCACTCATCCACAGACGGGCACTTAAGCTGTTTCCAGCACTTAGCTATTGTAAACAGGGCTGCTATGAACATAGGGGTGCATAAGTTCTCTTGAATTAGGGTTTCAGGGTTTTTCGGGAATAATCCTAGCAGTGCAATCACTGGTTCAAATGGCAGTTCCATTTTTAGTTTTTTGAGGTAATTTCATACTGTTTTCCATAGTGGCTGCACCAGTCTGCATTCCCACCAACAGTGCAGTAGGGTTCCCGTTTCTCCACATCCTCGCCAGCATTTGTTGTTTGTTGATTTGTTGATGATGGCCATTCTGACAGGTGTAAGGTGGTATCTCATTGTGGTTTTTACTTGCATCTCTCTGATGGCCAATGATGTTGAGCATTTTTTCATGTGCCTGTGGACCTTCTGTATGTCCTCTTAAGAGAAGTGTTTGTTCAGGTCCTTTGCCCATTTTTTAATTGGGTTGTTTGTTTTCTTGATGTTGAGTTGTACAAGCTCTTTATATATTTTGGAGATCAGTCCCCTGTCTGTGATACCATTGGCAAATATGTTTTCCCATATGGTTGGTTTCCTTTTCATCTTGCTGATGTTTTCTTTTGCTGATCAGAAACTTTTTAGTTTGATGTAGTCCCATTTGTTTATTTTTTCCTTTATTTCTCTTGCCTTGGGAGATGTATCCGTGAAGATATTGTTTCGTGTGATATCTGAAATTTTCCTGCCTATGTTTTCCTCTAGGATTTTTATGGTATCATGGCTTACATTTAAGTCTTTAATCCATCTTGAGTTTATTCTCGTGTGTGGTGTAAGTTGGTGGTCTAGTTTCATTTTTTTGCAGGTCCCTATCCAGTTCTCCCAGCACCATTTGTTAAAGAGGCTCTTCTCACTCCATTTTATGTTCTTTCCTCCTTTATCAAAGATTAGTTGACCATAGAGGCCTGGGTTTATTTCTGGGCTTTCAATTCTGTTCCACTGACCTATATGTCTGTTCTTATGCCAGTACCAGATTGTTTTGATCACAGTGGCTTTGTAGTATTGTTTGATGTCTGGTATCGTGATTCCTCCTGCTGTGTTCTTCTGTTTCAAGATTGCTTTTGCTATTCGGGGCCTTTTTTGGTTCCATATGAATTTTTGGAGGATTTGTTCTAGGTCAGTGAAATATGTCATTGGTATTTTAATAGGGATTGCATTGAATCTGTAAATAGCTTTGGGTAGTATGGCCATTTTGATGATGTTGATTCTTCCCATCCAAGAACATGGTATTTGCTTCCATTTATTTGTATCTTCCTTAATTTCTTTCTTCAATGTTATGTAATTTTCAGAGTACAGGTCTTTTATCTCTTTGGTTAAGTTTACTCCTAGGTACTTTATTTTTCTCGTTGCTATAGTAAATGGTATTTTCTTTTTTGCCTCTGTCTCTGATATTTTATTGTTGGTGTACAGAAATGCCTTAGATTTCTGTATACTTATTTTGTACCCTGCTATTTTGCCAAATTCACTTATTATATCAAGTAGTCTTTTAGTGGAGTTTATAGGGTTTTCTAGGTATACCATCATGTCATCTGCAAATAGTGATAGTTTTACTTCTTCTTTCCCAATTTGGATGCCTTTTATTTCTTTGTCTTGTCTGATTGCTGTGGCTAGGACTTCCAACACTATGTTGAATAGAAGTGGGGAGAGTGGACAGCCTTGTCTAGTTCCTGATTTCAGGGGGAATGCTTTCAGTTTTTGTCCATTGAGTATGATGTTGGCTTCAGGCTTCTCATAAAAAGCCTTAATGATGTTAAGGTATGCTCCCTCTATTGCCATTTTGCTGAGTGTTTTCAACATAAATGGGTGTTGTACTTTATCAAATGCTTTTTCTGCATCTATAGATACGATCATGTGATTTTGTCTTTCATTTTGTTTAGATGATGTATTATATTTATTGATTTGCGAATATTAAACCATTCTTGCATCCCTGGGATGAATCCCACTTGATCACGGTGTAGGATCTTTTTGATGTATTGTTGGATCCTGTTTGCCAAGATTTTATTGAGGATTTTAGCATCTATGTTCATCAGTGATATTGGCCTGTAGTATTCTTTCTTTGTTGTGTCTTGACCTGGTTTTGGGATGAGGGTAATACTGGGTTCATAGAAAGAGTTTGGGATTTTTCCCTCTTTTTGGATTTTTTGGAATAGTTTGAGGAAGGTAGGAGTTACTTCTTCCTTAAATGTTTTGTAAAATTCGCCTATGAAGCCATCCAGTCCAGGGCTTTTGTGTGCAGGGAGATTTTGGATTAGTGTTTCAATTTCCTTCTTTGTTATTGGTCTGTTGAGACTTTCTACTTCTTCTTGATTCAGTTTTAGAAGGTTATATGTTTCTAGAAATCTGTCCATTTCTACTAGGTTGTCAAATTTCTTGCCATATAGTTGTTTGTAGTAATTTCTTATAATTGTTTGTATTTCTGAGGTATCAGTCGTGATTTCTCCTCTTTCATTTCTGATTTTGTTTATTTGGGTCTTCTCTCTTTTTTTCTTAATGAGCCTGGCTAGAGGCTTGTCAATTTTGTTTATTTTTTCAAAGAACCAGCTCTTTGTTGATTTTTTGGACTGTTGGTTTAGTTTCTATGTCGTTTAATTCTGCTTTGATCTTGATGATTTCCTTTCTTCTTTTTGCCCTAGGCTTTGTTTGTTTTTGCTGTTCTAGTTCTTGTAGCTTTATGGTTAGGTTTTTTATTTGAGATTCTTCTAGCCTTTTCAGATATGCCTGTATTGCTATGAACTTCCCTCTTAGGACTGCTTTTGCTGTGTCCCATAGGTTTTGGGCTGTTGTGTGTTCATTGTCAATAGTTTCTAGAAATTTCTTGATTTCCTCTTTGATGTCATTGTTAACCCATTCGTTATTTAAGAGCGTGTTATTCATTCTCCATGATTTTGGGTGTCTTTGATTTTTTTCCCTGAGGTTGATTTTTAGGTTCAAGGCATTGTGGTCTGAAAAGATGCTTGATATGATTTCAATTTTCTTCAATTTGTTGAGGCTTGTTTTGTGTCCTATTATGTGGTCTATCTTTGAAAATGTCCCATGTGCCTTTGAAAAGAATGTATATTTTGCTTCTTTGGGGTGGAAAGTTCTATATATATATCAGTTAAGTCCATGTGGTTTAGTGTGTTGTTCAATGCCTGTATATCCTTGGTGTTTCTTTGCTTGGATGATCTGTCTCTTGTTGATAATGGAGTGTTGAAGTCCCCTACTATGAGTGTGTTGTTGTTGATATCCTTCTTGTGGTCTTCTAGTATTTGCTTTATGTATTTGGGTGCTCCTATGTTGGATGCATATTCGTTTATCAGTGTTATATCTTCTTGATGAATCGTTCCTTTAAGTATTATGAAATGTCCTTCTTTGTCTCTTTTTATTGCCCTTGCTTTGAAATCTGTTTGGTCTGATATGAGGACTGCTACCCCAGCTTTTTTTTCAGGTCCATTTGCTTGGAATATTTTTTTATATCCCTTTACTTTCAGTCTATGTAAATCTTTTGTTTTGAGGTGTGTTTCTTGTAGACAGCAAATATGTGGGTCCTGTTTTCTTATCCTTTCCGTTACCCTATGTCTTTTAATTGGAGCATTTAATCCATTTACATTTAACGTTATTATTGACATGTATTTATTCATTTCCCTTTTGTATCTCTGTTCCGCTACTCTTTTTTTGTTTTTTTCTCTTCCTTTTTCTTAGAATATTCCCTTTAACATCTCTTGCAATGCTGGTTTTGTGGAGATGTATTCTTTTAGTCTTCCTTTGTCTGAGAAACTCCTTATTTCACCTTCTATTTTGAATGAGAGCCTTGCTGGGTAGAGTATTCTTGGTTGTAGGCCTTTGTTTTTCATTGCTTGATATATTTTTGACCATTCCCTTCTGGCTTGTAATGTTTCTGTTGAGAAATTGGTTGATCGCCTTATTGGAGCTCCCTTGTAAGTTATTTGCTGTTTTTCTCTTGCTGCTTTTAGGATTCTCTGTTTGTCTTGGAATGTTGCCATTTTAACTATGATGTGCCTTGGAGTGGGTTTTTGGGGGTTCCTCTTGATTGGAACTCTCAGTGCTTCTTGGACTTGCATAGCTTTTTCTCTCATCAGGTTCGGAAAATTTTCTGTCACTATTTCTCCTATCAGATTTTCAATTCCATTCTTCTTTTCTTCCCCCTCTCGTATTCCGATGATCCTTAAATTATTTTTCTAATGCTATCCTGTAATTGCCTTACATCTTGTTCATATTTTTTCAATCGTTTTTCATTTTGCTGTATCATTTGAGAATTATTACCTACATTATCCTCTAACTCACTAATCTGATCCTCTTCTTCGTTTAGTCTGCTTTTGACTGATTCTACTGTGCTTTTCAGTTCAGAGATTGCATTCTTCGTTTCTTCCTGGTTCTTGTTGGTAGTTTCTATGTCTTTTCTTATGCTGGTGTAGTTCTCTGAAAGTTCCCTGTAATTTTCTTGGAGCTGTTGGTAACTTCCTGGGAGGTTGTCATAGTTGTTTTTGAGGTTTTCGAGCATATTGAGCTTCTTCACCACCATAGTTTTGAATTCCATGTCTGACATTTGGGCTATGTCTATTCCATCTACCTCTCTTTCTGGGGATTCCTCTTTTCTTTTCATTGAGACGTTGTTTCTGCATCTTACCATGTTGGATTCTTCTTGTTTGTTTTGTTATTTGGATTTGTCTGCTTTGCCTTCCCACCTTTGTGGTATGAGTTTTTTTATGGTAGATCTGGGGGTTTCAGTGGTGCAGTCTCTTTGATCTTCTGAGCCTGATGTTCTTGGGGTACCTTTTATATCGTTTGTTTATGCTGTCTGGTTATATTTCAGATTTTATTTTTTATTAGGATATTCCTTCTGGCTTGTTGATTGAGAGTCCCTCTATCCACTTTATCTCGAATTTTTTTGTGGAGATGCTGTTAAGAACATAAACACACAACCCCAGCAGGAGACCCGCACCCTCAAAAATATCCCCCACCCTCTATCCTGCTATCATCAGCCAACAAGCCAGTATTAATATAGATGTAGAGAGATTAGAGCTTTTGCACTAAGAATAGATAAGAGTTGTTTTAGTGAAGGAAAAATATGGTTTTTGATGGAATAATAGGTTAATAATAGTTGAGACTGTGCAAGACAGTAGGTAATATTTACGTTGTATGTTTAAAACTATAGAAAAAAAAAAGAGGGAAGAGTGCAGAATATAGTAGGAAAGTGGAATTACATAGTATTGGATTTATATAGTAGTTATAGTCTATTTATTTAGAGTGAAAGGGAGGCTAAAATAGGCCCACAAACAAATAGACAACAATTGAAAAACAGGGGTAAGAAGGAAAGATTATATAGAACAGATTAGAGATAGTTTGTTTTTTCCTCCTTCCTTTCCCTCCTCCCTCCTGCCCTCCTCTTTCAGGAAGAAAAGAAAAAGGAAAAAGGGAAAAAGAAAAAAAAAAAAAAAGGAATGTTTTTACTCAGTTCAGCCTTCTTGTGTTGTCTTCTTTTTCTGCGTCCACAGCTGGTATAATGTGATGGGTCAGAGATTCCTATTCCTTGCAGCAGTGGTGTGCACGAGGTGGCTGGCAGGGAGCAATGCAAGGCAGCCAAGAGCCCACCTCAGGTCAGCCACGCCACGCTCCAGGAAAACAGGCCGTGCCAAGCTCCGGGAAAGCCCTCCAGGTGTTTTTTTTTTTTTTTTTTTTGGCTCGAGCACCGGTGCGCGCCCAAGGTGTCCGGGGAACTAAGCTCCGGCCTGCCACGCCCCGCTCCTAGAAAGCTGGCCACGCCGCGCTCCTAGAAAGCAGATCGTGCTGAGCTCCAAGAAAGCCCTTGAGGTGTTTTTTGGCTCGAGTGCTGGTGTGCACCTAAGCGGCTGGGGAGCTAGCCTCAGGCCTGCAGCGCCGTGTTCTGGGAGTTGGTTTTTCACCTCTTAGGGCAGGGCAGCAGACACTTGTGCTCAGTAGACCTGAGTGTCTGTGAGTCGCTGCTGCCCGCTGTACCCACGCCGCAGCCGCCCACCGTTCCCGCACCTCCTGAGCAGGCACACGCAGAGCCTGGGCAAGTGCTCTGCGCTCCAGATTCCTGCCTGGTACTTTGGCCTGACGCCCACTGGGCTGGCCAGGGGCGACAGCACACAGTCTTCTGCATGTCCAGTGGGCCCTCCCTGCGCCCGTTGGGTCACTGATTTTATGTCTGTTGGCATGTGTCCGAGGGGCCCCTGGACACGCAGCCCTGCGCACCTGGGCCAGTGAATGAGGGCACTTCCCTATGCGCACCCCCGTGACCCAAGGGGAGGGTTGGGGAGTGGATGAGCGCACCACTGCGCCTGCGCTCCTCAAGAATGACCTACCACCCCCAAACTTTCCTCCCCTCTCCACCGTCCACTAGAGAAAAATAAAAAGGAGAATTATGTTCTCACTTGCCTGGCAGCACGCTGTCTCCTGTCCTTCAGCGCCAATGCCACTTGGTCGAGTCCAGTCTCTGCCAGCGGGCAGAGATCCGCTCTCCTCCCAACTCCTCTCCCGGTGCAGCCTGTGGTCCCCAAAAAGCCTTTGTGTGCTTCCCTCCGCAGCTCGGGCAGCCGCCCCAGTCAGGGATCCTGTTTCGTCCCCTTTTCCTCCACTATTCTCACTAAACAGGTTGTTCCCAGATGGATTTTCTCTAATCCAGCAGTGCCTTGGCTCGACTCCTGCCAGTATCCAGCTGCTCACTGAGATGTTCTGTCTGCAGTTAGCCCAAACTGGAGACGGGTCTCCGGAGCCTGAAACCGCAGACTCTCCTTACTCCTCCGCCATCTTGCCCTCTCTCTTTGTTACCTTTCTTCTCCCTTCATCACGGCGGCCCATCTGTCAGGCCGAGCAAGCTTCTCACCTGTCTTTGTTACCTGTATTCTCCATTCACCCGGGGGGCGTGGCTACTAGGGCGAGCAAGCTGCTCACCTGTTCTTTGTTACCTGTCTTCTGCCTACACACCGGGGGGCGTGTCTACCAGGCCGAGCAAGCTGCTCACCTGTTCTTTGTTACCTTCTTCTCCCTTCACCATGGCGGCCCGTCTGTCAGGCCGAGCAAGCTGCTCACCTGTCTTCGTTACCTGTATTCTTCATTCACCCGGTGGGCATGTCTTCCAGGCCGAGAAAGCTGCTCACCTGTTTTTTGTTACCTGTCTTCTGCCTTCACCTCGGGTTGCGTGTCCACCAGGCCAAGCAAGCTGCTCACTTGTTCTTTTTTACCTGCCTTCTCCCTTCACCCCGGGGATCCCGTCTGGAGTCTGAGCAAGCAGCTCCTCTGTTCTTTGTTACGTCTCTTCTGCCTGCACCCCTGGGGGAGTGTTTATCAGTCCAAGTAAGGTGCTCACCTGTTCTTTGTTAACTATCATCTGCCTTCAATCCGCGGGGTGTGTCTACCAGGAAGAGCAAGCTGCTCACCTGTTCTTTGTTACCTGTCTTCTCTCTTCACCCCGGCGGCCTGTCTGCCAGGCTGAGCAAGCGGCTCTCCTGTTCTTTGTTACCTGTCTTCCGCCTTCACCCCGGGGGTCTTGTCTCCCAGGTCAAGCAAGCAGCTCTCCTGTTCTTTCTTACCTGTCTCCTGCCTTCACCCCGCGGGTTGTGTCTACCAGGCCGAGCAAGCTGCTCACCTCTTCTTTGTTACCTGTCTTCTCTCTTCACTCCTGCGACCTGTCTGCTAGGCCGAGCAAGTGGCTCTCCTGTTCTTGATTACCTGTCTTCTGACTTCACCCCGGGAGGTGAGTCAACCAGGCTGAGCAAGTGGTTCTCCTATTCTTTGTTACCTGCCTTCTCCGTTCACCCCGGCGGCCCATCTGCCAGGCCGAGCAAGCGACTCTCCTGTTCTTTGTTACCTGACTTCTGCCTCCACCCCGGGGGTCGTTTCTACTAGGCCAAGAAAGCTGCTCACCTGTTCTTTGTTACTTGTCTCCTGCCTTCACCCCGGGGGACGTGTCTACCAGGCCTAGCAAGCTGCTCACCTGTTCTTTGTTACTTGTCTCCTGCCTTCACCCCGGGGGGCGTGTCTACCAGGCCTAGCAAGCTTCTCACCTGTTCTTTGTTACCTGTCTTCTCTCTTCACCCCGAGAGCCTGTCTACCAGGCCTCGAAAGCGGCTCTCCTGTTTTTGGTTACCTGTCTTCTGCCTTCAGCCTGGGGGGCGTGTCTACCAGGCCAAGCAAGCTGCTCTCCTCTTCTTTGTTACCTGTCTTGTACCTTTACCCCGTGGGCCGATCAAGCTCGTTCACCTGTTCTTTGTTACCTATCTCCTGCATTCACTCCTGGGGGCGTGTCTACCAGGCCGTGGAAGATGCTCTCCTGTTCTTAGTTACCTGTCTTCTGCCTGCACCCCGAGTGACATTTCTGCCAGGCTGAGCAAGCTGCTCACCTGTTCTTTGTTATCTGTCTCCTGCCTTCTCTCCAGGGGGCATGTATACCAGACCGAGCGAGCTGCTCCCCTGTTCTTTCTTACCTTTCTTCTCCCTTCACCACAGCGGCCCGTCTGTCACGCCGAGCAAGCTGCTCACCTGTCTTTGTTACCTGTATTCTCCATTCACCCGGGGGGCGTGTCTAACAGGTGGAGCAAGTTGCTCACCTGTTTTTTGTTACCTGTCTTCTGACTTCACCCCAGGGGGCATGTCTACCTTGCCGAACAAACTGCTCACCTGTTCTTGTCTACCTCTCTTCTGTCTTCACCC
Organism: Furipterus horrens; assembly: GCF_987537825.1. NCBI lineage: Eukaryota > Metazoa > Chordata > Mammalia > Chiroptera > Furipteridae > Furipterus > Furipterus horrens. The sequence goes on along the minus strand of NW_028327182.1, from coordinate 53,938,182 downwards.
CGGGGGTCATGTTCACCACGATAAGCAAGCTGCTCACCTGTTCTTTGTACCGTATCTTCTGCCTTCACCCCGGTGGGCGTGTCTACCAGGCCGAAAAATGTGCTTCGCTGTTCTTTGTTACCTGTCCTCTGCCGTCACCCCAGCGACCTGTCTGCCAGGATGAGCAAGCGGTGCTCCTGTTTTTGGTTACCTGTCTCAAGCCTTCACCCCGGGGGACGTGTCTACCAGGCTGAACAAGCTGCTCACCTGTTCCTTGTTACCTGCCTTCTCTCTTCACCGCGGCGGCCCGTCTGTCATGCCGAGCAAGCGGCTCTCCTGTTCTTTATTTCCTGTGTTCTGCCTTAACCTGGGGGGCGTGTCAACCAGGCCGAACAAGCTGCTCACCTGTTCTTTATTACCTGTCTTGTGCCTTCACCCCTGGGGGCGTGTCTGCCAGGCCGAAAAAGCTGTTCAGCTGTTCTTTGTTACCTGTCTTCTGCCGTCACCCCAGCGACTTGTCTGCCAGGATGTGCAAGTGGCGCTCCTGTTTTTGGTTACCTGTCTTAAGCCTTCTCCCCGGGGGTGTGTGTCTACCAGGCCGCTCAACCTGCTCACCTATTCTTTGTTACATGTCTTCTGCCTTCACCCCGGGGGGCGTATCTACCAGGCCGAGCAAGCAGCTCACCTCTTCTTTGTTAGTCTCTTCTGCCTTCACACCGGAGGGCGTGTCTATCAGGCTGAACAAGCTGTTCACCTGTTCTTTGTTACCTGTTTTCTTCCCTCAGCCGGAGGGCGTTTCTACGAGGTCGAGCAAGCTGCTCACCTGTTCTTCGTTACCTATCTTCAGCCTTCAATCCAGGGAGGGTGTCTACCAGGCCGAGCAATCTGTCACCGTTCCTTCTTACCTGTGTTCTTCCTTTACCCCGATGGCCCATCTGCCAAGCCGAAGAAGCAGCTCTTCTATTCTTTGTTACCTGTCTTCTGCCTTCACCACGGGGGGCGTGTATATCAGGCCGAGCAAGCCGCTCGCCTATTCTCTGTTACCTATCTTCTGCCTTCAATCCGGGGAGTGTGTCTACCAGGGCGAGCAAGCGGCTCTCCTGTTCTTGCTTACCAGTCTTCTACCTTCAGTCGGGGAGGCTTGCCTACCAGGCCAAGCAAACTGCTCACCTATTCCTTGTTACCTGCCTTCTCTCTTCACCCAGGCGGCCTATCTGTCATGCCGAGCAAGCAGCTCTCCTGTTCTTTGTTTCCTGACTTCTGCCTTAACCTGGGGGGCGTGTCTACTGGGAAGACCAAGATGCTAACCCGTTTTTTGTTTCCTGTCTTCTGCCTTCACCCCATGGGGCGTGTCTACCAGGCGGAGCAAGCCGCTCTCCTGTTCTTTTTTTTTTTTTAAGTATATTTTATTGATTATATTGTTACAATAGTTTCAATTTTTTCCCCTTTGCTCCCCTCCACCCAGCACCCCCCCTCCCCCAACAATCCCCCCCCAAGTCCATGCCCATGGCTCACCCTTTCATATATTCTTCTTCTTTTTTTAAAAAATAATTAATTAATTAGTTAAATAGTTTAACAATAAAAAATAACAATCCCTCCCTCTCAGATTTAAGACCCTTTACAATCTTATAAAGGACAATGGACAAAGGTCTCGAGCTCCTCTAGCTGCTTCAAGCAGGACATGGTCGTCGTCCTACCTACCCTTGGGTCAAGAAATACCTAATAAGAGTAGGGGTGTGGAGGGGAGGGTGGCCTTCCCACAAGGGGAAGGATCGTGCAGACTCCAGGTCGGTTGGCTGTCTCTGGACAATGGCATGCTTGGTTTAACAGGCTGGCATTCTTGTTGAATTCTGGGGGCTACAGGGTTAAAGGACATCATTCAATCCATAACCACTAGATGACAAAAAACAGGTATTAACTTTTCAATGTTCCACATTAGGGAAAAGAAGGGCTTTTTTGGAGGAAGGTATGCCAGGTACATCTCACCTGTCCAAAACCCTTTTGCCCATTATACTTAGTTTGGACTAAGGAAAATATTTTAGGTTTCCCCCTTCTCAGGCCTCTGGGCTCTTTCTGTCCAAGCCATTAGGATAGAAAAGAGAAACCAGTTTTAAAGTGAAGCCCACAGACCACTCCGTTCTTCACCAACCCAGCCACTTAGTTCAGCCAAACCATTGAGTCTCAGGAGGCAGCAATGCAGACAGGATTAAGTGAGGCCTATATGTACAGACAATCACTCAGGTAATGACATCGTAGGTTTATGCCCTTTGAAAACAGAAAACACATGCTAATTTATGTAACATAACCCACACACTAGTTTATAGATCTGTAGGACTGCCTTATCGGAAAGACATCCAGTTGCAAGGAATTTGACATTCTTCTTGCCTGTAAATTAAACATCTTTGATAATGCCACAGACATAGTTTAACTTTCAAATGAAAACAAATTTTAAATGAAAAGAAACTTTAAAGACAGTTAGCAGCACTACTTTATAGTCTACCACTGGGCATTGTGATCTTCCTTGAATCTTGATTTTTCTCCCTAAGATTACCCTCCTTGTCATTAAAGGGACTGCATTAAGTTCATTTTTAATTTATCCTGTTCATTTGCATAAACACAACAAGAGTAGGAAAATGATCACTTATGATCTTTAGTTCTGCTTTGCTGGAACTTACGCAAGGAACATTTGGGGTGACCTTCAGTCTGCCCTTCAGGGCACAGAAGCTGAGCCACATACCTGGCATTCAGCCTTGCCTGTAAACACCTGTCTTTTCCAGGTCCTCCTGGTTTTCCATTGTGCCTTAAGGTCCCTTCTAGCCATCTTTCAGGAAAACCACCTTCGTTCCTTCCCTGGAAAGATTGCTATGGACCGCTCATCCATCCAAGGTACCAAGCCTTTTATCTCGTGGACTTTTATTACCTCAGGGCTTTTTGGTAACAACCAAAGCCGAAGCATGTCTCCTTTAGGCATGACATTCCAGTCAAAGTCTTAGTCAAAAATATCATTATTAACAACTGGTCTTATTAGTTTTATGCAAAGAAACTTAGGTCATTACTTACTTCTTTAGAATGCCAAATTCTGGAGGGATCAGATAGGGAGAAAACCTATACAGTGTGAAGGAAAATCCTTGTCCTTCTAATATTCACTGAACTTGCATTTCTATTCTTTATATTTTTATTTTTCCCCCCACTAAAAATTTTTCTGTTTGTTTGTTTTTCCATTACAGTTGTCTCACTTTTTTCCCCCTCTTGCTTCTCTGTACCCTGTCACTCCCTTCTCCCACATTCACTCCCCACCCAGTTGTCCATGTCCATGGGTCATTTATACATGTTCTTTGACTAGACCCTTCCCCTTCTTACCACTTCTCTCCCTCCCATCTCCCCCTTTGTTACTGTTAGTTTATTCCTTGTTTACATACCTCTGGTTCAATTTTGCTCATTTGTTTGTGTTGTTCATTAGTTTCCTTTAACAGGTGATAGCATAAGGTAATTTCCTTTTGTTGCCTGGCTTATTTCGCTAAGCATAATTCTCTCTAGTTCCAATCATGTTGTTGCAAATGGTAGAAGTTCCTTCTTTCTTTCGGTATGTATTCATTGTCATTTTCCCCCTTTGTACTTGTGTTCCTCTCTGTCTCTCTGTTTCTTCATCTTCTTAAAGCAGACCCTTTAGCATCTCTTGCAATACTGGTTTGGTGGAGATGTATTCTTTTAACCTTCTTTTGTCTTGGAAACTTCCACTTTGAATGAGAGCCTTGCTGGGTAGAGTATTCTTGGTTGTAGGCCTTTGTTTTTCATTACTTGGAATATTTTTTGCCATTCCCTTCAGGCTTGTAGTGTTTCTGCTGAGAAATCTGATGATAGCCTTATTGGAGCTCCCTTGTATGTTATTAGTTGTTTCTCTCTTGCTGCTTTTAGGATTCTCTCTTTGTCTTTGAATGTTGGCATTTTAATTATGATGTGTCTTGAAGTGGGCCTGTTGGGGTTCATCTTCATTGGGACCCTCTGTGCTTCCTGGGCTTGCATGATTCTTTCTCTCTTCATGTTAGGGAAGTTTTCTGTCATTAGTTTTTCAAAGAGGTTTCCTATCCCTTGCTCTTCTTCTTCTCCTACTGGAATTCCTATGATACGGATATTATTACGTTTTATGTTGTCCTGCAGCTGTCTTAGAGCCTCTTCAGTCTTGTTCAGTCTTTTTTCAGTTTGTTGCACTGTCTGTGAGTTTTTGTCTACATTGTCCTCCAGGTCGCTGATCCGATCTTCTGCTTCCTCTAGCCTGTTTTTAATTCCTTCTACTGTGTTCTTCAATTCAGAGATCGTATTCTTCATTTCCTCCTGGCTCTTATTGATAGCTTCCATGTCCTCTTTGATGCTGGTATAATTCTCAGTAAGTTCCTTATAGTTCTTCTGGAGTTCACTGTAGTTTTTCTGGAGTTCTTTGTAGTTTCCGCTGAGCTCATTGAGCTTCTCCATAATACATGCTTTCAATTCCATATCTGATAGTTGGCTCCCCTCTATTTCATTTAGCACTCTTTCTCGGGACTCTATCTTTCCTTTTGATGGGGGTTGTTTCTCTGTCTCCCCATTTTTGTGACTCCTATTGTTTCTTGGTGCTTCTTAGAATGATCTGCACTTCCTGGATCTGCCCCTGGTGGCATCAGATCCTGCACCAGTCTGGGCCTAGGCAGCCTGTTGGAGACTTCCTGGGATCTACTGCCTTTGTCTGGCTTCTTTTGTTGTTAATCTATTCAATCTATGATTAGCTGTCAGGCTTAAGGACCATGGGTGTGGCAGCTTAATTCCTGTAGGCAGGGCTTTTGCTTCCCCTCAGGCTGACGCCACTTGGAAGGGAATGGTCTGCCTGCAGTGTGGGGATGAGTCAGCACTGGGACCCTGCCGGCCGCTTCCCCAGGTCTCCCCTCAAAGCCACCACACCAAACTCTCCCCAAGTGTCTCCAGTCCTCTCTGCCTTTCCTCCGCTTGAGCCCAGGGTAAGTGGGGGCCAAAATATTTTTGTATGTGATCCGCTTAAGAGCTCTTTTTCTCCAGCTGTTTCTCTCTGACTAGCAAGAAACCCTGTGGCTTTTGGCTTTTCTCAGCTGGATACTATTTTACTTTCCACTCTGTTGGTGTAGGCTGGGAAGTTCAGCTGGGGGTTTAGACCCTGACCTTCTCAGGGGGAATCCCCAGCTGCTGAGCTGTTTCTCAGTCCCTTCAGCTGCCACCCGTGTGAGCCCAGCCAGCCCTTCCACGTCTCCACACTCCCTACCAGTCACGTTGTGATGTAGCGGCCTTTTTTGTCTCTCCATGGTTATAAGACTTCTCTCCAGCTGCTGTTCGGTTGGTTATTCCAGATGATTTCTCCAAAATTACGTTGTAAATCCAGACTAGTTCTGGGAGGAAGTTAGTGTAGCTTCCACTTACTCCACCACCATCTTGTTTTCCTCTCTCCTGTTCTTTGTTTCCTGTATCTCCCTTCAGCCCGGGGGGCGTGTCTATCAAGCCGAGCAACCTGCTCACCTTTTCTTGGTTACCTGTCTTCTGCTTTAACTCAGAGGGGCGTGTCCACCAGAACGAGCATGCTGCACACCTGTTCTTTGTTACCTATATTCTGCCTCCACCACGGGGTGCATGTCTACCAGGCTGAGCAAGCTACTCACCTGTTCTTTCTTACTTGTCTTCTATGTTTACCCCGACGGCCCATCTGCCAAGCTGAGCAAGCAGCTCTCCTATTTTTTGTTACCTGTCTTCTGCCTTCACCCCGGGGGGTGTGTCTACAAGGCCGAGCAAGCTGCTCACCATTCTCTGTTACCTGTCTTCTGCCTTCACCAGAGGTGAAGTGTCTACCCGGCCTAGAAAGCTGCTCACCTGTTTTTTGTTACTTGTCTTCTGCCTTCACCCGGGCTGTGTGTCTACCAGGCCGAGCAAGCTGCTCACCTCTTTTTTCTTACCTGTCTTCTGCCTTCACCCGGGGTGTGTGTCTACAAGGCCAAACAACCTGTTCACCTGTTCCTTGTTACCTGTCTTCTGCCTTCACCCCAGTGGGCGTGTCTACCAGGCTGAGCAAGCTGCTCACCTGTTCTTTGTTACATGTCTTGTGCCTTAATCCCAGGGGGCGTGTCTACCAAACCGAGCAAGCTGATCACCTGTTCTTTGTTACCTGTCTTGTGTCTTCACCCCGGGGAGGTGTTTCTACCAGGCCGAGTAAGTGGCTCACCTGTTCTTTGTTACCGGTCTTCCGCCGCCTTCACCGTGGGTTACTTGTCTACCAGGCCAAGCAAGTAGCTCACCTGTTCTTCGTTACATGTGTTCTCCCTTTACCACGGCGTCCCATATCCAGGCGGAGCAAGTGGCTCTCCTGTTCTTTGTTACATGTCTTCTGCCTCCACCCTGTGTGGGTTGTCTACCAGGCTGAATACGCTGCTCAGCTGTTCTTTGTTCCCTGTCTTCTGTCTTCACCCCTGGGGACGTTTCTACCCGTTCAAGCAAGTGGCTCTCCTGTTCTTTGTTTCCTGTCTTTTGCCTTCAACCCGGGGGTTAACTACCCTGCCAAGAAAGCTGCTCACCTATTCTTTGTTACCTCTCTTCTGCCTTAAATCTGGGGGGCGTGTCTACCAGGCAGAGCAAGCTGCCCACCTCTATTTTGTTACCTGTCTTCTGCCTTCACCCTGTGTGGCGTGTCTACCAGGCTAAGCAAGGTGCTCACCTGTTCTTTGTTACCTGTCTTCTTTCCTCACCCCGGCGACCTGTGTGTTTGGTTAAGCAAGCTGCTCACCTTTTCTTTGTTACCTGTCTTGTGCCTTCAATCTGGAGGGCGTTTCTACCAGGCCGAGCAAGATTCTAACCTGTTCTTTGTTACCTGTCTTTTCCATTCACCCCAGGGGGCGTGTCTACAAGGTCGTGAAAGCTGCTCACATGTTCTTCGTACCTATTTTTTGCCTTCATAACGGGGGCATGTCTACCAGGCCGAGCAAGCTGCTCACCTGTTCTTCGTTACTTGTCTTGTGCCTTCACAGCGGGGGGCATGTTTCCAGGCTGAGCAAGCTGCTCACCTGTTCTTTGTTACCTGTCTTGTGTCTTCACCCTGGAAGGCGTGTCTACCAGGCCGAGTGAGCTGCTCACCTGTTCTTTGTTACCTGTATTCTGCCTTCACACCAGTGTCCTGTCTGCCAGGCCGAGCAAGCGGCTCTCCTGTTCTTTCTTTACTGTATCTCCCTTTAGTCCGAGGGGCGTGTCTATTAGGCTGAGCTACCTCCTCACTTGTTCTTTGTTAACTGTCTTCTGCTTTAACTCACGGGGGCGTGTCCACTAGGACAAGCATGCTGCTCACGTATTCTTTGTTACCTATCTTCTGCTTCAAGCCTGGGGGGCGTTTCTACCAGGCCAAGTAAGCTGCTCACCTGTTCTCTGTTACCTGTCTTCTGCCTTCTATGGCAATGCCACTGGTGACTATCTCACACAATGAAAGCAGTCACCGCACGAACAGTGAGGAGAAAGCTCTATCTTCTGTTACAATTATTAGAAATATTCACGATCTCTCCTGTTTCAAAGAATGATTCTTTAAGAAATAAAATTTATAGGCTAGTCCTCTTTGAAAACACGGTATTTTCTGAGTTTTACAGTGAATTACAAAGAAACAAAATAGGGAACAAATGTGAAAGGTGAACTCTCATATATTATCTTTAGTGTGGCACGTGTAGCAGACTACTAAAAAGATTCTATGTTCCTGAAAGCAGTGTTTGCTCTTTAGCCTATTGTATAATCTCAAAAGTTCACTGAAGCATACAATTGAGATGAAGAACAACAGCACAGCAAGGGCATAATTCCATCTGTTGAAATCGTTTGATAATATGTATATGTTGGTTAGAATGTTCAATGTACATTTCTTCTATTTGGTTAAAAACTGTGGCTAGCCTCTTTCGGACAACCGTTATTCTGAGTTAACAATAAGGGCAACAGGGACTTTTTGAAGGACATACATGTAAAACAAGATAGCATCTAATATCTTCAATTCAAAGAGCTACATCGGTACTTTCACTAGTATATGCGTTACTCTCCATGGAAAACCAGATATGTACAGACACTGCTATCTCTGCTTCTGCCATCTATAGCAATGCCACCGGTGACTATCTCACACAATTAAGGCCATCACCATATGGACAGAGAGGAGAAAGCAGTAACTTCTGTTATACTGGCTAGTAATGTTCATGTTCTTTCCTGTTTCAAGGAATGATTCTTTATTAAAGAGAATTTATAAGCTAGTCCTCTTTGAAAACACGGTATTTTCTGAGTTTCACAGTGAATTACAAAGAAACAAAATAGGGAACAACTGTGAATGGTGAAGTCTCATATATTTCCTTTAGTGTGTCAGATGTAGCAGACAACCCGAAGGACTCAACCGCTCCTGAAACCAGTGTTTGCTGTTTAGTGTATTGTATAAACTCAAAAGTTCACTGAAGCATGCAATGGAGCAGAAAAACAAAGGTACAGCAAGGACATAATTCGATCTGTTGAAATCGTTTCATAATATGTATATATATGTTCGTTAGAATGTTGAATGTACGTTTCTTCTATTTGGTTGAAAACTGTGGCTGGTCTCTTTCGGAACACAGTTTTTCTGAGTTAACAAGTAATGGAAACAGGAACTTTTTGAAGGAAATACTTGAGAACAAGATAGCATCTAATATCTTCAGTTCAAAGAGCTACATCTGTACTTCCAGTAGTGTATGTGTTACTCTCCCTTACTTATCCCCCTTCTCTCTCTCTCCCCTCCCCCCTACTGACTACTATTCTAGTCTTTGTCTATTTAGTTCGTTTGTTTGCGTTGCAGTTTAGTTTCCTGTATTGGGTGATATCATATGGTATTTTGCTTTCTTTGCCTGGCTTATTTCACTAAGCATAATTCTCTCTAGTTCCATCCATGTTGTCGCAAATGACAGGAGTTTCTTCTTTCTTTCTGCTACATAATATTCCATTGTGTAGATGTACCACCGTTTTTTGATCCACTCCTCTACAGATGGGCACTTAGGCTGTTTCCAGCACTTAGCTATTGTAAACAGGGCTGCTATGAACATAGAGGCGCATAAGTTTTTTTGAATTAGGGTTTTAAGATTTTTCGGGTATAATCCTAGCAGTGGAATCACTGGTTCAAATGGCAGTTCCATTTTTAGTTTTTTGAGGTAATTCCATACTGTTTTCCATAGTGGCTGCACCAGTCTGCATTCCTACCAACAGTGCAGTAGGGTTTCTGTTTCTCCACGTCCTTGCCAGCATTTGTTGTTTGTTGATTTGTTGATGATGGCCATTCTGACAGGTGTAAGGTGGTATCTCATTGTGGTTTTTACTTGCATCTCTCTGATGAACAATGATGTTCAGCATTTTTTTGTGTGCCTATGGACCTTCTGTATGTCCTCTTCAGAGAAGTGTTTGTTCAGGTCCTATGCCCATTTTTTAATTGGGTTGTTTGTTTTCTTGATGTTGAGTTGTATAAGCTCTTTATATATTTTGGAGATCAGTCCCCTGTCTGTGATATCATTGGCAAATATGTTTTCCCATATGGTTGGTTTCCTTTTCATCTTGCTGATGTTTTCTTTTGCTGAGCAGAAACTTTTTAGTTTGATGTAGTCCCATTTGTTTATTTTTTCTTTTATTTCTCTTGCCTTGGGAGGTGTAGCCGTGAAGATATTGTTATGTGTGATATCTGAAATTTTCCTGCCTATGTTTTCCTCTAGGAGTTTTATGGTATCACGGCTTACATTTAAGTCTTTAATCCACCTTGAGTTTATTCTCATGTGTGGTTTAAGTTGGTGGTCTAGTTTCATTTTTTTGCACGTCCCTGTCCAGTTCTCCCAGCACCATTTGTTAAAGAGGCTCTTCTCACTCCATTTGATGTTCCTTCCTCCTTTATCAAAGATTAGCTTTCAATTGTGTTCCACTGATCTATATGTCTGTTCTTATGCCAGTACCAGACTGTTTTGATCACAGTGGCTTTGTAGTATTGTTTGATGTCTGGTATCGTGATTCCTCCTGCTGTGTTCTTCTGTTTCAAGATTGCTTTTGCTATTCGGGGTTTCTTTGGTGCCATGTGAATTTTTGGAGGATTTGTTCTAGGTCAGTGAAATATGTCATTGGTATTTTAATAGGGATTGCATTGAATTTGTAAATTGCTTTGGGTAGTATGGCCATTTTGATGATGTTGATTCTTCCCATCCAAGAACATGGTATTTGCCTCCATTTATTTGCATCTTCCCTAATTTCTTTTTTCAATGTTGCATAATTTTCAGTGTACAGGTCTTTTATCTCTTTGGTTAAGTTTATTCCTAGGTACTTTATTTTTCTCGTTGCTATAGTAAATGGTATTTTCTTTTTTGCCTCTGTCTCTGATATTTTATTGTTGGTGTACAGAAATGCCTTAGATTTCTGTATACTTATTTTGTACCCTGCTATTTTGTCAAATTCACTTATTATATCAAGTAGTCTTTTAGTGGAGTTTATAGGGTTTTCTAGGTACACTATCATGTCGTCTGCAAATAGTGATAGTTTTACTTCTTCTTTCCCAATTTGGATGCCTTTTATTTCTTTGTCTTGTCTGATTGCTGTGGCTAGGACTTCCAACACTATGTTGAATAGAAGTGGGGGAGTGGACAGTCTTGTCCAGTTCCTGATTTCAGGGGGAATGCTTTCAGTTTTTGTCCATTGAGTATGATGTTGGCTTCAGGCCTCTCATATATAGCCTTAATGATGTTAAGGTATGCTCCCTCTATTGCCATCTTGCTGAGTGTTTTCAACATAAATAGGTGTTGTACTTTATCAAATGCTTTTTCTGCATCTATAGATACGATCATGTGATTTTTGTCTTTCATTTTGTTTAGGTGATGTATTATATTTATTGATTTGCGAATATTAAATCATCCTTGCATCCCTGGGATGAATCCCACTTGATCACGGTGTAGGATCTTTCTGATGTATTGTTGGATCCTGTTTGCCAAAATTTTATTGAGGATTTTAGCATCTATGTTCATCAGTGATATTGGCCTGTAGTATTCTTTCTTTGCTGTGTCTTGACCTGGCTTTGGGGTGAGGGTAATACTGGCTTCATAGAAAGAGTTTGGGATTTTTCCCTTTTTTTGGATTTTTTGGAGTACTTTGAGGAGGGTAGGAGTTAGTTCTTCCCTAAATGTTTTGTAAAATTCGCCTGTGAAGCCATCCGGTCCAGGGCTTTTGTGTGCAGGGAGATTTTGGATTAGTGTTTCAATTTCCTTCTTTGTTATTGGTCTGTTGAGACTTTCTACTTCTTCTTGATTCAGTTTTGGAAGGTTATATGTTTCTAGAAATCTGTCCATTTCTACTAGGTTGTCAAATTTCTTGCCATATAGTTGTTTGTAGTAATTTCTTATAATTGTTTGTATTTCTGAGGTATCAGTCGTGATTTCTCCTCTTTCATTTCTGATTTTGTTTATTTGGGTCTTCTCTCTTTTTTTCTTAATGAGCCTGGCTAGAGGCTTGTCAAATTTGTTTATTTTTTCAAAGAACCAGCTCTTAGTTTTGTTGATATTTTGGACTGTTGGTTTAGTTTCTATGTCGTTTAATTCTGCTTTGATCTTGATGATTTCCTTTCTTCTTTTTGCCCTAGGCTTTGTTTGTTGTTGCTGTTCTAGTTCTTGTAGCTTTATGGTTAGGTTTTTTATTTGAGATTCTTCTAGCCTTTTCAGATATGCCTGTATTGCTATGAGCTTCCCTCTTAGGACTGCTTTTGCTGTGTCCCATAGGTTTTGGGCTGTTGTGTGTTCATTGTCAATAGTTTCTAGAAATTTCTTGATTTCCTCTTTGATGTCATTGTTAACCCATTCGTTATTTAAGAGCGTGTTATTCATTCTCCATGAGTTTGGGTGTCTTTGATTTTTTTCCCTGAGGTTGATTTTTAGTTTCAAGACATTGTGGTCTGAAAAGATGCTTGATATGATTTCAATTTTCTTGAATTTGTTGAGGCTTGTTTTGTGTCCTATTATGTGGTCTATCTTTGAAAATGTCCAATGTGTCTTTGAAAAGAATGTATATTTTGCTTCTTTGGGGAGGAAAGTTCTATATATATCAATTAGGTCCGTGTGGTTTAGTGTGTTTTTCAATGCCTGTATATCCTTGGTGGTTCTTTGCTTGGATGATCTGTCTATTGTTGATAATGGAGTGTTAAAGTCCCCTACTATGAGTGTGTTGTTGTTGATATCCTTCTTGTGGTCTTCTAGTATTTGCTTTATGTATTTGGGTGCTCCTATGTTGGGTGCATATTCGTTTATCAGTGTTATATCTTCTTGATGAATCGTTCCTTTAAATATTATGAAATGTCCTTCTCTGTCTCTTTTTATTGCCCTTGCTTTGAAATCCGTTTTGTCTGATATGAGGACTGCTACCCCAGCTTTTTTTTCAGGTCCATTTGCTTGAAATATTTTTGTATATCCCTTTACTTTCAGTCTATGTAAATCTTTTGTTTTGAGGTGTGTTTCTTGTAGACAGAAAATATGTAGGTCCTGTTTTCTTATCCTTTCCGTTACCCTATGTCTTTTAATGGGAGCATTTAATCCATTTACATTTAACGTTATTATTGACATGTATTTATTCATTTCCCTTTTGTATCTCTGTTCCTCTACTCTTTTTTTGTTTTTTCTCTTCCTTTTTCTTAGAACACACCCTTTAGCATCTCTTGCAATGCTGATTTTTTGGAGATGTCTTCTTTTAGTCTTCCTTTATCTAGAAACTCCTTATTTCACCTTCTATTTTGAATGAGAGCCTTGCTGGGTAGAGTATTCTTGGTTGTAGGCCTTTGTTTTTCATTGCTTGAAATATTTCTGACCATTCCCTTCTGGATTGTAATGTTTCTGTTGAGAAATTGGTCGACAGCCTTATTGGAGCTCCCTTTTAAGTTATTTGCTGTTTTTCTCTTGCTGCTTTTAGGATTCTCTGTTTGTCTTGGAATGTTGCCATTTTAACTATGATGTGCCTTGGAGTGGGTTTTGGGGGGTTCCTCTTTATTGGAACTCTCAGTTCTTCTTGGATTTACATAACTTTTTCTCTCATCAGGTTCGGAAAATTTTCTGTCACTATTTCTCCTATCAGATTTTCAATACCATGCTCCTTTTCTTTTCCCTCTCTTATTCCTATGATCCTGATATTATTTTTTTTAATGCTATCCTGTAATTCCCTTACATTTTGTTCATATTTTTTCAATCTTTTTTCATTTTGCTGTATCATTTGAGAATTATTACCTACATCATCCTCTAACTCACTAATCCGATCCTCTTCTTCATTTAGTCTGCTTTTGACTGATTCTACTGTGCTTTTCAGCTCAGAGATTGCATTCTTCATTTCTTCCTGGTTCTTGTTGATAGTTTCTATGTCTTTTTTTATGCTGGCGTAGTTCTCTGCAAGTTCCCTGTAATTTTCTTGGAGTTGTTGGTAACTTCCTGGGAGGTTGTCATAGTTGTTTTTGAGGCTTTCGAACATATTGAGCTTCTTCACCACCATAGTTTTGAATTCCATGTCTGACATTTGGGCTATGTCTATTCCATCTACCTCTCTTTCTGGGGATTCCTCTTTTCTTTTCATTGAGACGTTGTTTCTGCGTCTTACCATGTTGGATTCTTCTTGTTTGTTTTTGTTATTTGGATTTGTCTGCTTAGTCTGCCCACCTTTGTGGTATGAGATTCTTTATGGTAGATCTGGGGGTTTCAGTGGTGCGGTCTCTTTGATCTCCTGAGCCTGATGTTCTTGCGTTACCTTTTATATCGTTTGTTTGTGCTGTCTTGTTATATTTCAGATTTTTTTGTTAGGTTATACCTTCTGGCTTGTTGATTGAGAGTCACTCTATCCACGTTATCTCGAATTCTTTTGTGGAGATGTCCGTTTTGGACTTGGTGTGTCGCCTTCTTTTTCTGCGTCCACAGCAGGCCTAGTGTGGCGGTTCAGAGGTTCCTGTTTCTTGCAGCAATGGTGTGCGCCCATGGTTTCTGGCAGGACATGCTCCCTTGCTGCCCTCCAGGGCCAGTTGAGGTGTCCTTGTGCTCGAGCCCCTGCACGGGCGGGGCGGCCGAGATCTTGCCCCTCGCTTGGCGCCTATTGTCCCCAGGCTCAGGTGTTTTCGCGCTGGCCTTCCTGTGCCCTTAGTCCCGCTGAACAGAGCTCCAGGAGTTGGTCTCTCGCCTCTTAGAGCTGGGCCACGGACACTTGTGCACAGTGGAAATGAGCGACTGTGAGTCGCTGCCACTCACTGTTCCGGCGCCGCAGCACGCTGCCTACCCTCACCCATTTGGGCCCGCACGAACAGAACCTGAGCTAATGGTCTGCTTTCCGGCCTGGGGCCTGGCGCCCACGGGAGCTGTCTAGGGGTATCTGCACACTCTACTCTGCATGTTCAGTGGGCCCTCCCTGTGCCCGTTGGGGCACTGATCTTATGTCCGTTGGGGAGTGTCCGAGGAATGCCTTGACTCACAGCCCCACCACCTGGGCCAGTGAGTGAGAGCACTTCCCTATGCGCGCCCTCACGACCCAAGTGTATGGTTGGGCAGTGGATGAGCGCACCACTGCGCCTGCGCTCCGAAAGAGTGGCCTACCACCCCCAAACTTTCCTTCTCTCTCCACCGTCCACTAGAAAAACATATAAAGGAGAATTATGTTCTCATTTCCCCAGCAGCACGCTGTCTCCTGTCCTTCAGAGACAATGCCACTTGGTCGAGTCCCATCTCTGCCAGCGGTTAGATATCTGCTCTACTCCCAACTCCTCTCCCGGGTAGCCTGTGGCCGCCAAAATGCATTTCTCTACATCCAGCCGCAGGTTGGTCAGCCGCCCCAGTCAGGAATCCCCATTTGTTCACTATTCTTCTGCTATCCTAAATAAACAGATAGTTCCGAGTCGGATTTTGTCTAATTCAGCAGTGCCCTGGCTCGACTCCTGCCAGTGTCCAGCTCCGCACTGAAATGTTCTTTCTACAATTAGACTAAACTACAGACGGGTCTTGGGAGCCTGAAACCGTAGCCTCTCCTCACTCCTCCACCAACTTCTAGATGTAGCTCTATGAACTAAAGATATTAGGTGCTATCTTCTTTCTCATGAATGTCTTTCAAAAAGTTCCTGTTGCTCTTCCTTGTTAACTCAGAAAAACTGTGTTCCAAAAGAGGCCAGCAACAGTTTTCAACCAACTAGAAGAAATGTACATTGAACATTCTAACCAACATATACATATGATCAAACGATTTCAACAGATGGAATTATGGCCTTCCCGTGCCGTTGTTGTTCTGCTCCACTGTGTGCTTCAGTGAACTTTCAAGTTTATACACTAGACTAAAGAGCAAACACTGCTTTCAAGACCGCTAGAGTCTTTTGGGTACTGTGCTTAACCTGACACACTAAAGGGAATATATGTGACTTCACCGATCACAGCTGTTTCCTACATCGTTTCTTGCTAATTCACTGTGAAACTCAGAAAATACCGTGTTTTCAAAGAGGACAAGCCTGTAATTTCTATCTGGTAAAGAATCATTCTTTGAAACAGGAGAAAACATGAACATTTCCAGCAATTATAACAGAAGTTATTGCTTTCTCTTCTCTGTCCATGTGGTGATGGCCTGAATTGTGTGAGACAGTCACCGGTCGCATTGCAATTGAAGGCAGAAGCAGAGACAGTAATGTCTGGACAACTCTGGTTTTCCATGAACAGTAGCGCAAATACTACTGTAAGTACAGATGTAGCTCTTTGAATTGAAGGTATAGGTGCTATCTTGTTTCTCACGAATGTCTTTCAAAAATTTCCTGTTGCCCTTCCTTGTTAACTCAGAAAAACTGTGTTCCGAAAGAGGCCAGCAACAGTTTTCAACAAAATAGAAGAAATGTACATGGAACATTCTAACCAACATATACATATGATCAAACGATTTCAACAGATGGAATTATGGCCTTCCCGTGCCGTTGTTGTTCTGCTCCATTGTGTGCTTCAGTGAACTTTCGAGTTTATACAATAGACTAAAGAGCAAACACTGCTTTCAAGACCGCTAGAGTCTTTTGGGTAGTGTGCTTCACCTGACACACTAAAGGGAATATATGTGACTTCACCGTTCACAGTTGTTTCCTACTTCGTTTCTTGCTAATTCACTGTGAAACTCAGAAAATACCGTGTGTTCAAAGAGGACAAGCCTGTAATTTCTATCTGGTAAAGAATCATTCTTTGAAACAGGAGAAAACATGAACATTTCCAGCAATTATAACAGAAGTTATTACTTTCTCTTCTCTGTCCGTGTGGTGATGGACTGAATTGTGTGAGATAGTCACCGGTCGCATTGCAATTGAAGGCAGAAGCAGAGACAGTAATGTCTGGACACCTCTGGTTTTCCATGAACAGTAGCGCAAATACTACTGTAAGTACAGATGTAGCTCTTTGAATTGAAGGTATAGGTGCTATCTTGTTTCTCACGAATGTCTTTCAAAAATTTCCTGTTGCCCTTCCTTGTTAACTCAGAAAAACTGTGTTCCGAAAGAGGCCAGCAACAGTTTTCAACAAAATAGAAGAAATGTACATGGAACATTCTAACCAACATA
Organism: Furipterus horrens; assembly: GCF_987537825.1. Lineage (NCBI taxonomy): Eukaryota > Metazoa > Chordata > Mammalia > Chiroptera > Furipteridae > Furipterus > Furipterus horrens. The sequence continues at coordinate 53,921,624 of NW_028327182.1, read as the reverse complement.
TACATATGATCAAACGATTTCAACAGATGGAATTATGGCCTTGCCGTGCCATTGTAGATGTACTCCATTGTATGTTTCAGTGAACTTTCGAGTTTAGATAATAGACTAAAGAGCAAACACTGCTTTCAAGACAGTTATAGTCTTTGGGTAGTGTGCTTCACCTGACACACTAAAGGGAATATATGTGACTTCACCGTTCACAGTTGTTTCCTACTTCGTTTCTTGCTAATTCACTGTGAAACTCAGAAACTACCGTGTTTTCAAAGAGGACAAGCCTCTAATTTCTATCTGGTAAAGAATCATTCTTTGAAACGGGAGAAAACATGAACATTTCCAGCAATTATAACAGAAGTTATTGCTTTCTCTTCTCTGTCCGTGTGGTGATGGTCTGAATTGTGTGAGATAGTCACCGGTCGCATTGCCATTGACGGCAGAAGCAGAGACAGTAATGTCTGGACACCTCTGGTTTTCCATGAACAGTAGCGCAAATACTACTGTAAGTACAGATGTAGCTCTTTGAATTGAAGGTATAGGTGCTATCTTGTTTCTCACGAATGTCTTTCAAAAAGGTCCTGTTGCCCTTCCTTGTTAACTCAGAAAAACTGTGTTCCGAAAGAGGCCAGCAACAGTTTTCAACCAACTAGAAGAAATGTACATTGAACATTCTAACCAACATATACATATGATCAAACGATTTCAACAGATGGAATTATGGCCTTCCCGTGCCGTTGTTGTTCTGCTCCATTGTGTGCTTCAGTGAACTTTCGAGTTTATACAATAGACTAAAGAGCAAACACTGCTTTCAAGACCGCTAGAGTCTTTTGGGTAGTGTGCTTCACCTGACACACTAAAGGGAATATATGTGACTTCACCGTTCACAGTTGTTTCCTACTTCGTTTCTTGCTAATTCACTGTGAAACTCAGAAAATACCGTGTTTTCAAAGAGGACAAGCCTGTAATTTCTATCTGGTAAAGAATCATTCTTTGAAACAGGAGAAAACATGAACATTTCCAGCAATTATAACAGAAGTTATTGCTTTCTCTTCTCTGTCCGTGTGGTGATGGCCTGAATTGTGTGAGATAGTCACCGGTCGCATTGCAATTGAAGGCAGAAGCAGAGACAGTAATGTCTGGACACCTCTGGTTTTCCATGAACAGTAGCGCAAATACTACTGTAAGTACAGATGTAGCTCTTTGAATTGAAGGTATAGGTGCTATCTTGTTTCTCACGAATGTCTTTCAAAAATTTCCTGTTGCCCTTCCTTGTTAACTCAGAAAAACTGTGTTCCGAAAGAGGCCAGTAACAGTTTTCAACCAAATAGAAGAAATGTACATGGAACATTCTAACCAACATATACATATGATCAAACGATTTCAACAGATGGAATTATGGCCTTGCCGTGCCGTTGTTGATGTACTCCATTGTATGTTTCAGTGAACTTTCGAGTTTAGATAATAGACTAAAGAGCAAACACTGCTTTCAAGACCGCTAGAGTCTTTTGGATAGTGTGCTTCACCTGACACACTAAAGGGAATATATGTGACTTCACCGTTCACAGTTGTTTCCTACTTCGTTTCCTGCTAATTCACTGTGAAACTCAGAAAGTACCGTGTGTTCAAAGAGGACAAGCCTGTAATTTCTATCTGGTAAAGAATCATTCTTTGAAACGTGAGAAAACATGAACATTTCCAGCAATTATAACAGAAGTTATTGCTTTCTCTTCTCTGTCCGTGTGGTGATGGCTTGAATTGTGTGAGATAGTCACCGGTCGCATTGCAATTGAAGGCAGAAGCAGAGACAGTAATGTCTGGACACCTCTGGTTTTCCATGAACAGTAGCGCAAATACTACTGTAAGTACAGATGTAGCTCTTTGAATTGAAGGTATAGGTGCTATCTTGTTTCTCACGAATGTCTTTCAAAAATTTCCTGTTGCCCTTCCTTGTTAACTCAGAAAAACTGTGTTCCGAAAGAGGCCAGCAACAGTTTTCAACAAAATAGAAGAAATGTACATGGAACATTCTAACCAACATATACATATGATCAAACGATTTCAACAGATGGAATTATGGCCTTGCCGTGCCATTGTAGATGTACTCCATTGTATGTTTCAGTGAACTTTCGAGTTTAGATAATAGACTAAAGAGCAAACACTGCTTTCAAGACAGTTATAGTCTTTGGGTAGTGTGCTTCACCTGACACACTAAAGGGAATATATGTGACTTCACCGTTCACAGTTGTTTCCTACTTCGTTTCTTGCTAATTCACTGTGAAACTCAGAAACTACCGTGTTTTCAAAGAGGACAAGCCTGTAATTTCTATCTGGTAAAGAATCATTCTTTGAAACGGGAGAAAACATGAACATTTCCAGCAATTATAACAGAAGTTATTGCTTTCTCTTCTCTGTCCGTGTGGTGATGGCCTGAATTGTGTGAGATAGTCACCGGTCGCATTGCCATTGACGGCAGAAGCAGAGACAGTAATGTCTGGACACCTCTGGTTTTCCATGAACAGTAGCGCAAATACTACTGTAAGTACAGATGTAGCTCTTTGAATTGAAGGTATAGGTGCTATCTTGTTTCTCACGAATGTCTTTCAAAAAGTTCCTGTTGCCCTTCCTTGTTAACTCAGAAAAACTGTGTTCCGAAAGAGGCCAGCAACAGTTTTCAACCAAATAGAAGAAATGTACATTGAACATTCTAACCAACATATACATATGATCAAACGATTTCAACAGATGGAATTATGGCCTTCCCGTGCCGTTGTTGTTCTGCTCCATTGTGTGCTTCAGTGAACTTTCGAGTTTATACAATAGACTAAAGAGCAAACACTGCTTTCCAGACCGCTAGAGTCTTTTGGGTAGTGTGCTTCACCTGACACACTAAAGGGAATATATGTGACTTCACCGTTCACAGTTGTTTCCTACTTCGTTTCTTGCTAATTCACTGTGAAACTCAGAAAATACCGTGTTTTCAAAGAGGACAAGCCTGTAATTTCTATCTGGTAAAGAATCATTCTTTGAAACAGGAGAAAACATGAACATTTCCAGCAATTATAACAGAAGTTATTGCTTTCTCTTCTCTGTCCGTGTGGTGATGGCCTGAATTGTGTGAGATAGTCACCGGTCGCATTGCAATTGAAGGCAGAAGCAGAGACAGTAATGTCTGGACACCTCTGGTTTTCCATGAACAGTAGCGCCAATACTACTGTAAGTACAGATGTAGCTCTTTGAATTGAAGGTATAGGTGCTATCTTGTTTCTCACGAATGTCTTTCAAAAATTTCCTGTTGCCCTTCCTTGTTAACTCAGAAAAACTGTGTTCCGAAAGAGGCCAGCAACAGTTTTCAACCAAATAGAAGAAATGTACATGGAACATTCTAACCAACATATACATATGATCAAACGATTTCAACAGATGGAATTATGGCCTTGCCGTGCCGTTGTTGATGTACTCCATTGTATGTTTCAGTGAACTTTCGAGTTTAGATAATAGACTAAAGGGCAAACACTGCTTTCAAGACAGTTATAGTCTTTGGGTAGTGTGCTTCACCTGACACACTAAAGGGAATATATGTGACTTAACCTTCACAGTTGTTTCCTACTTCGTTTCTTGCTAATTCACTGTGAAACTCAGAAAGTACCATGTGTTCAAATAGGACAAGCCTGTAATTTCTATCTGGTAAAGAATCATTCTTTGAAACGGGAGAAAACACGAACATTTCCAGCAATTATAACAGAAGTTATTGCTTTCTCTTCTCTCTCCGTGTGGCGATGGCCTGAATTGTGTGAGATAGTCACCGGTCGCATTGCAATAGAAGGCAGAAGCAGAGACAGTAATGTCTGGACACCTCTGGTTTTCCATGAACAGTAGCGCAAATACTACTGTAAGTACAGATGTAGCTCTTTGAATTGAAGGTATAGGTGCTATCTTGTTTCTCACGAATGTCTTTCAAAAAGTTCCTGTTGCCCTTCCTTGTTAACTCAGAAAAACTGTGTTCCGAAAGAGGCCAGCAACAGTTTTCAACCAAATAGAAGAAATGTACATTGAACATTCTAACCAACATATACATATGATCAAATGATTTCAACAGATGGAATTATGGCCTTCCCGTGCCGTTGTTGTTCTGCTCCATTGTGTGCTTCAGTGAACTTTCGAGTTTAGATAATAGACTAAAGAGCAAACACTGCTTTCAAGACCGCTAGAGTCTTTTGGGTAGTGTGCTTCACCTGACACACTAAAGGGAATATATGTGACTTCACCGTTCACAGTTGTTTCCTACTTCGTTTCTTGCTAATTCACTGTTTAACTCAGAAAATACCGTGTTTTCAAAGAGGACAAGCCTGTAATTTCTATCTGGTAAAGAATCATTCTTTGAAACAGGAGAAAACATGAACATTTCCAGCAATTATAACAGAAGTTATTGCTTTCTCTTCTCTGTCCGTGTGGTGATGGCCTGAATTGTGTGAGATAGTCACCGGTCGCATTGCAATTGAAGGCAGAAGCAGAGACAGTAATGTCTGGACACCTCTGGTTTTCCATGAACAGTAGCGCCAATACTACTGTAAGTACAGATGTAGCTCTTTGAATTGAAGGTATAGGTGCTATCTTGTTTCTCACGAATGTCTTTCAAAAATTTCCTGTTGCCCTTCCTTGTTAACTCAGAAAAACTGTGTTCCGAAAGAGGCCAGCAACAGTTTTGAACCAAATAGAAGAAATGTACATGGAACATTCTAACCAACATATACATATGATCAAAAGATTTCAACAGATGGAATTATGGCCTTGCCGTGCCGTTGTTGATGTACTCCATTGTATGTTTCAGTGAACTTTCGAGTTTAGATAATAGACTAAAGGGCAAACACTGCTTTCAAGACAGTTATAGTCTTTGGGTAGTGTGCTTCACCTGACACACTAAAGGGAATATATGTGACTTCACCGTTCACAGTTGTTTCCTACTTCGTTTCTTGCTAATTCACTGTGAAACTCAGAAAGTACCATGTGTTCAAATAGGACAAGCCTGTAATTTCTATCTGGTAAAGAATCATTCTTTGAAACGGGAGAAAACACGAACATTTCCAGCAATTATAACAGAAGTTATTGCTTTCTCTTCTCTCTCCGTGTGGCGATGGCCTGAATTGTGTGAGATAGTCACCGTTCGCATTGCAATTGAAGGCAGAAGCAGAGACAGTAATGTCTGGACACCTCTGGTTTTCCATGAACAGTAGCGCAAATACTACTGTAAGTACAGATGTAGCTCTTTGAATTGAAGGTATAGGTGCTATCTTGTTTCTCACGAATGTCTTTCAAAAATTTCCTGTTGCCCTTCCTTGTTAACTCAGAAAAACTGTGTTCCGAAAGAGGCCAGCAACAGTTTTCAACCAACTAGAAGAAATGTACATTGAACATTCTAACCAACATATACATATGATCAAATGATTTCAACAGATGGAATTATGGCCTTCCCGTGCCGATGTTGTTCTGCTCCATTGTGTGATTCAGTGAACTTTCGAGTTTATACAATAGACTAAAGAGCAAACACTGCTTTCAAGACTGCTAGAGTCTTTTGGGTAGTGTGCTTCACCTGACACACTAAAGGGAATATATGTGACTTCACCGTTCACAGTTGTTTCCTACTTCGTTTCTTGCTAATTCATTGTGAAACTCAGAAACTACCGTGTTTTCAAAGAGGACAAGCCTCTAATTTCTATCTGGTAAAGAATCATTCTTTGAAACGGGAGAAAACATGAAGATTTCCAGCAATTATAACAGAAGTTATTGCTTTCTCTTCTCTGTCCGTGTGGTGATGGCCTGAATTGTGTGAGATAGTCACCGGTCGCATTGCCATTGACGGCAGAAGCAGAGACAGTAATGTCTGGACACCTCTGGTTTTCCATGAACAGTAGCGCAAATACTACTGTAAGTACAGATGTAGCTCTTTGAATTGAAGGTATAGGTGCTATCTTGTTTCTCACGAATGTCTTTCAAAAAGGTCCTGCTGCCCTTCCTTGTTAACTCAGAAAAACTGTGTTCCGAAAGAGGCCAGCAACAGTTTTCAACCAACTAGAAGAAATGTACATTGAACATTCTAACCAACATATACATATGATCAAACGATTTCAACAGATGGAATTATGGCCTTGCCGTGCCGTTGTTGATGTACTCCATTGTATGTTTCAGTGAACTTTCGAGTTTAGATAATAGACTAAAGGGCAAACACTGCTTTCAAGACAGTTATAGTCTTTGGGTAGTGTGCTTCACCTGACACACTAAAGGGAATATATGTGACTTCACCGTTCACAGTTGTTTCCTACTTCGTTTCTTGCTAATTCACTGTGAAACTCAGAAAGTACCATGTATTCAAATAGGACAAGCCTGTAATTTCTATCTGGTAAAGAATCATTCTTTGAAACGGGAGAATACACGAACATTTCCAGCAATTATAACAGAAGTTATTGCTTTCTCTTCTCTCTCCGTGTGGTGATGGCCTGAATTGTGTGAGATAGTCACCGGTCGCATTGCAATTGAAGGCAGAAGCAGAGACAGTAATGTCTGGACACCTCTGGTTTTCCATGAACAGTAGCGCAAATACTACTGTAAGTACAGATGTAGCTCTTTGAATTGAAGGTATAGGTGCTATCTTGTTTCTCACGAATGTCTTTCAAAAAGTTCCTGTTGCCCTTCCTTGTTAACTCAGAAAAACTGTGTTCCGAAAGAGGCCAGCAACAGTTTTCAACCAACTAGAAGAAATGTACATTGAACATTCTAACCAACATATACATATGATCAAACGATTTCAACAGATGGAATTATGGCCTTCCCGTGCCGTTGTTGTTCTGTTCCATTGTGTGCTTCAGTGAACTTTCGAGTTTATACAATAGACTAAAGAGCAAACACTGCTTTCAAGACCGCTAGAGTCTTTTGGGTAGTGTGCTTCACCTGACACACTAAAGGGAATATATGTGACTTCACCGTTCACAGTTGTTTCCTACTTTGTTTCTTGCTAATTCACTGTGAAACTCAGAAAATACCGTGTTTTCAAAGAGGACAAGCCTGTAATTTCTATCTGGTAAAGAATCATTCTTTGAAACAGGAGAAAACATGAACATTTCCAGCAATTATAACAGAAGTTATTACTTTCTCTTCTCTGTCCGTGTGGTGATGGCCTGAATTGTGTGAGATAGTCACCAGTCGCATTGCAATTGAAGGCAGAAGCAGAGACAGTAATGTCTGGACACCTCTGGTTTTCCATGAACAGTAGCGCAAATACTACTGTAAGTACAGATGTAGCTCTTTGAATTGAAGGTATAGGTGCTATCTTGTTTCTCACGAATGTCTTTCAAAAAGTTCCTGTTGCCCTTCCTTGTTAACTCAGAAAAACTGTGTTCCGAAAGAGGCCAGCAACAGTTTTCAACCAACTAGAAGAAATGTACATTGAACATTCTAACCAACATATACATATGATCAAACGATTTCAACAGATGGAATTATGGCCTTGCCGTGCCGTTGTTGATGTACTCCATTGTATGTTTCAGTGAACTTTCGAGTTTAGATAATAGACTAAAGAGCAAACACTGCTTTCAAGACCGCTAGAGTCTTTTGGATAGTGTGCTTCACCTGACACACTAAAGGGAATATATGTGACTTCACCGTTCACAGTTGTTTCCTACTTCGTTTCCTGCTAATTCACTGTGAAACTCAGAAAGTACCGTGTGTTCAAAGAGGACAAGCCTGTAATTTCTATCTGGTAAAGAATCATTCTTTGAAACGTGAGAAAACATGAACATTTCCAGCAATTATAACAGAAGTTATTGCTTTCTCTTCTCTGTCCGTGTGGTGATGGCTTGAATTGTGTGAGATAGTCACCGGTCGCATTGCAATTGAAGGCAGAAGCAGAGACAGTAATGTCTGGACACCTCTGGTTTTCCATGAACAGTAGCGCAAATACTACTGTAAGTACAGATGTAGCTCTTTGAATTGAAGGTATAGGTGCTATCTTGTTTCTCACGAATGTCTTTCAAAAATTTCCTGTTGCCCTTCCTTGTTAACTCAGAAAAACTGTGTTCCGAAAGAGGCCAGCAACAGTTTTCAACAAAATAGAAGAAATGTACATGGAACATTCTAACCAACATATACATATGATCAAACGATTTCAACAGATGGAATTATGGCCTTGCCGTGCCATTGTAGATGTACTCCATTGTATGTTTCAGTGAACTTTCGAGTTTAGATAATAGACTAAAGAGCAAACACTGCTTTCAAGACAGTTATAGTCTTTGGGTAGTGTGCTTCACCTGACACACTAAAGGGAATATATGTGACTTCACCGTTCACAGTTGTTTCCTACTTCGTTTCTTGCTAATTCACTGTGAAACTCAGAAACTACCGTGTTTTCAAAGAGGACAAGCCTCTAATTTCTATCTGGTAAAGAATCATTCTTTGAAACGGGAGAAAACATGAACATTTCCAGCAATTATAACAGAAGTTATTGCTTTCTCTTCTCTGTCCGTGTGGTGATGGCCTGAATTGTGTGAGATAGTCACCGGTCGCATTGCCATTGACGGCAGAAGCAGAGACAGTAATGTCTGGACACCTCTGGTTTTCCATGAACAGTAGCGCAAATACTACTGTAAGTACAGATGTAGCTCTTTGAATTGAAGGTATAGGTGCTATCTTGTTTCTCACGAATGTCTTTCAAAAAGTTCCTGTTGCCCTTCCTTGTTAACTCAGAAAAACTGTGTTCCGAAAGAGGCCAGCAACAGTTTTCAACCAAATAGAAGAAATGTACATTGAACATTCTAACCAACATATACATATGATCAAACGATTTCAACAGATGGAATTATGGCCTTCCCGTGCCGTTGTTGTTCTGCTCCATTGTGTGCTTCAGTGAACTTTCGAGTTTATACAATAGACTAAAGAGCAAACACTGCTTTCCAGACCGCTAGAGTCTTTTGGGTAGTGTGCTTCACCTGACACACTAAAGGGAATATATGTGACTTCACCGTTCACAGTTGTTTCCTACTTCGTTTCTTGCTAATTCACTGTGAAACTCAGAAAATACCGTGTTTTCAAAGAGGACAAGCCTGTAATTTCTATCTGGTAAAGAATCATTCTTTGAAACAGGAGAAAACATGAACATTTCCAGCAATTATAACAGAAGTTATTGCTTTCTCTTCTCTGTCCGTGTGGTGATGGCCTGAATTGTGTGAGATAGTCACCGGTCGCATTGCAATTGAAGGCAGAAGCAGAGACAGTAATGTCTGGACACCTCTGGTTTTCCATGAACAGTAGCGCCAATACTACTGTAAGTACAGATGTAGCTCTTTGAATTGAAGGTATAGGTGCTATCTTGTTTCTCACGAATGTCTTTCAAAAATTTCCTGTTGCCCTTCCTTGTTAACTCAGAAAAACTGTGTTCCGAAAGAGGCCAGCAACAGTTTTCAACCAAATAGAAGAAATGTACATGGAACATTCTAACCAACATATACATATGATCAAACGATTTCAACAGATGGAATTATGGCCTTGCCGTGCCGTTGTTGATGTACTCCATTGTATGTTTCAGTGAACTTTCGAGTTTAGATAATAGACTAAAGGGCAAACACTGCTTTCAAGACAGTTATAGTCTTTGGGTAGTGTGCTTCACCTGACACACTAAAGGGAATATATGTGACTTAACCTTCACAGTTGTTTCCTACTTCGTTTCTTGCTAATTCACTGTGAAACTCAGAAAGTACCATGTGTTCAAATAGGACAAGCCTGTAATTTCTATCTGGTAAAGAATCATTCTTTGAAACGGGAGAAAACACGAACATTTCCAGCAATTATAACAGAAGTTATTGCTTTCTCTTCTCTCTCCGTGTGGCGATGGCCTGAATTGTGTGAGATAGTCACCGGTCGCATTGCAATAGAAGGCAGAAGCAGAGACAGTAATGTCTGGACACCTCTGGTTTTCCATGAACAGTAGCGCAAATACTACTGTAAGTACAGATGTAGCTCTTTGAATTGAAGGTATAGGTGCTATCTTGTTTCTCACGAATGTCTTTCAAAAAGTTCCTGTTGCCCTTCCTTGTTAACTCAGAAAAACTGTGTTCCGAAAGAGGCCAGCAACAGTTTTCAACCAAATAGAAGAAATGTACATTGAACATTCTAACCAACATATACATATGATCAAATGATTTCAACAGATGGAATTATGGCCTTCCCGTGCCGTTGTTGTTCTGCTCCATTGTGTGCTTCAGTGAACTTTCGAGTTTAGATAATAGACTAAAGAGCAAACACTGCTTTCAAGACCGCTAGAGTCTTTTGGGTAGTGTGCTTCACCTGACACACTAAAGGGAATATATGTGACTTCACCGTTCACAGTTGTTTCCTACTTCGTTTCTTGCTAATTCACTGTTTAACTCAGAAAATACCGTGTTTTCAAAGAGGACAAGCCTGTAATTTCTATCTGGTAAAGAATCATTCTTTGAAACAGGAGAAAACATGAACATTTCCAGCAATTATAACAGAAGTTATTGCTTTCTCTTCTCTGTCCGTGTGGTGATGGCCTGAATTGTGTGAGATAGTCACCGGTCGCATTGCAATTGAAGGCAGAAGCAGAGACAGTAATGTCTGGACACCTCTGGTTTTCCATGAACAGTAGCGCCAATACTACTGTAAGTACAGATGTAGCTCTTTGAATTGAAGGTATAGGTGCTATCTTGTTTCTCACGAATGTCTTTCAAAAATTTCCTGTTGCCCTTCCTTGTTAACTCAGAAAAACTGTGTTCCGAAAGAGGCCAGCAACAGTTTTGAACCAAATAGAAGAAATGTACATGGAACATTCTAACCAACATATACATATGATCAAAAGATTTCAACAGATGGAATTATGGCCTTGCCGTGCCGTTGTTGATGTACTCCATTGTATGTTTCAGTGAACTTTCGAGTTTAGATAATAGACTAAAGGGCAAACACTGCTTTCAAGACAGTTATAGTCTTTGGGTAGTGTGCTTCACCTGACACACTAAAGGGAATATATGTGACTTCACCGTTCACAGTTGTTTCCTACTTCGTTTCTTGCTAATTCACTGTGAAACTCAGAAAGTACCATGTGTTCAAATAGGACAAGCCTGTAATTTCTATCTGGTAAAGAATCATTCTTTGAAACGGGAGAAAACACGAACATTTCCAGCAATTATAACAGAAGTTATTGCTTTCTCTTCTCTCTCCGTGTGGCGATGGCCTGAATTGTGTGAGATAGTCACCGTTCGCATTGCAATTGAAGGCAGAAGCAGAGACAGTAATGTCTGGACACCTCTGGTTTTCCATGAACAGTAGCGCAAATACTACTGTAAGTACAGATGTAGCTCTTTGAATTGAAGGTATAGGTGCTATCTTGTTTCTCACGAATGTCTTTCAAAAATTTCCTGTTGCCCTTCCTTGTTAACTCAGAAAAACTGTGTTCCGAAAGAGGCCAGCAACAGTTTTCAACCAACTAGAAGAAATGTACATTGAACATTCTAACCAACATATACATATGATCAAATGATTTCAACAGATGGAATTATGGCCTTCCCGTGCCGATGTTGTTCTGCTCCATTGTGTGATTCAGTGAACTTTCGAGTTTATACAATAGACTAAAGAGCAAACACTGCTTTCAAGACTGCTAGAGTCTTTTGGGTAGTGTGCTTCACCTGACACACTAAAGGGAATATATGTGACTTCACCGTTCACAGTTGTTTCCTACTTCGTTTCTTGCTAATTCATTGTGAAACTCAGAAACTACCGTGTTTTCAAAGAGGACAAGCCTCTAATTTCTATCTGGTAAAGAATCATTCTTTGAAACGGGAGAAAACATGAAGATTTCCAGCAATTATAACAGAAGTTATTGCTTTCTCTTCTCTGTCCGTGTGGTGATGGCCTGAATTGTGTGAGATAGTCACCGGTCGCATTGCCATTGACGGCAGAAGCAGAGACAGTAATGTCTGGACACCTCTGGTTTTCCATGAACAGTAGCGCAAATACTACTGTAAGTACAGATGTAGCTCTTTGAATTGAAGGTATAGGTGCTATCTTGTTTCTCACGAATGTCTTTCAAAAAGGTCCTGCTGCCCTTCCTTGTTAACTCAGAAAAACTGTGTTCCGAAAGAGGCCAGCAACAGTTTTCAACCAACTAGAAGAAATGTACATTGAACATTCTAACCAACATATACATATGATCAAACGATTTCAACAGATGGAATTATGGCCTTGCCGTGCCGTTGTTGATGTACTCCATTGTATGTTTCAGTGAACTTTCGAGTTTAGATAATAGACTAAAGGGCAAACACTGCTTTCAAGACAGTTATAGTCTTTGGGTAGTGTGCTTCACCTGACACACTAAAGGGAATATATGTGACTTCACCGTTCACAGTTGTTTCCTACTTCGTTTCTTGCTAATTCACTGTGAAACTCAGAAAGTACCATGTATTCAAATAGGACAAGCCTGTAATTTCTATCTGGTAAAGAATCATTCTTTGAAACGGGAGAATACACGAACATTTCCAGCAATTATAACAGAAGTTATTGCTTTCTCTTCTCTCTCCGTGTGGTGATGGCCTGAATTGTGTGAGATAGTCACCGGTCGCATTGCAATTGAAGGCAGAAGCAGAGACAGTAATGTCTGGACACCTCTGGTTTTCCATGAACAGTAGCGCAAATACTACTGTAAGTACAGATGTAGCTCTTTGAATTGAAGGTATAGGTGCTATCTTGTTTCTCACGAATGTCTTTCAAAAAGTTCCTGTTGCCCTTCCTTGTTAACTCAGAAAAACTGTGTTCCGAAAGAGGCCAGCAACAGTTTTCAACCAACTAGAAGAAATGTACATTGAACATTCTAACCAACATATACATATGATCAAACGATTTCAACAGATGGAATTATGGCCTTCCCGTGCCGTTGTTGTTCTGTTCCATTGTGTGCTTCAGTGAACTTTCGAGTTTATACAATAGACTAAAGAGCAAACACTGCTTTCAAGACCGCTAGAGTCTTTTGGGTAGTGTGCTTCACCTGACACACTAAAGGGAATATATGTGACTTCACCGTTCACAGTTGTTTCCTACTTTGTTTCTTGCTAATTCACTGTGAAACTCAGAAAATACCGTGTTTTCAAAGAGGACAAGCCTGTAATTTCTATCTGGTAAAGAATCATTCTTTGAAACAGGAGAAAACATGAACATTTCCAGCAATTATAACAGAAGTTATTACTTTCTCTTCTCTGTCCGTGTGGTGATGGCCTGAATTGTGTGAGATAGTCACCAGTCGCATTGCAATTGAAGGCAGAAGCAGAGACAGTAATGTCTGGACACCTCTGGTTTTCCATGAACAGTAGCGCAAATACTACTGTAAGTACAGATGTAGCTCTTTGAATTGAAGGTATAGGTGCTATCTTGTTTCTCACGAATGTCTTTCAAAAAGTTCCTGTTGCCCTTCCTTGTTAACTCAGAAAAACTGTGTTCCGAAAGAGGCCAGCAACAGTTTTCAACCAACTAGAAGAAATGTACATTGAACATTCTAACCAACATATACATATGATCAAACGATTTCAACAGATGGAATTATGGCCTTGCCGTGCCGTTGTTGATGTACTCCATTGTATGTTTCAATGAACTTTCGAGTTTATATAATAGACTAAAGAGCAAACACGGCTTTCAAGAGTTATAGTCTTTGGGTAGTGTGCTTCACCTGACACACTAAAGGGAATATATGTGACTTCACCGTTCACAGTTGTTTCCTACTTCGTTTCTTGCTAATTCACTGTGAAACTCAGAAAGTACCATGTGTTCAAATAGGACAAGCCTGTAATTTCTATCTGGTAAAGAATCATTCTTTGAAACGGGAGAAAAAACGAACATTTCCAGCAATTATAACAGAAGTTATTGCTTTCTCTTCTCTCTCCGTGTGGCGATGGCCTGAATTGTGTGAGATAGTCACCGGTCGCATTGCCATTGACGGCAGAAGCAGAGACAGTAATGTCTGGACACCTCTGGTTTTCCATGAACAGTAGCGCAAATACTACTGTAAGTACAGATGTAGCTCTTTGAATTGAAGGTATAGGTGCTATCTTGTTTCTAACGAATGTCTTTCAAAAAGGTCCTGCTGCCCTTCCTTGTTAACTCAGAAAAACTGTGTTCCGAAAGAGGCCAGCAACAGTTTTCAACCAACTAGAAGAAATGTACATTGAACATTCTAACCAACATATACATATGATCAAACGATTTCAACAGATGGAATTATGGCCTTCCCGTGCCGTTGTTGTTCTGCTCCATTGTGTGCTTCAGTGAACTTTCGAGTTTATACAATAGACTAAAGAGCAAACACTGCTTTCCAGACCGCTAGAGTCTTTTGGGTAGTGTGCTTCACCTGACACACTAAAGGGAATATATGTGACTTCACCGTTCACAGTTGTTTCCTACTTCGTTTCTTGCTAATTCACTGTGAAACTCAGAAAATACCGTGTTTTCAAAGAGGACAAGCCTGTAATTTCTATCTGGTAAAGAATCATTCTTTGAAACAGGAGATAACATGAACATTTCCAGCAATTATAACAGAAGTTATTGCTTTCTCTTCTCTGTCCGTGTGGTGATGGCCTGAATTGTGTGAGATAGTCACCGGTCGCATTGCAATTGAAGGCAGAAGCAGAGACAGTAATGTCTGGACACCTCTGGTTTTCCATGAACAGTAGCGCAAATACTACTGTAAGTACAGATGTAGCTCTTTGAATTGAAGGTATAGGTGCTATCTTGTTTCTCACGAATGTCTTTCAAAAATTTCCTGTTGCCCTTCCTTGTTAACACAGAAAAACTGTGTTCCGAAAGAGGCCAGCAACAGTTTTCAACCAAATAGAAGAAATGTACATGGAACATTCTAACCAACATATACATATGATCAAACGATTTCAACAGATGGAATTATGGCCTTGCCGTGCCGTTGTTGATGTACTCCATTGTATGTTTCAATGAACTTTCGAGTTTATATAATAGACTAAAGAGCAAACACGGCTTTCAAGAGTTATAGTCTTTGGGTAGTGTGCTTCACCTGACACACTAAAGGGAATATATGTGACTTCACCGTTCACAGTTGTTTCCTACTTCGTTTCTTGCTAATTCACTGTGAAACTCAGAAAGTACCATGTGTTCAAATAGGACAAGCCTGTAATTTCTATCTGGTAAAGAATCATTCTTTGAAACGGGAGAAAAAACGAACATTTCCAGCAATTATAACAGAAGTTATTGCTTTCTCTTCTCTCTCCGTGTGGCGATGGCCTGAATTGTGTGAGATAGTCACCGGTCGCATTGCCATTGACGGCAGAAGCAGAGACAGTAATGTCTGGACACCTCTGGTTTTCCATGAACAGTAGCGCAAATACTACTGTAAGTACAGATGTAGCTCTTTGAATTGAAGGTATAGGTGCTATCTTGTTTCTAACGAATGTCTTTCAAAAAGGTCCTGCTGCCCTTCCTTGTTAACTCAGAAAAACTGTGTTCCGAAAGAGGCCAGCAACAGTTTTCAACCAACTAGAAGAAATGTACATTGAACATTCTAACCAACATATACATATGATCAAACGATTTCAACAGATGGAATTATGGCCTTCCCGTGCCGTTGTTGTTCTGCTCCATTGTGTGCTTCAGTGAACTTTCGAGTTTATACAATAGACTAAAGAGCAAACACTGCTTTCCAGACCGCTAGAGTCTTTTGGGTAGTGTGCTTCACCTGACACACTAAAGGGAATATATGTGACTTCACCGTTCACAGTTGTTTCCTACTTCGTTTCTTGCTAATTCACTGTGAAACTCAGAAAATACCGTGTTTTCAAAGAGGACAAGCCTGTAATTTCTATCTGGTAAAGAATCATTCTTTGAAACAGGAGATAACATGAACATTTCCAGCAATTATAACAGAAGTTATTGCTTTCTCTTCTCTGTCCGTGTGGTGATGGCCTGAATTGTGTGAGATAGTCACCGGTCGCATTGCAATTGAAGGCAGAAGCAGAGACAGTAATGTCTGGACACCTCTGGTTTTCCATGAACAGTAGCGCAAATACTACTGTAAGTACAGATGTAGCTCTTTGAATTGAAGGTATAGGTGCTATCTTGTTTCTCACGAATGTCTTTCAAAAATTTCCTGTTGCCCTTCCTTGTTAACACAGAAAAACTGTGTTCCGAAAGAGGCCAGCAACAGTTTTCAACCAAATAGAAGAAATGTACATGGAACATTCTAACCAACATATACATATGATCAAACGATTTCAACAGATGGAATTATGGCCTTGCCGTGCCGTTGTTGATGTACTCCATTGTATGTTTCAGTGAACTTTCGAGTTTAGATAATAGACTAAAGGGCAAACACTGCTTTCAAGACAGTTATAGTCTTTGGGTAGTGTGCTTCACCTGACACACTAAAGGGAATATATGTGACTTCACCGTTCACAGTTGTTTCCTACTTCGTTTCTTGCTAATTCACTGTGAAACTCAGAAAGTACCATGTATTCAAATAGGACAAGCCTGTAATTTCTATCTGGTAAAGAATCATTCTTTGAAACGGGAGAATACACGAACATTTCCAGCAATTATAACAGAAGTTATTGCTTTCTCTTCTCTCTCCGTGTGGTGATGGCCTGAATTGTGTGAGATAGTCACCGGTCGCATTGCAATTGAAGGCAGAAGCAGAGACAGTAATGTCTGGACACCTCTGGTTTTCCATGAACAGTAGCGCAAATACTACTGTAAGTACAGATGTAGCTCTTTGAATTGAAGGTATAGGTGCTATCTTGTTTCTCACGAATGTCTTTCAAAAAGTTCCTGTTGCCCTTCCTTGTTAACTCAGAAAAACTGTGTTCCGAAAGAGGCCAGCAACAGTTTTCAACCAACTAGAAGAAATGTACATTGAACATTCTAACCAACATATACATATGATCAAACGATTTCAACAGATGGAATTATGGCCTTCCCGTGCCGTTGTTGTTCTGTTCCATTGTGTGCTTCAGTGAACTTTCGAGTTTATACAATAGACTAAAGAGCAAACACTGCTTTCAAGACCGCTAGAGTCTTTTGGGTAGTGTGCTTCACCTGACACACTAAAGGGAATATATGTGACTTCACCGTTCACAGTTGTTTCCTACTTTGTTTCTTGCTAATTCACTGTGAAACTCAGAAAATACCGTGTTTTCAAAGAGGACAAGCCTGTAATTTCTATCTGGTAAAGAATCATTCTTTGAAACAGGAGAAAACATGAACATTTCCAGCAATTATAACAGAAGTTATTACTTTCTCTTCTCTGTCCGTGTGGTGATGGCCTGAATTGTGTGAGATAGTCACCGGTCGCATTGCAATTGAAGGCAGAAGCAGAGACAGTAATGTCTGGACACCTCTGGTTTTCCATGAACAGTAGCGCAAATACTACTGTAAGTACAGATGTAGCTCTTTGAATTGAAGGTATAGGTGCTATCTTGTTTCTCACGAATGTCTTTCAAAAAGTTCCTGTTGCCCTTCCTTGTTAACTCAGAAAAACTGTGTTCCGAAAGAGGCCAGCAACAGTTTTCAACCAACTAGAAGAAATGTACATTGAACATTCTAACCAACATATACATATGATCAAACGATTTCAACAGATGGAATTATGGCCTTGCCGTGCCGTTGTTGATGTACTCCATTGTATGTTTCAATGAACTTTCGAGTTTATATAATAGACTAAAGAGCAAACACTGCTTTCAAGAGTTATAGTCTTTGGGTAGTGTGCTTCACCTGACACACTAAAGGGAATATATGTGACTTCACCGTTCACAGTTGTTTCCTACTTCGTTTCTTGCTAATTCACTGTGAAACTCAGAAAGTACCATGTGTTCAAATAGGACAAGCCTGTAATTTCTATCTGGTAAAGAATCATTCTTTGAAACGGGAGAAAAAACGAACATTTCCAGCAATTATAACAGAAGTTATTGCTTTCTCTTCTCTCTCCGTGTGGCGATGGCCTGAATTGTGTGAGATAGTCACCGGTCGCATTGCCATTGACGGCAGAAGCAGAGACAGTAATGTCTGGACACCTCTGGTTTTCCATGAACAGTAGCGCAAATACTACTGTAAGTACAGATGTAGCTCTTTGAATTGAAGGTATAGGTGCTATCTTGTTTCTAACGAATGTCTTTCAAAAAGGTCCTGCTGCCCTTCCTTGTTAACTCAGAAAAACTGTGTTCCGAAAGAGGCCAGCAACAGTTTTCAACCAACTAGAAGAAATGTACATTGAACATTCTAACCAACATATACATATGATCAAACGATTTCAACAGATGGAATTATGGCCTTCCCGTGCCGTTGTTGTTCTGCTCCATTGTGTGCTTCAGTGAACTTTCGAGTTTATACAATAGACTAAAGAGCAAACACTGCTTTCCAGACCGCTAGAGTCTTTTGGGTAGTGTGCTTCACCTGACACACTAAAGGGAATATATGTGACTTCACCGTTCACAGTTGTTTCCTACTTCGTTTCTTGCTAATTCACTGTGAAACTCAGAAAATACCGTGTTTTCAAAGAGGACAAGCCTGTAATTTCTATCTGGTAAAGAATCATTCTTTGAAACAGGAGAAAACATGAACATTTCCAGCAATTATAACAGAAGTTATTACTTTCTCTTCTCTGTCCGTGTGGTGATGGCCTGAATTGTGTGAGATAGTCACCGGTCGCATTGCAATTGAAGGCAGAAGCAGAGACAGTAATGTCTGGACACCTCTGGTTTTCCATGAACAGTAGCGCAAATACTACTGTAAGTACAGATGTAGCTCTTTGAATTGAAGGTATAGGTGCTATCTTGTTTCTCACGAATGTCTTTCAAAAAGTTCCTGTTGCCCTTCCTTGTTAACTCAGAAAAACTGTGTTCCGAAAGAGGCCAGCAACAGTTTTCAACCAACTAGAAGAAATGTACATTGAACATTCTAACCAACATATACATATGATCAAACGATTTCAACAGATGGAATTATGGCCTTGCCGTGCCGTTGTTGATGTACTCCATTGTATGTTTCAATGAACTTTCGAGTTTATATAATAGACTAAAGAGCAAACACTGCTTTCAAGAGTTATAGTCTTTGGGTAGTGTGCTTCACCTGACACACTAAAGGGAATATATGTGACTTCACCGTTCACAGTTGTTTCCTACTTCGTTTCTTGCTAATTCACTGTGAAACTCAGAAAGTACCATGTGTTCAAATAGGACAAGCCTGTAATTTCTATCTGGTAAAGAATCATTCTTTGAAACGGGAGAAAAAACGAACATTTCCAGCAATTATAACAGAAGTTATTGCTTTCTCTTCTCTCTCCGTGTGGCGATGGCCTGAATTGTGTGAGATAGTCACCGGTCGCATTGCCATTGACGGCAGAAGCAGAGACAGTAATGTCTGGACACCTCTGGTTTTCCATGAACAGTAGCGCAAATACTACTGTAAGTACAGATGTAGCTCTTTGAATTGAAGGTATAGGTGCTATCTTGTTTCTAACGAATGTCTTTCAAAAAGGTCCTGCTGCCCTTCCTTGTTAACTCAGAAAAACTGTGTTCCGAAAGAGGCCAGCAACAGTTTTCAACCAACTAGAAGAAATGTACATTGAACATTCTAACCAACATATACATATGATCAAACGATTTCAACAGATGGAATTATGGCCTTCCCGTGCCGTTGTTGTTCTGCTCCATTGTGTGCTTCAGTGAACTTTCGAGTTTATACAATAGACTAAAGAGCAAACACTGCTTTCCAGACCGCTAGAGTCTTTTGGGTAGTGTGCTTCACCTGACACACTAAAGGGAATATATGTGACTTCACCGTTCACAGTTGTTTCCTACTTCGTTTCTTGCTAATTCACTGTGAAACTCAGAAAATACCGTGTTTTCAAAGAGGACAAGCCTGTAATTTCTATCTGGTAAAGAATCATTCTTTGAAACAGGAGATAACATGAACATTTCCAGCAATTATAACAGAAGTTATTGCTTTCTCTTCTCTGTCCGTGTGGTGATGGCCTGAATTGTGTGAGATAGTCACCGGTCGCATTGCAATTGAAGGCAGAAGCAGAGACAGTAATGTCTGGACACCTCTGGTTTTCCATGAACAGTAGAGCAAATACTACTGTAAGTACAGATGTGGCTCTTTGAATTGAAGGTATAGGTGCTATCTTGTTTCTCACGAATGTCTTTCAAAAAGTTCCTGTTGCCCTTCCTTGTTAACACAGAAAAACTGTGTTCCGAAAGAGGCCAGCAACAGTTTTGAACCAAATAGAAGAAATGTACATGGAACATTCTAACCAACATATACATATGATCAAACGATTTCAACAGATGGAATTATGGCCTTCCCGTGCCGTTGTTGTTCTGCTCCATTGTGTGCTTCAGTGAACTTTCGAGTTTATACAATAGACTAAAGAGCAAACACTGCTTTCCAGACCGCTAGAGTCTTTTGGGTAGTGTGCTTCACCTGACACACTAAAGGGAATATATGTGACTTCACCGTTCACAGTTGTTTCCTACTTCGTTTCTTGCTAATTCACTGTGAAACTCAGAAAGTACCATGTGTTCAAATAGGACAAGCCTGTAATTTCTATCTGGTAAAGAATCATTCTTTGAAACGGGAGAATACACGAACATTTCCAGCAATTATAACAGAAGTTATTGCTTTCTCTTCTCTCTCCGTGTGGCGATGGCCTGAATTGTGTGAGATAGTCACCGGTCGCATTGCAATTGAAGGCAGAAGCAGAGACAGTAATGTCTGGACACCTCTGGTTTTCCATGAACAGTAGCGCAAATACTACTGTAAGTACAGATGTAGCTCTTTGAATTGAAGGTATAGGTGCTATCTTGTTTCTCACGAATGTCTTTCAAAAAGTTCCTGTTGCCCTTCCTTGTTAACTCAGAAAAACTGTGTTCCGAAAGAGGCCAGCAACAGTTTTCAACCAACTAGAAGAAATGTACATTGAACATTCTAACCAACATATACATATGATCAAATGATTTCAACAGATGGAATTATGGCCTTCCCGTGCCGTTGTTGTTCTGTTCCATTGTGTGCTTCAGTGAACTTTCGAGTTTATACAATAGACTAAAGAGCAAACACTGCTTTCAAGACCGCTAGAGTCTTTTGGGTAGTGTGCTTCACCTGACACACTAAAGGGAATATATGTGACTTCACCGTTCACAGTTGTTTCCTACTTTGTTTCTTGCTAATTCACTGTGAAACTCAGAAAATACCGTGTTTTCAAAGAGGACAAGCCTGTAATTTCTATCTGGTAAAGAATCATTCTTTGAAACAGGAGAAAACATGAACATTTCCAGCAATTATAACAGAAGTTATTACTTTCTCTTCTCTGTCCGTGTGGTGATGGCCTGAATTGTGTGAGATAGTCACCGGTCGCATTGCAATTGAAGGCAGAAGCAGAGACAGTAATGTCTGGACACCTCTGGTTTTCCATGAACAGTAGCGCCAATACTACTGTAAGTACAGATGTAGCTCTTTGAATTGAAGTTATAGGTGCTATCTTGTTTCTCACGAATGTCTTTCAAAAATTTCCTGTTGCCCTTCCTTGTTAACTCAGAAAAACTGTGTTCCGAATGAGGCCAGCAACAGTTTTCAACCAAATAGAAGAAATGTACATGGAACATTCTAACCAACATATACATATGATCAAACGATTTCAACAGATGGAATTATGGCCTTGCCGTGCCGTTGTTGATGTACTCCATTGTATGTTTCAGTGAACTTTCGAGTTTAGATAATAGACTAAAGGGCAAACACTGCTTTCAAGACAGTTATAGTCTTTGGGTAGTGTGCTTCACCTGACACACTAAAGGGAATATATGTGACTTCACCGTTCACAGTTGTTTCCTACTTCGTTTCTTGCTAATTCACTGTGAAACTCAGAAAGTACCATGTGTTCAAATAGGACAAGCCTGTAATTTCTATCTGGTAAAGAATCATTCTTTGAAACGGGAGAATACACGAACATTTCCAGCAATTATAACAGAAGTTATTGCTTTCTCTTCTCTCTCCGTGTGGCGATGGCCTGAATTGTGTGAGATAGTCACCGGTCGCATTGCAATTGAAGGCAGAAGCAGAGACAGTAATGTCTGGACACCTCTGGTTTTCCATGAACAGTAGCGCAAATACTACTGTAAGTACAGATGTAGCTCTTTGAATTGAAGGTATAGGTGCTATCTTGTTTCTCACGAATGTCTTTCAAAAATTTCCTGTTGCCCTTCCTTGTTAACTCAGAAAAACTGTGTTCCGAAAGAGGCCAGGAACAGTTTTGAACCAAATAGAAGAAATGTACATGGAACATTCTAACCAACATATACATATGATCAAACGATTTCAACAGATGGAATTATGGCCTTGCCGTGCCATTGTTGATGTACTCCATTGTATGTTTCAGTGAACTTTGGAGTTTAGATAATAGACTAAAGGGCAAACACTGCTTTCAAGACAGTTATAGTCTTTGGGTAGTGTGCTTCACCTGACACACTAAAGGGAATATATGTGACTTCACCGTTCACAGTTGTTTCCTACTTCGTTTCTTGCTAATTCACTGTGAAACTCAGAAACTACCGTGTTTTCAAAGAGGACAAGCCTCTAATTTCTATATGGTAAAGAATCATTCTTTGAAACGGGAGAAAACATGAAGATTTCCAGCAATTATAACAGAAGTTATTGCTTTCTCTTCTCTGTCCGTGTGGTGATGGCCTGAATTGTGTGAGATAGTCACCGGTCGCATTGCCATTGACGGCAGAAGCAGAGACAGTAATGTCTGGACACCTCTGGTTTTCCATGAACTGTAGCGAAAATACTACTGTAAGTACAGATGTAGCTCTTTGAATTGAAGGTATAGGTGCTATCTTGTTTCTCACGAATGTCTTTCAAAAAGGTCCTGCTGCCCTTCCTTGTTAACTCAGAAAAACTGTGTTCCGAAAGAGGCCAGCAACAGTTTTCAACCAACTAGAAGAAATGTACATTGAACATTCTAACCAACATATACATATGATCAAATGATTTCAACAGATGGAATTATGGCCTTCCCGTGCCGTTGTTGTTCTGCTCCATTGTGTGCTTCAGTGAACTTTCGAGTTTATACAATAGACTAAAGAGCAAACACTGCTTTCAAGACCGCTAGAGTCTTTTGGGTAGTGTGCTTCACCTGACACACTAAAGGGAATATATGTGACTTCACCGTTCACAGTTGTTTCCTACTTCGTTTCTTGCTAATTCACTGTGAAACTGAGAAACTACCGTGTTTTCAAAGAGGACAAGCCTCTAATTTCTATATGGTAAAGAATCATTCTTTGAAACGGGAGAAAACATGAAGATTTCCAGCAATTATAACAGAAGTTATTGCTTTCTCTTCTCTGTCCGTGTGGTGATGGCCTGAATTGTGTGAGATAGTCACCGGTCGCATTGCCATTGACTGCAGAAGCAGAGACAGTAATGTCTGGACACCTCTGGTTTTCCATGAACAGTAGCGCAAATACTACTGTAAGTACAGATGTAGCTCTTTGAATTGAAGGTATAGGTGCTATCTTGTTTCTCACGAATGTCTTTCAAAAAGGTCCTGTTGTCCTTTCTTGTTAACTCAGAAAAACTGTGTTCCGAAAGAGGCCAGCAACAGTTTTCAACCAACTAGAAGAAATGTACATTGAACATTCTAACCAACATATACGTATGATCAAACGATTTCAACAGATGGAATTATGGCCTTCCCGTGCCGTTGTTGTTCTGATCCATTGTGTGCTTCAGTGAACTTTCGAGTTTATACAATAGACTAAAGAGCAAACACTGCTTTCCAGACCGCTAGAGTCTTTTGGGTAGTGTGCTTCACCTGACACACTAAAGGGAATATATGGGACTTCACCGTTCACAGTTGTTTCCTACTTCATTTCTTGCTAATTCACTGTGAAACTCAGAAAATACCGTGTTTTCAAAGAGGACAAGCCTGTAATTTCTATCTGGTAAAGAATCATTCTTTGAAACAGGAGAAAACATGAACATTTCCAGCAATTATAAAAGAAGTTATTGCTTTCTCTTCTCTGTCCGTGTGGTGATGGCCTGAATTGTGTGAGATAGTCACCGGTCGCATTGCAATTGAAGGCAGAAGCAGAGACAGTAATGTCTGGACACCTCTGGTTTTCCATGAACAGTAGCGCAAATACTACTGTAAGTACAGATGTAGCTCTTTGAATTGAAGGTATAGGTGCTATCTTGTTTCTCACGAATGTCTTTCAAAAATTTCCTGTTGCCCTTCCTTGTTAACTCAGAAAAACTGTGTTCCGAAAGAGGCCAGGAACAGTTTTGAACCAAATAGAAGAAATGTACATGGAACATTCTAACCAACATATACATATGATCAAACGATTTTAACAGATGGAATTATGGCCTTGCCGTGCCGTTGTTGATGTACTCCATTGTATGTTTCAGTGAACTTTCGAGTTTAGATAATAGACTAAAGGGCAAACACTGCTTTCAAGACAGTTATAGTCTTTGGGTAGTGTGCTTCACCTGACACACTAAAGGGAATATATGTGACTTCACCGTTCACAGTTGTTTCCTACTTCGTTTCTTGCTAATTCACTGTGAAACTCAGAAAGTACCATGTGTTCAAATAGGACAAGCCTGTAATTTCTATCTGGTAAAGAATCATTCTTTGAAACGGGAGAAAACACGAACATTTCCAGCAATTATAACAGAAGTTATTGCTTTCTCTTCTCTCTCCGTGTGGCGATGGCCTGAATTGTGTGAGATAGTCACCGGTCGCATTGCAATTGAAGGCAGAAGCAGAGACAGTAATGTCTGGGCACCTCTGGTTTTCCATGAACAGTAGCGCAAATACTACTGTAAGTACAGATGTAGCTCTTTGAATTGAAGGTATAGGTGCTATCTTGTTTCTCACGAATGTCTTTCAAAAAGTTCCTGTTGCCCTTCCTTGTTAACTCAGAAAAACTGTGTTCCGAAAGAGGCCAGCAACAGTTTTCAACCAACTAGAAGAAATGTACATTGAACATTCTAACCAACATATACATATGATCAAATGATTTCAACAGATGGAATTATGGCCTTCCCGTGCCGTTGTTGTTCTGCTCCATTGTGTGCTTCAGTGAACTTTCGAGTTTATACAATAGACTAAAGAGCAAACACTGCTTTCCAGACCGCTAGAGTCTTTTGGGTAGTGTGCTTCACCTGACACACTAAAGGGAATATATGTGACTTCACCGTTCACAGTTGTTTCCTACTTCGTTTCTTGCTAATTCACTGTGAAACTCAGAAACTACCGTGTTTTCAAAGAGGACAAGCCTGTAATTTCTATATGGTAAAGAATCATTCTTTGAAACGGGAGAAAACATGAAGATTTCCAGCAATTATAACAGAAGTTATTGCTTTCTCTTCTCTGTCCGTGTGGTGATGGCCTGAATTGTGTGAGATAGTCACCGGTCGCATTGCCATTGACGGCAGAAGCAGAGACAGTAATGTCTGGACACCTCTGGTTTTCCATGAACAGTAGCGCAAATACTACTGTAAGTACAGATGTAGCTCTTTGAATTGAAGGTATAGGTGCTATCTTGTTTCTCACGAATGTCTTTCAAAAATTTCCTGTTGCCCTTCCTTGTTAACTCAGAAAAACTGTGTTCCGAAAGAGGCCAGCAACAGTTTTCAACCAAATAGAAGAAATGTACATGGAACATTCTAACCAACATATACATATGATCAAACGATTTCCACAGATGGAATTATGGCCTTGCCGTGCCGTTGTTGATGTACTCCATTGTATGTTTCAGTGAACTTTCGAGTTTAGATAATAGACTAAAGGGCAAACACTGCTTTCAAGACAGTTATAGCCTTTGGGTAGTGTGCTTCACCTGACACACTAAAGGGAATATATGTGACTTCACCGTTCACAGTTGTTTCCTACTTCGTTTCTTGCTAATTCACTGTGAAACTCAGAAAGTACCATGTGTTCAAATAGGACAAGCCTGTAATTTCTATCTGGTAAAGAATCATTCTTTGAAACGGGAGAAAACACGAACATTTCCAGCAATTATAACAGAAGTTATTGCTTTCTCTTCTCTCTCCGTGTGGCGATGGCCTGAATTGTGTGAGATAGTCACCGGTCGCATTGCAATTGAAGGCAGAAGCAGAGACAGTAATGTCTGGACACCTCTGGTTTTCCATGAACAGTAGCGCAAATACTACTGTAAGTACAGATGTAGCTCTTTGAATTGAAGGTATAGGTGCTATCTTGTTTCTCACGAATGTCTTTCAAAAAGTTCCTGTTGCCCTTCCTTGTTAACTCAGAAAAACTGTGTTCCGAAAGAGGCCAGCAACAGTTTTCAACCAAATAGAAGAAATGTACATGGAACATTCTAACCAACATATACATATGATCAAATGATTTCAACAGATGGAATTATGGCCTTCCCGTGCCGTTGTTGTTCTGCTCCATTGTGTGCTTCAGTGAACTTTCGAGTTTATACAATAGACTAAAGAGCAAACACTGCTTTCCAGACCGCTAGAGTCTTTTGGGTAGTGTGCTTCACCTGACACACTAAAGGGAATATATGTGACTTCACCGTTCACAGTTGTTTCCTACTTCGTTTCTTGCTAATTCACTGTGAAACTCAGAAACTACCGTGTTTTCAAAGAGGACAAGCCTCTAATTTCTATCTGGTAAAGAATCATTCTTTGAAACGGGAGAAAACACGAACATTTCCAGCAATTATAACAGAAGTTATTGCTTTCTCTTCTCTCTCCGTGTGGCGATGGCCTGAATTGTGTGAGATAGTCACCGGTCGCATTGCCATTGACGGCAGAAGCAGAGACAGTAATGTCTGGACACCTCTGGTTTTCCATGAACAGTAGCGCAAATACTACTGTAAGTACAGATGTAGCTCTTTGAATTGAAGGTATAGGTGCTATCTTGTTTCTCACGAATGTCTTTCAAAAAGGTCCTGCTGCCCTTCCTTGTTAACTCAGAAAAACTGTGTTCCGAAAGAGGCCAGCAACAGTTTTCAACCAACTAGAAGAAATGTACATGGAACATTCTAACCAACATATACATATGATCAAACGATTTCAACAGATGGAATTATGGCCTTCCCGTGCCGTTGTTGTTCTGCTCCATTGTGTGCTTCAGTGAACTTTCGAGTTTATACAATAGACTAAAGAGCAAACACTGCTTTCCAGACCGCTAGAGTCTTTTGGGTAGTGTGCTTCACCTGACACACTAAAGGGAATATATGTGACTTCACCGTTCACAGTTGTTTCCTACTTCGTTTCTTGCTAATTCACTGTGAAACTCAGAAACTACCGTGTTTTCAAAGAGGACAAGCCTGTAATTTCTATCTGGTAAAGAATCATTCTTTGAAACAGGAGAAAACATGAACATTTCCAGCAATTATAAAAGAAGTTATTGCTTTCTCTTCTCTGTCCGTGTGGTGATGGCCTGAATTGTGTGAGATAGTCACCGGTCGCATTGCAATTGAAGGCAGAAGCAGAGACAGTAATGTCTGGACACCTCTGGTTTTCCATGAACAGTAGCGCAAATACTACTGTAAGTACAGATGTAGCTCTTTGAATTGAAGGTATAGGTGCTATCTTGTTTCTCACGAATGTCTTTCAAAAATTTCCTGTTGCCCTTCCTTGTTAACTCAGAAAAACTGTGTTCCGAAAGAGGCCAGGAACAGTTTTGAACCAAATAGAAGAAATGTACATGGAACATTCTAACCAACATATACATATGATCAAACGATTTCAACAGATGGAATTATGGCCTTGCCGTGCCGTTGTTGATGTACTCCATTGTATGTTTCAGTGAACTTTCGAGTTTAGATAATAGACTAAAGGGCAAACACTGCTTTCAAGACAGTTATAGTCTTTGGGTAGTGTGCTTCACCTGACACACTAAAGGGAATATATGTGACTTCACCGTTCACAGTTGTTTCCTACTTCGTTTCTTGCTAATTCACTGTGAAACTCAGAAAGTACCATGTGTTCAAATAGGACAAGCCTGTAATTTCTATCTGGTAAAGAATCATTCTTTGAAACGGGAGAAAACACGAACATTTCCAGCAATTATAACAGAAGTTATTGCTTTCTCTTCTCTCTCCGTGTGGCGATGGCCTGAATTGTGTGAGATAGTCACCGGTCGCATTGCAATTGAAGGCAGAAGCAGAGACAGTAATGTCTGGACACCTCTGGTTTTCCATGAACAGTAGCGCAAATACTACTGTAAGTACAGATGTAGCTCTTTGAATTGAAGGTATAGGTGCTATCTTGTTTCTCACGAATGTCTTTCAAAAAGTTCCTGTTGCCCTTCCTTGTTAACTCAGAAAAACTGTGTTCCGAAAGAGGCCAGCAACAGTTTTCAACCAACTAGAAGAAATGTACATTGAACATTCTAACCAACATATACATATGATCAAATGATTTCAACAGATGGAATTATGGCCTTCCCGTGCCGTTGTTGTTCTGCTCCATTGTGTGCTTCAGTGAACTTTCGAGTTTATACAATAGACTAAAGAGCAAACACTGCTTTCCAGACCGCTAGAGTCTTTTGGGTAGTGTGCTTCACCTGACACACTAAAGGGAATATATGTGACTTCACCGTTCACAGTTGTTTCCTACTTCGTTTCTTGCTAATTCACTGTGAAACTCAGAAACTACCGTGTTTTCAAAGAGGACAAGCCTCTAATTTCTATATGGTAAAGAATCATTCTTTGAAACGGGAGAAAACATGAAGATTTCCAGCAATTATAACAGAAGTTATTGCTTTCTCTTCTCTGTCCGTGTGGTGATGGCCTGAATTGTGTGAGATAGTCTCCGGTCGCATTGCCATTGACGGCAGAAGCAGAGACAGTAATGTCTGGACACCTCTGGTTTTCCATGAACAGTAGCGCAAATACTACTGTAAGTACAGATGTAGCTCTTTGAATTGAAGGTATAGGTGCTATCTTGTTTCTCACGAATGTCTTTCAAAAATTTCCTGTTGCCCTTCCTTGTTAACTCAGAAAAACTGTGTTCCGAAAGAGGCCAGCAACAGTTTTCAACCAAATAGAAGAAATGTACATGGAACATTCTAACCAACATATACATATGATCAAACGATTTCCACAGATGGAATTATGGCCTTGCCGTGCCGTTGTTGATGTACTCCATTGTATGTTTCAGTGAACTTTCGAGTTTAGATAATAGACTAAAGGGCAAACACTGCTTTCAAGACAGTTATAGCCTTTGGGTAGTGTGCTTCACCTGACACACTAAAGGGAATATATGTGACTTCACCGTTCACAGTTGTTTCCTACTTCGTTTCTTGCTAATTCACTGTGAAACTCAGAAAGTACCATGTGTTCAAATAGGACAAGCCTGTAATTTCTATCTGGTAAAGAATCATTCTTTGAAACGGGAGAAAACACGAACATTTCCAGCAATTATAACAGAAGTTATTGCTTTCTCTTCTCTCTCCGTGTGGCGATGGCCTGAATTGTGTGAGATAGTCACCGGTCGCATTGCAATTGAAGGCAGAAGCAGAGACAGTAATGTCTGGACACCTCTGGTTTTCCATGAACAGTAGCGCAAATACTACTGTAAGTACAGATGTAGCTCTTTGAATTGAAGGTATAGGTGCTATCTTGTTTCTCACGAATGTCTTTCAAAAATTTCCTGTTGCCCTTCCTTGTTAACTCAGAAAAACTGTGTTCCGAAAGAGGCCAGGAACAGTTTTGAACCAAATAGAAGAAATGTACATGGAACATTCTAACCAACATATACATATGATCAAACGATTTCAACAGATGGAATTATGGCCTTGCCGTGCCGTTGTTGATGTACTCCATTGTATGTTTCAGTGAACTTTCGAGTTTAGATAATAGACTAAAGGGCAAACACTGCTTTCAAGACAGTTATAGTCTTTGGGTAGTGTGCTTCACCTGACACACTAAAGGGAATATATGTGACTTCACCGTTCACAGTTGTTTCCTACTTCGTTTCTTGCTAATTCACTGTGAAACTCAGAAAGTACCATGTGTTCAAATAGGACAAGCCTGTAATTTCTATCTGGTAAAGAATCATTCTTTGAAACGGGAGAAAACACGAACATTTCCAGCAATTATAACAGAAGTTATTGCTTTCTCTTCTCTCTCCGTGTGGCGATGGCCTGAATTGTGTGAGATAGTCACCGGTCGCATTGCAATTGAAGGCAGAAGCAGAGACAGTAATGTCTGGACACCTCTGGTTTTCCATGAACAGTAGCGCAAATACTACTGTAAGTACAGATGTAGCTCTTTGAATTGAAGGTATAGGTGCTATCTTGTTTCTCACGAATGTCTTTCAAAAAGTTCCTGTTGCCCTTCCTTGTTAACTCAGAAAAACTGTGTTCCGAAAGAGGCCAGCAACAGTTTTCAACCAACTAGAAGAAATGTACATTGAACATTCTAACCAACATATACATATGATCAAATGATTTCAACAGATGGAATTATGGCCTTCCCGTGCCGTTGTTGTTCTGCTCCATTGTGTGCTTCAGTGAACTTTCGAGTTTATACAATAGACTAAAGAGCAAACACTGCTTTCCAGACCGCTAGAGTCTTTTGGGTAGAGTGCTTCACCTGACACACTAAAGGGAATATATGTGACTTCACCGTTCACAGTTGTTTCCTACTTCGTTTCTTGCTAATTCACTGTGAAACTCAGAAACTACCGTGTTTTCAAAGAGGACAAGCCTCTAATTTCTATATGGTAAAGAATCATTCTTTGAAACGGGAGAAAACATGAAGATTTCCAGCAATTATAACAGAAGTTATTGCTTTCTCTTCTCTGTCCGTGTGGTGATGGCCTGAATTGTGTGAGATAGTCTCCGGTCGCATTGCCATTGACGGCAGAAGCAGAGACAGTAATGTCTGGACACCTCTGGTTTTCCATGAACAGTAGCGCAAATACTACTGTAAGTACAGATGTAGCTCTTTGAATTGAAGGTATAGGTGCTATCTTGTTTCTCACGAATGTCTTTCAAAAATTTCCTGTTGCCCTTCCTTGTTAACTCAGAAAAACTGTGTTCCGAAAGAGGCCAGCAACAGTTTTCAACCAAATAGAAGAAATGTACATGGAACATTCTAACCAACATATACATATGATCAAACGATTTCCACAGATGGAATTATGGCCTTGCCGTGCCGTTGTTGATGTACTCCATTGTATGTTTCAGTGAACTTTCGAGTTTA
The DNA here is from genome assembly GCF_987537825.1 of Furipterus horrens. Lineage (NCBI taxonomy): Eukaryota > Metazoa > Chordata > Mammalia > Chiroptera > Furipteridae > Furipterus > Furipterus horrens. Next base: position 53,890,371 of record NW_028327182.1, on the reverse strand, counting down.
GATAATAGACTAAAGGGCAAACACTGCTTTCAAGACAGTTATAGCCTTTGGGTAGTGTGCTTCACCTGACACACTAAAGGGAATATATGTGACTTCACCGTTCACAGTTGTTTCCTACTTCGTTTCTTGCTAATTCACTGTGAAACTCAGAAAGTACCATGTGTTCAAATAGGACAAGCCTGTAATTTCTATCTGGTAAAGAATCATTCTTTGAAACGGGAGAAAACACGAACATTTCCAGCAATTATAACAGAAGTTATTGCTTTCTCTTCTCTCTCCGTGTGGCGATGGCCTGAATTGTGTGAGATAGTCACCGGTCGCATTGCAATTGAAGGCAGAAGCAGAGACAGTAATGTCTGGACACCTCTGGTTTTCCATGAACAGTAGCGCAAATACTACTGTAAGTACAGATGTAGCTCTTTGAATTGAAGGTATAGGTGCTATCTTGTTTCTCACGAATGTCTTTCAAAAAGTTCCTGTTGCCCTTCCTTGTTAACTCAGAAAAACTGTGTTCCGAAAGAGGCCAGCAACAGTTTTCAACCAAATAGAAGAAATGTACATGGAACATTCTAACCAACATATACATATGATCAAATGATTTCAACAGATGGAATTATGGCCTTCCCGTGCCGTTGTTGTTCTGCTCCATTGTGTGCTTCAGTGAACTTTCGAGTTTATACAATAGACTAAAGAGCAAACACTGCTTTCCAGACCGCTAGAGTCTTTTGGGTAGTGTGCTTCACCTGACACACTAAAGGGAATATATGTGACTTCACCGTTCACAGTTGTTTCCTACTTCGTTTCTTGCTAATTCACTGTGAAACTCAGAAACTACCGTGTTTTCAAAGAGGACAAGCCTCTAATTTCTATCTGGTAAAGAATCATTCTTTGAAACGGGAGAAAACACGAACATTTCCAGCAATTATAACAGAAGTTATTGCTTTCTCTTCTCTCTCCGTGTGGCGATGGCCTGAATTATGTGAGATAGTCACCGGTCGCATTGCCATTGACGGCAGAAGCAGAGACAGTAATGTCTGGACACCTCTGGTTTTCCATGAACAGTAGCGCAAATACTACTGTAAGTACAGATGTAGCTCTTTGAATTGAAGGTATAGGTGCTATCTTGTTTCTCACGAATGTCTTTCAAAAAGGTCCTGCTGCCCTTCCTTGTTAACTCAGAAAAACTGTGTTCCGAAAGAGGCCAGCAACAGTTTTCAACCAACTAGAAGAAATGTACATGGAACATTCTAACCAACATATACATATGATCAAACGATTTCAACAGATGGAATTATGGCCTTCCCGTGCCGTTGTTGTTCTGCTCCATTGTGTGCTTCAGTGAACTTTCGAGTTTATACAATAGACTAAACAGCAAACACTGCTTTCCAGACCGCTAGAGTCTTTTGGGTAGTGTGCTTCACCTGACACACTAAAGGGAATATATGTGACTTCACCGTTCACAGTTGTTTCCTACTTCGTTTCTTGCTAATTCACTGTGAAACTCAGAAAATACCGTGTTTTCAAAGAGGACAAGCCTGTAATTTCTATCTGGTAAAGAATCATTCTTTGAAACAGGAGAAAACATGAACATTTCCAGCAATTATAACAGAAGTTATTGCTTTCTCTTCTCTCTCCGTGTGGCGATGGCCTGAATTGTGTGAGATAGTCACCGGTCGCATTGCAATTGAAGGCAGAAGCAGAGACAGTAATGTCTGGACACCTCTGGTTTTCCATGAACAGTAGCGCAAATACTACTGTAAGTACAGATGTAGCTCTTTGAATTGAAGGTATAGGTGCTATCTTGTTTCTCACGAATGTCTTTCAAAAAGTTCCTGTTGCCCTTCCTTGTTAACTCAGAAAAACTGTGTTCCGAAAGAGGCCAGCAACAGTTTTAAACCAAATAGAAGAAATGTACATGGAACATTCTAACCAACATATACATATGATCAAACGATTTCCACAGATGGAATTATGGCCTTGCCGTGCCGTTGTTGATGTACTCCATTGTATGTTTCAGTGAACTTTCGAGTTTAGATAATAGACTAAAGGGCAAACACTGCTTTCAAGACAGTTATAGTCTTTGGGTAGTGTGCTTCACCTGACACACTAAAGGGAATATATGTGACTTCACCGTTCACAGTTGTTTCCTACTTCGTTTCTTGCTAATTCACTGTGAAACTCAGAAAGTACTGTGTGTTCAAAGAGGACAAGCCTGTAGTTTCTATCTGGTAAAGAATCATTCTTTGAAACAGGAGAAAACATGAACATTTCCAGCAATTATAACAGAAGTTATTGCTTTCTCTTCTCTGTCCGTGTGGTGATGGCCTGAATTGTGTGAGATAGTCACCGGTCGCATTGCCATTGAAGGCAGAAGCAGAGACAGTAATGTCTGGACACCTCTGGTTTTCTATGAACAGTAGCGCAAATACTACTGTAAGTACAGATGTAGCTCTTTGAATTCAAGGTATAGGTGCTATCTTGTTTCTCATGAATGTCTTTCAAAAAGTTCCTGTTGCCCTTCCTTGTTAACTCAGAAAAACTGTGTTCCGAAAGAGGCCAGCAACAGTTTTCAACCAACTAGAAGAAATGTACATTGAACATTCTAACCAACATATACATATGATCAAACGATTTCAACAGATGGAATTATGGCCTTCCCGTGCCGTTGTTGTTCTGCTCCATTGTGTGCTTCAGTGAACTTTCGAGTTTATACAATAGACTAAAGAGCAAACACTGCTTTCCAGACCGCTAGAGTCTTTTGGGTAGTGTGCTTCACCTGACACACTAAAGGGAATATATGTGACTTCACCGTTCACAGTTGTTTCCTACTTCGTTTCTTGCTAATTCACTGTGAAACTCAGAAAATACCGTGTTTTCAAAGAGGACAAGCCTGTAATTTCTATCTGGTAAAGAATCACTCTTTGAAACAGGAGAAAACATGAACATTTCCAGCAATTATAACAGAAGTTATTGCTTTCTCTTCTCTCTCCGTGTGGCGATGGCCTGAATTGTGTGAGATAGTCACCGGTCGCATTGCCATTGACGGCAGAAGCAGAGACAGTAATGTCTGGACACCTCTGGTTTTCCATGAACAGTAGCGCAAATACTACTGTAAGTACAGATGTAGCTCTTTGAATTGAAGGTATAGGTGCTATCTTGTTTCTCACGAATGTCTTTCAAAAAGTTCCTGTTGCCCTTCCTTGTTAACTCAGAAAAACTGTGTTCCGAAAGAGGCCAGCAACAGTTTTCAACCAAATAGAAGAAATGTACATGGAACATTCTAACCAACATATACATATGATCAAACGATTTCAACAGATGGAATTATGGCCTTGCCGTGCCGTTGTTGATGTACTCCATTGTATGTTTCAGTGAACTTTCGAGTTTAGATAATAGACTAAAGAGCAAACACCGCTTTCAAGACCGTTCGAATCTTTGGGTAGTGTGCTTCACCTGACACACTAAAGGGAATATATGTGACTTCACCGTTCACAGTTGTTTCCTACTTCGTTTCTTGCTAATTCACTGTGAAACTCAGAAAATACCGTGTTTTCAAAGAAGGACAAGCCTGTAATTTCTATCTGGTAAAGAATCATTCTTTGAAACAGGAGAAAACATGAACATTTCCAGCAATTATAACAGAAGTTATTACTTTCTCTTCTCTGTCCGTGTGGTGATGGCCTGAATTGTGTGAGATAGTCACCGGTCGCATTGCCATTGACGGCAGAAGCAGAGACAGTAATGTCTGGACACCTCTGGTTTTCCATGAACAGTAGCGCAAATACTACTGTAAGTACAGATGTAGCTCTTTGAATTGAAGGTATAGGTGCTATCTTGTTTCTCACGAATGTCTTTCAAAAAGTTCCTGTTGCCCTTCCTTGTTAACTCAGAAAAACTGTGTTCCGAAAGAGGCCAGCAACAGTTTTCAACCAAATAGAAGAAATGTACATGGAACATTCTAACCAACATATACGTATGATCAAACGATTTCCACAGATGGAATTATGGCCTTGCCGTGCCGTTGTTGATGTACTCCATTGTATGTTTCAGTGAACTTTCAAATTTAGATAATACACTAAAGCGCAAACACTGCTTTCAAGACAGTTATAGTCTTTGGGTAGTGTGCTTCACCTGACACACTAAAGGGAATATATGTGACTTCACCGTTCACAGTTGTTTCCTACTTCGTTTCTTGCTAATTCACTGTGAAACTCAGAAAATACCGTGTTTTCAAAGAAGGACAAGCCTGTAATTTCTATCTGGTAAAGAATCATTCTTTGAAACAGGAGAAAACATGAACATTTCCAGCAATTATAACAGAAGTTATTACTTTCTCTTCTCTGTCCGTGTGGTGATGGCCTGAATTGTGTGAGATAGTCACCGGTCGCATTGCAATTGACGTCAGAAGCAGAGACAGTAATGTCTGGACACCTCTGGTTTTCCATGAACAGTAGCGCAAATACTACTGTAAGTACAGATGTAGCTCTTTGAATTGAAGGTATAGGTGCTATCTTGTTTCTCACGAATGTCTTTCAAAAAGTTCCTGTTGCCCTTCCTTGTTAACTCAGAAAAACTGTGTTCCGAAAGAGGCCAGCAACAGTTTTCAACCAAATAGAAGAAATGTACATGGAACATTCTAACCAACATATACATATGATCAAACGATTTCCACAGATGGAATTATGGCCTTGCCGTGCCGTTGTTGATGTACTCCATTGTATGTTTCAGTGAACTTTCAAATTTAGATAATACACTAAAGCGCAAACACTGCTTTCAAGACAGTTATAGTCTTTGGGTAGTGTGCTTCACCTGACACACTAAAGGGAATATATGTGACTTCACCGTTCACAGTTGTTTCCTAATTTGTTTCTTGCTAATTCACTGTGAAACTCAGAAAGTACCGTGTGTTCAAAGAGGATAAGCCTGTAATTTCTATCTGGTAAAGAATGATTCTTTGAAACAGGAGAAAACATGAACATTTCCAGCAATTATAACAGAAGTTATTGCTTTCTCTTATCTGTCCGTGTGGTGATGGCATGAATTGTGTGAGATAGTCACCGGTCGCATTGCAATTGAAGGCAGAAGCAGAGACAGTAATGTATGGACACCTCTGGTTTTCCATGAACAGTTACGCAAATACTACTGTAAATACAGATGTATCTCTTTGAATTGAACGTATTGGTGATATCTTGTTTCTCACGAATGTCTTTCAAAAATTTTCTGTTGCCCTTCCTTGTTAACTCAGAAAAACTGTGTTCCGAAAGAGGCCAGCATCAGTTTTCAACCAAATAGAAGAAATGTACATGGAACATTCTAACCAACATATACATATGATCAAACGATTTCAACAGATGGAATTATGGCCTTGCCGTGCCGTTGTTGATGTACTCCATTGTATGTTTCAGTGAACTTTCGAGTTTAGATAATAGACTAAAGAGCAAACACTGCTTTCAAGACAGTTATAGTCTTTGGGTAGTGTGCTTCACCTGACACACTAAAGGGAATATATGTGACTTCATCGTTCACAGTTGTTTCCTACTTCGTTTCTTTCTAATTCACTGTGAAACTCAGAAAGTACCGTGTGTTCAAAGAGGACAAGCCTGTAATTTCTATCTGGTAAATAATCATTCTTTGAAACGGGAGAAAACACGAACATTTCCAGCAATTATAGCAGAAGTTATTGCTTTCTCTTCTCTGTCCGTGTGGCGATGGCCTGAATTGTGTGAGATAGTCACCGGTCGCATTGCAATTGAAGGCAGAAGCAGAGACAGTAATGTCTGGACACTTCTGGTTTTCCATGAACAGTAGCGCAAATACTACTGTAAGTACAGATGTAGCTCTTTGAATTGAAGGTATAGGTGCTATCTTGTTTCTCACGAATGTCTTTCAAAAAGTTCCTGTTGCCCTTCCTTGTTAACTCAGAAAAACTGTGTTCCGAAAGAGGCCAGCAACAGTTTTCAACCAAATAGAAGAAATGTACATGGAACATTCTAACCAACATACACATATGATCAAACGATTTAAACAGATGGAATTATGGCCTTGCCGTGCCGTTGTTGATGTACTCCATTGTATGTTTCAGTGAACTTTCGAGTTTAGATAATAGACTAAAGAGCAAACACTGCTTTCAAGACAGTTATAGTCTTTGGGTAGTGTGCTTCACCTGACACACTAAAGGGAATATATGTGACTTCACCGTTCACAGTTGTTTCCTACTTCGTTTCTTGCTAATTCACTGTGAAACTCAGAAAATACCGTGTGTTCAAAGAGGATAAGCCTGTAATTTCTATCTGGTAAAGAATGATTCTTTGAAACAGGAGAAGACATGAACATTTCCAGCAATTATAACAGAAGTTATTGCTTTCTCTTCTCTGTCCGTGTGGTGATGGCCTGAATTGTGTGAGATAGTCACCGGTCGCATTGCAATTGAAGGCAGAAGCAGAGACAGTAATGTATGGACACCTCTGGTTTTCCATGAACAGTAGCGCAAATACTACTGTAAGTACAGATGTAGCTCTTTGAATTGAACGTATTGGTGATATCTTGTTTCTCACGAATGTCTTTCAAAAATTTTCTGTTGCCCTTCCTTGTTAACTCAGAAAAACTGTGTTCCGAAAGAGGCCAGCATCAGTTTTAAACCAAATAGAAGAAATGTACATGGAACATTCTAACCAACATATACATATGATCAAACGATTTCAACACATGGAATTATGGCCTTGCCGTGCCGTTGTTGATGTACTCCATTGTATGTTTCAGTGAACTTTCGAGTTTAGATAATAGACTAAAGAGCAAACACTGCTTTCAAGACAGTTATAGTCTTTGGGTAGTGTGCTTCACCTGACACACTAAAGGGAATATATGTGACTTCACCGTTCACAGTTGTTTCCTACTTCGTTTCTTGCTAATTCACTGTGAAACTCAGAAAGTACCGTGTGTTCAAAGAGGACAAGCCTGTAATTTCTATCTGGTAAATAATCATTCTTTGAAACGGGAGAAAACACGAACATTTCCAGCAATTATAGCAGAAGTTATTGCTTTCTCTTCTCTGTCCGTGTGGTGATGGCCTGAATTGTGTGAGATAGTCACCGGTCGCATTGCCATTGACGGCAGAAGCAGAGACAGTAATGTCTGGACACCTCTGGTTTTCCATGAACAGTAGCGCAAATACTACTGTAAGTACAGATGTAGCTCTTTGAATTGAAGGTATAGGTGCTATCTTGTTTCTCACGAATGTCTTTCAAAAAGTTCCTGTTGCCCTTCCTTGTTAACTCAGAAAATCTGTGCTCCGAAAGAGGCCAGCAACAGTTTTCAACCAACTAGAAGAAATGTACATGGAACATTCTAACCAACATATACATATGATCAAACGATTTCAACAGATGGAATTATGGCCTTGCCGTGCCGTTGTTGATGTACTCCATTGTATGTTTCAGTGAACTTTCGAGTTTAGATAATAGACTAAAGAGCAAACACTGCTTTCCAGACCGCTAGAGTCTTTTGGGTAGTGTGCTTCACCTGACACACTAAAGGGAATATATGTGACTTCACCGTTCACAGTTGTTTCCTACTTCGTTTCTTGCTAATTCACTGTGAAACTCAGAAAATACCGTGTTTTCAAAGAGGACAAGCCTGTAATTTCTATCTGGTAATGAATCATTCTTTGAAACAGGAGAAAACATGAAGATTTCCAGCAATTATAACAGAAGTTATTACTTTCTCTTCTCTGTCCGTGTGGTGATGGCCTGAATTGTGTGAGATAGTCACCGGTCGCATTGCCATTGACGGCAGAAGCAGAGACAGTAATGTCTGGACACCTCTGGTTTTCCATGAACAGTAGCGCAAATACTACTGTAAGTACAGATGTAGCTCTTTGAATTGAAGGTATAGGTGCTATCTTGTTTCTCACGAATGTCTTTCAAAAAGTTCCTGTTGCCCTTCCTTGTTAACTCAGAAAATCTGTGCTCCGAAAGAGGCCAGCAACAGTTTTCAACCAACTAGAAGAAATGTACATTGAACATTCTAACCAACATATACATATGATCAAACGATTTCAACAGATGGAATTATGGCCTTGCCGTGCCGTTGTTGATGTACTCCATTGTATGTTTCAGTGAACTTTCGAGTTTAGATAATAGACTAAAGAGCAAACACTGCTTTCCAGACCGCTAGAGTCTTTTGGGTAGTGTGCTTCACCTGACACACTAAAGGGAATATATGTGACTTCACCGTTCACAGTTGTTTCCTACTTCGTTTCTTGCTAATTCACTGTGAAACTCAGAAAATACCGTGTTTTCAAAGAGGACAAGCCTGTAATTTCTATCTGGTAATGAATCATTCTTTGAAACAGGAGAAAACATGAAGATTTCCAGCAATTATAACAGAAGTTATTACTTTCTCTTCTCTGTCCGTGTGGTGATGGCCTGAATTGTGTGAGATAGTCACCGGTCGCATTGCCTTTGACGGCAGAAGCAGAGACAGTAATGTCTGGACACCTCTGGTTTTCCATGAACAGTAGCGCAAATACTACTGTAAGTACAGATGTAGCTCTTTGAATTGAAGGTATAGGTGCTATCTTGTTTCTCACGAATGTCTTTCAAAAATTTCCTGTTGCCCTTCCTTGTTAACTCAGAAAAACTGTGTTCCGAAAGAGGCCAGCAACAGTTTTCAACCAAATAGAAGAAATGTACATGGAACATTCTAACCAACATATACATATGATCAAACGATTTCCACAGATGGAATTATGGCCTTGCCGTGCCGTTGTTGATGTACTCCATTGTATGTTTCAGTGAACTTTCAAATTTAGATAATACACTAAAGCGCAAACACTGCTTTCAAGACAGTTATAGTCTTTGGGTAGTGTGCTTCACCTGACACACTAAAGGGAATATATGTGACTTCACCGTTCACAGTTGTTTCCTAATTTGTTTCTTGCTAATTCACTGTGAAACTCAGAAAGTACCGTGTGTTCAAAGAGGATAAGCCTGTAATTTCTATCTGGTAAAGAATGATTCTTTGAAACAGGAGAAAACATGAACATTTCCAGCAATTATAACAGAAGTTATTGCTTTCTCTTCTCTGTCCGTGTGGTGATGGCATGAATTGTGTGAGATAGTCACCGGTCGCATTGCAATTGAAGGCAGAAGCAGAGACAGTAATGTATGGACACCTCTGGTTTTCCATGAACAGTAGCGCAAATACTACTGTAAGTACAGATGTAGCTCTTTGAATTGAACGTATTGGTGATATCTTGTTTCTCACGAATGTCTTTCAAAAATTTTCTGTTGCCCTTCCTTGTTAACTCAGAAAAACTGTGTTCCGAAAGAGGCCAGCATCAGTTTTCAACCAAATAGAAGAAATGTACATGGAACATTCTAACCAACATATACATATGATCAAACGATTTCAACAGATGGAATTATGGCCTTGCCGTGCCGTTGTTGATGTACTCCATTGTATGTTTCAGTGAACTTTCGAGTTTAGATAATAGACTAAAGAGCAAACACTGCTTTCAAGACAGTTATAGTCTTTGGGTAGTGTGCTTCACCTGACACACTAAAGGGAATATATGTGACTTCATCGTTCACAGTTGTTTCCTACTTCGTTTCTTGCTAATTCACTGTGAAACTCAGAAAGTACCGTGTGTTCAAAGAGGACAAGCCTGTAATTTCTATCTGGTAAATAATCATTCTTTGAAACGGGAGAAAACACGAACATTTCCAGCAATTATAGCAGAAGTTATTGCTTTCTCTTCTCTGTCCGTGTGGCGATGGCCTGAATTGTGTGAGATAGTCACCGGTCGCATTGCAATTGAAGGCAGAAGCAGAGACAGTAATGTCTGGACACTTCTGGTTTTCCATGAACAGTAGCGCAAATACTACTGTAAGTACAGATGTAGCTCTTTGAATTGAAGGTATAGGTGCTATCTTGTTTCTCACGAATGTCTTTCAAAAATTTCCTGTTGCCCTTCCTTGTTAACTCAGAAAAACTGTGTTCCGAAAGAGGCGAGCAACAGTTTTCAACCAAATAGAAGAAATGTACATGGAACATTCTAACCAACATACACATATGATCAAACGATTTCAACAGATGGAATTATGGCCTTGCCGTGCCGTTGTTGATGTCATCCATTGTATGTTTCAGTGAACTTTCGAATTTAGATAATAGACTAAAGAGCAAACACTGCTTTCAAGACAGTTATAGACTTTGGGTAGTGTGCTTCACCTGACACACTAAAGGGAATATATGTGACTTCACCGTTCACAGTTGTTTCCTACTTCGTTTCTTGCTAATTCACTGTGAAACTCAGAAAGTACCGTGTGTTCAAAGAGGACAAGCCTGTAATTTCTATCTGGTAAAGAATCATTCTTTGAAACGGGAGAAAACATGAACATTTCCAGCAATTATAACAGAAGTTATTGCTTTCTCTTCTCTGTCCGTGTGGTGATGGCCTGAATTGTGTGAGATAGTCACCGGTCGCATTGCCATTGACGGCAGAAGCAGAGACAGTAATGTCTGGACACCTCTGGTTTTCCATGAACAGTAGCGCAAATACTACTGTAAGTACAGATGTAGCTCTTTGAATTGAAGGTATAGGTGCTATCTTGTTTCTCACGAATGTCTTTCAAAAATTTTCTGTTGCCCTTCCTTGTTAACTCAGAAAATCTGTGCTCCGAAAGAGGCCAGCAACAGTTTTCAACCAACTAGAAGAAATGTACATTGAACATTCTAACCAACATATACATATGATCAAACGATTTCAACAGATGGAATTATGGCCTTGCCGTGCCGTTGTTGATGTACTCCATTGTATGTTTCAGTGAACTTTCGAGTTTAGATAATAGACTAAAGAGCAAACACTGCTTTCAAGACAGTTATAGTCTTTGGGTAGTGTGCTTCACCTGACACACTAAAGGGAATATATGTGACTTCACCGTTCACAGTTGTTTCCTACTTCGTTTCTTGCTAATTCACTGTGAAACTCAGAAAATACCGTGTGTTCAAAGAGGATAAGCCTGTAATTTCTATCTGGTAAAGAATGATTCTTTGAAACAGGAGAAAACATGAACATTTCCAGCAATTATAACAGAAGTTATTGCTTTCTCTTCTCTGTCCGTGTGGTGATGGCCTGAATTGTGTGAGATAGTCACCGGTCGCATTGCAATTGAAGGCAGAAGCAGAGACAGTAATGTATGGACACCTCTGGTTTTCCATGAACAGTAGCGCAAATACTACTGTAAGTACAGATATAGCTCTTTGAATTGAACGTATTGGTGATATCTTGTTTCTCACGAATGTCTTTCAAAAATTTTCTGTTGCCCTTCCTTGTTAACTCAGAAAAACTGTGTTCCGAAAGAGGCCAGCATCAGTTTTAAACCAAATAGAAGAAATGTACATGGAACATTCTAACCAACATATACATATGATCAAACGATTTCAACACATGGAATTATGGCCTTGCCGTGCCGTTGTTGATGTACTCCATTGTATGTTTCAGTGAACTTTCGAGTTTAGATAACAGACTAAAGAGCAAACACTGCTTTCAAGACAGTTATAGTCTTTGGGTAGTGTGCTTCACCTGACACACTAAAGGGAATATATGTGACTTCACCGTTCACAGTTGTTTCCTACTTCGTTTCTTGCTAATTCACTGTGAAACTCAGAAAATACCGTGTTTTCAAAGAGGACAAGCCTGTAATTTCTATCTGGTAATGAATCATTCTTTGAAACAGGAGAAAACATGAAGATTTCCAGCAATTATAACAGAAGTTATTGCTTTCTCTTCTCTGTCCGTGTGGTGATGGCCTGAATTGTGTGAGATAGTCACCGGTCGCATTGCCATTGATGGCAGAAGCAGAGACAGTAATGTCTGGACACCTCTGGTTTTCCATGAACAGTAGCGCAAATACTACTGTAAGTACAGATGTAGCTCTTTGAATTAAAGGTATAGGTGCTATCTTGTTTCTCACGAATGTCTTTCAAAATTTTTCTGTTGCCCTTCCTTGTTAACTCAGAAAAACTGTGTTCCGAAAGAGGCCAGCATCAGTTTTAAACCAAATAGAAGAAATGTACATGGAACATTCTAACCAACATATACATATGATCAAACGATTTCAACACATGGAATTATGGCCTTGCCGTGCCGCTGTTGATGTACTCCATTGTATGTTTCAGTGAACTTTCGAGTTTAGATAATAGACTAAAGAGCAAACACTGCTTTCAAGACAGTTATAGTCTTTGGGTAGTGTGCTTCACCTGACACACTAAAGGGAATATATGTGACTTCACCGTTCACAGTTGTTTCCTACTTCGTTTCTTGCTAATTCACTGTGAAACTCAGAAAGTACCGTGTGTTCAAAGAGGACAAGCCTGTAATTTCTATCTGGTAAATAATCATTCTTTGAAACGGGAGAAAACACGAACATTTCCAGCAATTATAGCAGAAGTTATTGCTTTCTCTTCTCTGTCCGTGTGGTGATGGCCTGAATTGTGTGAGATAGTCACCGGTCGCATTGCCATTGACGGCAGAAGCAGAGACAGTAATGTCTGGACACCTCTGGTTTTCCATGAACAGTAGCGCAAATACTACTGTAAGTACAGATGTAGCTTTGAATTGAAGGTATAGGTGCTATCTTGTTTCTCATGAATGTCTTTCAAAAAGTTCCTGTTGCCCTTCCTTGTTAACTCAGAAAATCTGTGCTCCGAAAGAGGCCAGCAACAGTTTTCAACCAACTAGAAGAAATGTACATTGAACATTCTAACCAACATATACATATGATCAAACGATTTCAACAGATGGAATTATGGCCTTGCCGTGCCGTTGTTGATGTACTCCATTGTATGTTTCAGTGAACTTTCGAGTTTAGATAATAGACTAAAGAGCAAACACTGCTTTCCAGACCGCTAGAGTCTTTTGGGTAGTGTGCTTCACCTGACACACTAAAGGGAATATATGTGACTTCACCGTTCACAGTTGTTTCCTACTTCGTTTCTTGCTAATTCACTGTGAAACTCAGAAAATACCGTGTTTTCAAAGAGGACAAGCCTGTAATTTCTATCTGGTAATGAATCATTCTTTGAAACAGGAGAAAACATGAAGATTTCCAGCAATTATAACAGAAGTTATTGCTTTCTCTTCTCTGTCCGTGTGGTGATGGCCTGAATTGTGTGAGATAGTCACCGGTCGCATTGCCATTGATGGCAGAAGCAGAGACAGTAATGTCTGGACACCTCTGGTTTTCCATGAACAGTAGCGCAAATACTACTGTAAGTACAGATGTAGCTCTTTGAATTAAAGGTATAGGTGCTATCTTGTTTCTCACGAATGTCTTTCAAAAATTTTCTGTTGCCCTTCCTTGTTAACTCAGAAAAACTGTGTTCCGAAAGAGGCCAGCATCAGTTTTAAACCAAATAGAAGAAATGTACATGGAACATTCTAACCAACATATACATATGATCAAACGATTTCAACACATGGAATTATGGCCTTGCCGTGCCGCTGTTGATGTACTCCATTGTATGTTTCAGTGAACTTTCGAGTTTAGATAATAGACTAAAGAGCAAACACTGCTTTCAAGACAGTTATAGTCTTTGGGTAGTGTGCTTCACCTGACACACTAAAGGGAATATATGTGACTTCACCGTTCACAGTTGTTTCCTACTTCGTTTCTTGCTAATTCACTGTGAAACTCAGAAAGTACCGTGTGTTCAAAGAGGACAAGCCTGTAATTTCTATCTGGTAAATAATCATTCTTTGAAACGGGAGAAAACACGAACATTTCCAGCAATTATAGCAGAAGTTATTGCTTTCTCTTCTCTGTCCGTGTGGTGATGGCCTGAATTGTGTGAGATAGTCACCGGTCGCATTGCCATTGACGGCAGAAGCAGAGACAGTAATGTCTGGACACCTCTGGTTTTCCATGAACAGTAGCGCAAATACTACTGTAAGTACAGATGTAGCTCTTTGAATTGAAGGTATAGGTGCTATCTTGTTTCTCATGAATGTCTTTCAAAAAGTTCCTGTTGCCCTTCCTTGTTAACTCAGAAAATCTGTGCTCCGAAAGAGGCCAGCAACAGTTTTCAACCAACTAGAAGAAATGTACATTGAACATTCTAACCAACATATACATATGATCAAACGATTTCAACAGATGGAATTATGGCCTTGCCGTGCCGTTGTTGATGTACTCCATTGTATGTTTCAGTGAACTTTCGAGTTTAGATAATAGACTAAAGAGCAAACACTGCTTTCCAGACCGCTAGAGTCTTTTGGGTAGTGTGCTTCACCTGACACACTAAAGGGAATATATGTGACTTCACCGTTCACAGTTGTTTCCTACTTCGTTTCTTGCTAATTCACTGTGAAACTCAGAAAATACCGTGTTTTCAAAGAGGACAAGCCTGTAATTTCTATCTGGTAATGAATCATTCTTTGAAACAGGAGAAAACATGAAGATTTCCAGCAATTATAACAGAAGTTATTGCTTTCTCTTCTCTGTCCGTGTGGTGATGGCCTGAATTGTGTGAGATAGTCACCGGTCGCATTGCCATTGATGGCAGAAGCAGAGACAGTAATGTCTGGACACCTCTGGTTTTCCATGAACAGTAGCGCAAATACTACTGTAAGTACAGATGTAGCTCTTTGAATTAAAGGTATAGGTGCTATCTTGTTTCTCACGAATGTCTTTCAAAAATTTTCTGTTGCCCTTCCTTGTTAACTCAGAAAAACTGTGTTCCGAAAGAGGCCAGCATCAGTTTTAAACCAAATAGAAGAAATGTACATGGAACATTCTAACCAACATATACATATGATCAAACGATTTCAACACATGGAATTATGGCCTTGCCGTGCCGCTGTTGATGTACTCCATTGTATGTTTCAGTGAACTTTCGAGTTTAGATAATAGACTAAAGAGCAAACACTGCTTTCAAGACAGTTATAGTCTTTGGGTAGTGTGCTTCACCTGACACACTAAAGGGAATATATGTGACTTCACCGTTCACAGTTGTTTCCTACTTCGTTTCTTGCTAATTCACTGTGAAACTCAGAAAGTACCGTGTGTTCAAAGAGGACAAGCCTGTAATTTCTATCTGGTAAATAATCATTCTTTGAAACGGGAGAAAACACGAACATTTCCAGCAATTATAGCAGAAGTTATTGCTTTCTCTTCTCTGTCCGTGTGGTGATGGCCTGAATTGTGTGAGATAGTCACCGGTCGCATTGCCATTGACGGCAGAAGCAGAGACAGTAATGTCTGGACACCTCTGGTTTTCCATGAACAGTAGCGCAAATACTACTGTAAGTACAGATGTAGCTCTTTGAATTGAAGGTATAGGTGCTATCTTGTTTCTCATGAATGTCTTTCAAAAAGTTCCTGTTGCCCTTCCTTGTTAACTCAGAAAATCTGTGCTCCGAAAGAGGCCAGCAACAGTTTTCAACCAACTAGAAGAAATGTACATTGAACATTCTAACCAACATATACATATGATCAAACGATTTCAACAGATGGAATTATGGCCTTGCCGTGCCGTTGTTGATGTACTCCATTGTATGTTTCAGTGAACTTTCGAGTTTAGATAATAGACTAAAGAGCAAACACTGCTTTCCAGACCGCTAGAGTCTTTTGGGTAGTGTGCTTCACCTGACACACTAAAGGGAATATATGTGACTTCACCGTTCACAGTAGTTTCCTACTTCGTTTCTTGCTAATTCACTGTGAAACTCAGAAAATACCGTGTTTTCAAAGAGGACAAGCCTGTAATTTCTATCTGGTAATGAATCATTCTTTGAAACAGGAGAAAACATGAAGATTTCCAGCAATTATAACAGAAGTTATTGCTTTCTCTTCTCTGTCCGTGTGGTGATGGCCTGAATTGTGTGAGATAGTCACCGGTCGCATTGCCATTGATGGCAGAAGCAGAGACAGTAATGTCTGGACACCTCTGGTTTTCCATGAACAGTAGCGCAAATACTACTGTAAGTACAGATGTAGCTCTTTGAATTAAAGGTATAGGTGCTATCTTGTTTCTCACGAATGTCTTTCAAAAATTTCCTGTTGCCCTTCCTTGTTAACTCAGAAAAACTGTGTTCCGAAAGAGGCCAGCAACAGTTTTCAACCAAATAGAAGAAATGTACATGGAACATTCTAACCAACATATACATATGATCAAATGATTTCAACAGATGGAATTATGGCCTTGCCGTGCCGTTGTTGATGTACTCCATTGTATGTTTCAGTGAACTTTCGAGTTTAGATAATAGACTAAAGAGCAAACACTGCTTTCAAGACAGTTATAGTCTTTGGGTAGTGTGCTTCACCTGACACACTAAAGGGAATATATGTGACTTCACCGTTCACAGTTGTTTCCTACTTCGTTTCTTGCTAATTCACTGTGAAACTCAGAAAGTACCGTGTGTTCAAAGAGGACAAGCCTGTAGTTTCTATCTGGTAAAGAATGATTCTTTGAAACAGGAAAAAACATGAACATTTCCAGCAATTATAACAGAAGTTATTGCTTTCTCTTCTCTGTCCGTGTGGTGATGGCCTGAATTGTGTGAGATAGTCACCGGTCGCATTGCAATTGAAGGCAGAAGCAGAGACAGTAATGTATGGACACCTCTGGTTTTCCATGAACAGTAGCGCAAATACTACTGTAAGTACAGATGTAGCTCTTTGAATTGAAGGTATAGGTGCTATCTTGTTTCTCACGAATGTCTTTCAAAAAGTTCCTGTTGCCCTTCCTTGTTAACTCAGAAAATCTGTGCTCCGAAAGAGGCCAGCAACAGTTTTCAACCAACTAGAAGAAATGTACATTGAACATTCTAACCAACATATACATATGATCAAACGATTTCAACAGATGGAATTATGGCCTTGCCGTGCCGTTGTTGATGTACTCCATTGTATGTTTCAGTGAACTTTCGAGTTTAGATAATAGACTAAAGAGCAAACACTGCTTTCAAGACAGTTATAGTCTTTGGGTAGTGTGCTTCACCTGACACACTAAAGGGAATATATGTGACTTCACCGTTCACAGTTGTTTCCTACTTCGTTTCTTGCTAATTCACTGTGAAACTCAGAAAATACCGTGTGTTCAAAGAGGATAAGCCTGTAATTTCTATCTGGTAAAGAATGATTCTTTGAAACAGGAGAAAACATGAACATTTCCAGCAATTATAACAGAAGTTATTGCTTTCTCTTCTCTGTCCGTGTGGTGATGGCCTGAATTGTGTGAGATAGTCACCGGTCGCATTGCAATTGAAGGCAGAAGCAGAGACAGTAATGTATGGACACCTCTGGTTTTCCATGAACAGTAGCGCAAATACTACTGTAAGTACAGATATAGCTCTTTGAATTGAACGTATTGGTGATATCTTGTTTCTCACGAATGTCTTTCAAAAATTTTCTGTTGCCCTTCCTTGTTAACTCAGAAAAACTGTGTTCCGAAAGAGGCCAGCATCAGTTTTAAACCAAATAGAAGAAATGTACATGGAACATTCTAACCAACATATACATATGATCAAACGATTTCAACACATGGAATTATGGCCTTGCCGTGCCGTTGTTGATGTACTCCATTGTATGTTTCAGTGAACTTTCGAGTTTAGATAACAGACTAAAGAGCAAACACTGCTTTCAAGACAGTTATAGTCTTTGGGTAGTGTGCTTCACCTGACACACTAAAGGGAATATATGTGACTTCACCGTTCACAGTTGTTTCCTACTTCGTTTCTTGCTAATTCACTGTGAAACTCAGAAAATACCGTGTTTTCAAAGAGGACAAGCCTGTAATTTCTATCTGGTAATGAATCATTCTTTGAAACAGGAGAAAACATGAAGATTTCCAGCAATTATAACAGAAGTTATTGCTTTCTCTTCTCTGTCCGTGTGGTGATGGCCTGAATTGTGTGAGATAGTCACCGGTCGCATTGCCATTGATGGCAGAAGCAGAGACAGTAATGTCTGGACACCTCTGGTTTTCCATGAACAGTAGCGCAAATACTACTGTAAGTACAGATGTAGCTCTTTGAATTAAAGGTATAGGTGCTATCTTGTTTCTCACGAATGTCTTTCAAAATTTTTCTGTTGCCCTTCCTTGTTAACTCAGAAAAACTGTGTTCCGAAAGAGGCCAGCATCAGTTTTAAACCAAATAGAAGAAATGTACATGGAACATTCTAACCAACATATACATATGATCAAACGATTTCAACACATGGAATTATGGCCTTGCCGTGCCGCTGTTGATGTACTCCATTGTATGTTTCAGTGAACTTTCGAGTTTAGATAATAGACTAAAGAGCAAACACTGCTTTCAAGACAGTTATAGTCTTTGGGTAGTGTGCTTCACCTGACACACTAAAGGGAATATATGTGACTTCACCGTTCACAGTTGTTTCCTACTTCGTTTCTTGCTAATTCACTGTGAAACTCAGAAAGTACCGTGTGTTCAAAGAGGACAAGCCTGTAATTTCTATCTGGTAAATAATCATTCTTTGAAACGGGAGAAAACACGAACATTTCCAGCAATTATAGCAGAAGTTATTGCTTTCTCTTCTCTGTCCGTGTGGTGATGGCCTGAATTGTGTGAGATAGTCACCGGTCGCATTGCCATTGACGGCAGAAGCAGAGACAGTAATGTCTGGACACCTCTGGTTTTCCATGAACAGTAGCGCAAATACTACTGTAAGTACAGATGTAGCTTTGAATTGAAGGTATAGGTGCTATCTTGTTTCTCATGAATGTCTTTCAAAAAGTTCCTGTTGCCCTTCCTTGTTAACTCAGAAAATCTGTGCTCCGAAAGAGGCCAGCAACAGTTTTCAACCAACTAGAAGAAATGTACATTGAACATTCTAACCAACATATACATATGATCAAACGATTTCAACAGATGGAATTATGGCCTTGCCGTGCCGTTGTTGATGTACTCCATTGTATGTTTCAGTGAACTTTCGAGTTTAGATAATAGACTAAAGAGCAAACACTGCTTTCCAGACCGCTAGAGTCTTTTGGGTAGTGTGCTTCACCTGACACACTAAAGGGAATATATGTGACTTCACCGTTCACAGTTGTTTCCTACTTCGTTTCTTGCTAATTCACTGTGAAACTCAGAAAATACCGTGTTTTCAAAGAGGACAAGCCTGTAATTTCTATCTGGTAATGAATCATTCTTTGAAACAGGAGAAAACATGAAGATTTCCAGCAATTATAACAGAAGTTATTGCTTTCTCTTCTCTGTCCGTGTGGTGATGGCCTGAATTGTGTGAGATAGTCACCGGTCGCATTGCCATTGATGGCAGAAGCAGAGACAGTAATGTCTGGACACCTCTGGTTTTCCATGAACAGTAGCGCAAATACTACTGTAAGTACAGATGTAGCTCTTTGAATTAAAGGTATAGGTGCTATCTTGTTTCTCACGAATGTCTTTCAAAAATTTTCTGTTGCCCTTCCTTGTTAACTCAGAAAAACTGTGTTCCGAAAGAGGCCAGCATCAGTTTTAAACCAAATAGAAGAAATGTACATGGAACATTCTAACCAACATATACATATGATCAAACGATTTCAACACATGGAATTATGGCCTTGCCGTGCCGCTGTTGATGTACTCCATTGTATGTTTCAGTGAACTTTCGAGTTTAGATAATAGACTAAAGAGCAAACACTGCTTTCAAGACAGTTATAGTCTTTGGGTAGTGTGCTTCACCTGACACACTAAAGGGAATATATGTGACTTCACCGTTCACAGTTGTTTCCTACTTCGTTTCTTGCTAATTCACTGTGAAACTCAGAAAGTACCGTGTGTTCAAAGAGGACAAGCCTGTAATTTCTATCTGGTAAATAATCATTCTTTGAAACGGGAGAAAACACGAACATTTCCAGCAATTATAGCAGAAGTTATTGCTTTCTCTTCTCTGTCCGTGTGGTGATGGCCTGAATTGTGTGAGATAGTCACCGGTCGCATTGCCATTGACGGCAGAAGCAGAGACAGTAATGTCTGGACACCTCTGGTTTTCCATGAACAGTAGCGCAAATACTACTGTAAGTACAGATGTAGCTCTTTGAATTGAAGGTATAGGTGCTATCTTGTTTCTCATGAATGTCTTTCAAAAAGTTCCTGTTGCCCTTCCTTGTTAACTCAGAAAATCTGTGCTCCGAAAGAGGCCAGCAACAGTTTTCAACCAACTAGAAGAAATGTACATTGAACATTCTAACCAACATATACATATGATCAAACGATTTCAACAGATGGAATTATGGCCTTGCCGTGCCGTTGTTGATGTACTCCATTGTATGTTTCAGTGAACTTTCGAGTTTAGATAATAGACTAAAGAGCAAACACTGCTTTCCAGACCGCTAGAGTCTTTTGGGTAGTGTGCTTCACCTGACACACTAAAGGGAATATATGTGACTTCACCGTTCACAGTTGTTTCCTACTTCGTTTCTTGCTAATTCACTGTGAAACTCAGAAAATACCGTGTTTTCAAAGAGGACAAGCCTGTAATTTCTATCTGGTAATGAATCATTCTTTGAAACAGGAGAAAACATGAAGATTTCCAGCAATTATAACAGAAGTTATTGCTTTCTCTTCTCTGTCCGTGTGGTGATGGCCTGAATTGTGTGAGATAGTCACCGGTCGCATTGCCATTGATGGCAGAAGCAGAGACAGTAATGTCTGGACACCTCTGGTTTTCCATGAACAGTAGCGCAAATACTACTGTAAGTACAGATGTAGCTCTTTGAATTAAAGGTATAGGTGCTATCTTGTTTCTCACGAATGTCTTTCAAAAATTTTCTGTTGCCCTTCCTTGTTAACTCAGAAAAACTGTGTTCCGAAAGAGGCCAGCATCAGTTTTAAACCAAATAGAAGAAATGTACATGGAACATTCTAACCAACATATACATATGATCAAACGATTTCAACACATGGAATTATGGCCTTGCCGTGCCGCTGTTGATGTACTCCATTGTATGTTTCAGTGAACTTTCGAGTTTAGATAATAGACTAAAGAGCAAACACTGCTTTCAAGACAGTTATAGTCTTTGGGTAGTGTGCTTCACCTGACACACTAAAGGGAATATATGTGACTTCACCGTTCACAGTTGTTTCCTACTTCGTTTCTTGCTAATTCACTGTGAAACTCAGAAAGTACCGTGTGTTCAAAGAGGACAAGCCTGTAATTTCTATCTGGTAAATAATCATTCTTTGAAACGGGAGAAAACACGAACATTTCCAGCAATTATAGCAGAAGTTATTGCTTTCTCTTCTCTGTCCGTGTGGTGATGGCCTGAATTGTGTGAGATAGTCACCGGTCGCATTGCCATTGACGGCAGAAGCAGAGACAGTAATGTCTGGACACCTCTGGTTTTCCATGAACAGTAGCGCAAATACTACTGTAAGTACAGATGTAGCTCTTTGAATTGAAGGTATAGGTGCTATCTTGTTTCTCATGAATGTCTTTCAAAAAGTTCCTGTTGCCCTTCCTTGTTAACTCAGAAAATCTGTGCTCCGAAAGAGGCCAGCAACAGTTTTCAACCAACTAGAAGAAATGTACATTGAACATTCTAACCAACATATACATATGATCAAACGATTTCAACAGATGGAATTATGGCCTTGCCGTGCCGTTGTTGATGTACTCCATTGTATGTTTCAGTGAACTTTCGAGTTTAGATAATAGACTAAAGAGCAAACACTGCTTTCCAGACCGCTAGAGTCTTTTGGGTAGTGTGCTTCACCTGACACACTAAAGGGAATATATGTGACTTCACCGTTCACAGTAGTTTCCTACTTCGTTTCTTGCTAATTCACTGTGAAACTCAGAAAATACCGTGTTTTCAAAGAGGACAAGCCTGTAATTTCTATCTGGTAATGAATCATTCTTTGAAACAGGAGAAAACATGAAGATTTCCAGCAATTATAACAGAAGTTATTGCTTTCTCTTCTCTGTCCGTGTGGTGATGGCCTGAATTGTGTGAGATAGTCACCGGTCGCATTGCCATTGATGGCAGAAGCAGAGACAGTAATGTCTGGACACCTCTGGTTTTCCATGAACAGTAGCGCAAATACTACTGTAAGTACAGATGTAGCTCTTTGAATTAAAGGTATAGGTGCTATCTTGTTTCTCACGAATGTCTTTCAAAAATTTCCTGTTGCCCTTCCTTGTTAACTCAGAAAAACTGTGTTCCGAAAGAGGCCAGCAACAGTTTTCAACCAAATAGAAGAAATGTACATGGAACATTCTAACCAACATATACATATGATCAAATGATTTCAACAGATGGAATTATGGCCTTGCCGTGCCGTTGTTGATGTACTCCATTGTATGTTTCAGTGAACTTTCGAGTTTAGATAATAGACTAAAGAGCAAACACTGCTTTCAAGACAGTTATAGTCTTTGGGTAGTGTGCTTCACCTGACACACTAAAGGGAATATATGTGACTTCACCGTTCACAGTTGTTTCCTACTTCGTTTCTTGCTAATTCACTGTGAAACTCAGAAAGTACCGTGTGTTCAAAGAGGACAAGCCTGTAGTTTCTATCTGGTAAAGAATGATTCTTTGAAACAGGAAAAAACATGAACATTTCCAGCAATTATAACAGAAGTTATTGCTTTCTCTTCTCTGTCCGTGTGGTGATGGCCTGAATTGTGTGAGATAGTCACCGGTCGCATTGCAATTGAAGGCAGAAGCAGAGACAGTAATGTATGGACACCTCTGGTTTTCCATGAACAGTAGCGCAAATACTACTGTAAGTACAGATGTAGCTCTTTGAATTGAAGGTATAGGTGCTATCTTGTTTCTCACGAATGTCTTTCAAAAAGTTCCTGTTGCCCTTCCTTGTTAACTCAGAAAATCTGTGCTCCGAAAGAGGCCAGCAACAGTTTTCAACCAACTAGAAGAAATGTACATTGAACATTCTAACCAACATATACATATGATCAAACGATTTCAACAGATGGAATTATGGCCTTGCCGTGCCGTTGTTGATGTACTCCATTGTATGTTTCAGTGAACTTTTGAGTTTAGATAATAGACTAAAGAGCAAACACTGCTTTCCAGACCGCTAGAGTCTTTTGGGTAGTGTGCTTCACCTGACACACTAAAGGGAATATATGTGACTTCACCGTTCACAGTTGTTTCCTACTTCGTTTCTTGCTAATTCACTGTGAAACTCAGAAAATACCGTGTTTTCAAAGAGGACAAGCCTGTAATTTCTATCTGGTAATGAATCATTCTTTGAAACAGGAGAAAACATGAAGATTTCCAGCAATTATAACAGAAGTTATTACTTTCTCTTCTCTGTCCGTGTGGTGATGGCCTGAATTGTGTGAGATAGTCACCGGTTGCATTGCCATTGACGGCAGAAGCAGAGACAGTAATGTCTGGACACCTCTGGTTTTCCATGAACAGTAGCGCAAATACTACTGTAAGTACAGATGTAGCTCTTTGAATTGAAGGTATAGGTGCTATCTTGTTTCTCACGAATGTCTTTCAAAAAGTTCCTTTTGCCCTTCCTTGTTAACTCAGAAAAACTGTGTTCCGAAAGAGGCCAGCAACAGTTTTCAACCAAATAGAAGAAATGTACATGGAACATTCTAACCAACATATACATATGATCAAACGATTTCCACAGATGGAATTATGGCCTTGCCGTGCCGTTGTTGATGTACTCCATTGTATGTTTCAGTGAACTTTCAAATTTAGATAATACACTAAAGCGCAAACACTGCTTTCAAGACAGTTATAGTCTTTGGGTAGTGTGCTTCACCTGACACACTAAAGGGAATATATGTGACTTCACCGTTCACAGTTGTTTCCTAATTTGTTTCTTGCTAATTCACTGTGAAACTCAGAAAGTACCGTGTGTTCAAAGAGGATAAGCCTGTAATTTCTATCTGGTAAAGAATGATTCTTTGAAACAGGAGAAAACATGAACATTTCCAGCAATTATAACAGAAGTTATTGCTTTCTCTTCTCTGTCCGTGTGGTGATGGCATGAATTGTGTGAGATAGTCACCGGTCGCATTGCAATTGAAGGCAGAAGCAGAGACAGTAATGTATGGACACCTCTGGTTTTCCATGAACAGTAGCGCAAATACTACTGTAAGTACAGATGTATCTCTTTGAATTGAACGTATTGGTGATATCTTGTTTCTCACGAATGTCTTTCAAAAATTTTCTGTTGCCCTTCCTTGTTAACTCAGAAAAACTGTGTTCCGAAAGAGGCCAGCATCAGTTTTCAACCAAATAGAAGAAATGTACATGGAACATTCTAACCAACATATACATATGATCAAACGATTTCAACAGATGGAATTATGGCCTTGCCGTGCCGTTGTTGATGTACTCCATTGTATGTTTCAGTGAACTTTCGAGTTTAGATAATAGACTAAAGAGCAAACACTGCTTTCAAGACAGTTATAGTCTTTGGGTAGTGTGCTTCACCTGACACACTAAAGGGAATATATGTGACTTCATCGTTCACAGTTGTTTCCTACTTCGTTTCTTGCTAATTCACTGTGAAACTCAGAAAGTACCGTGTGTTCAAAGAGGACAAGCCTGTAATTTCTATCTGGTAAATAATCATTCTTTGAAACGGGAGAAAACACGAACATTTCCAGCAATAATAGCAGAAGTTATTGCTTTCTCTTCTCTGTCCGTGTGGCGATGGCCTGAATTGTGTGAGATAGTCACCGGTCGCATTGCAATTGAAGGCAGAAGCAGAGACAGTAATGTCTGGACACTTCTGGTTTTCCATGAACAGTAGCGCAAATACTACTGTAAGTACAGATGTAGCTCTTTGAATTGAAGGTATAGGTGCTATCTTGTTTCTCACGAATGTCTTTCAAAAATTTCCTGTTGCCCTTCCTTGTTAACTCAGAAAAACTGTGTTCCGAAAGAGGCGAGCAACAGTTTTCAACCAAATAGAAGAAATGTACATGGAACATTCTAACCAACATACACATATGATCAAACGATTTCAACAGATGGAATTATGGCCTTGCCGTGCCGTTGTTGATGTCATCCATTGTATGTTTCAGTGAACTTTCGAATTTAGATAATAGACTAAAGAGCAAACACTGCTTTCAAGACAGTTATAGACTTTGGGTAGTGTGCTTCACCTGACACACTAAAGGGAATATATGTGACTTCACCGTTCACAGTTGTTTCCTACTTCGTTTCTTGCTAATTCACTGTGAAACTCAGAAAGTACCGTGTGTTCAAAGAGGACAAGCCTGTAATTTCTATCTGGTAAAGAATCATTCTTTGAAACGGGAGAAAACATGAACATTTCCAGCAATTATAACAGAAGTTATTGCTTTCTCTTCTCTGTCCGTGTGGTGATGGCCTGAATTGTGTGAGATAGTCACCGGTCGCATTGCCATTGACGGCAGAAGCAGAGACAGTAATGTATGGACACCTCTGGTTTTCCATGAACAGTAGCGCAAATACTACTGTAAGTACAGATGTAGCTCTTTGAATTTAACGTATTGGTGATATCTTGTTTCTCACGAATGTCTTTCAAAAATTTTCTGTTGCCCTTCCTTGTTAACTCAGAAAAACTGTGTTCCGAAAGAGGCCAGCATCAGTTTTAAACCAAATAGAAGAAATGTACATGGAACATTCTAACCAACATATACATATGATCAAACGATTTCAACACATGGAATTATGGCCTTGCCGTGCCGCTGTTGATGTACTCCATTGTATGTTTCAGTGAACTTTCGAGTTTAGATAACAGACTAAAGAGCAAACACTGCTTTCAAGACAGTTATAGTCTTTGGGTAGTGTGCTTCACCTGACACACTAAAGGGAATATATGTGACTTCACCGTTCACAGTTGTTTCCTACTTCGTTTCTTGCTAATTCACTGTGAAACTCAGAAAGTACCGTGTGTTCAAAGAGGACAAGCCTGTAATTTCTATCTGGTAAATAATCATTCTTTGAAACGGGAGAAAACACGAACATTTCCAGCAATTATAGCAGAAGTTATTGCTTTCTCTTCTCTGTCCGTGTGGTGATGGCCTGAATTGTGTGAGATAGTCACCGGTCGCATTGCCATTGACGGCAGAAGCAGAGACAGTAATGTCTGGACACCTCTGGTTTTCCATGAACAGTAGCGCAAATACTACTGTAAGTACAGATGTAGCTCTTTGAATTGAAGGTATAGGTGCTATCTTGTTTCTCATGAATGTCTTTCAAAAAGTTCCTGTTGCCCTTCCTTGTTAACTCAGAAAATCTGTGCTCCGAAAGAGGCCAGCAACAGTTTTCAACCAACTAGAAGAAATGTACATTGAACATTCTAACCAACATATACATATGATCAAACGATTTCAACAGATGGAATTATGGCCTTGCCGTGCCGTTGTTGATGTACTCCATTGTATGTTTCAGTGAACTTTCGAGTTTAGATAATAGACTAAAGAGCAAACACTGCTTTCCAGACCGCTAGAGTCTTTTGGGTAGTGTGCTTCACCTGACACACTAAAGGGAATATATGTGACTTCACCGTTCACAGTTGTTTCCTACTTCGTTTCTTGCTAATTCACTGTGAAACTCAGAAAATACCGTGTTTTCAAAGAGGACAAGCCTGTAATTTCTATCTGGTAAATAATCATTCTTTGAAACGGGAGAAAACACGAACATTTCCAGCAATTATAACAGAAGTTATTGCTTTCTCTTCTCTGTCCGTGTGGTGATGGCCTGAATTGTGTGAGATAGTCACCGGTCGCATTGCCATTGATGGCAGAAGCAGAGACAGTAATGTCTGGACACCTCTGGTTTTCCATGAACAGTAGCGCAAATACTACTGTAAGTACAGATGTAGCTCTTTGAATTAAAGGTATAGGTGCTATCTTGTTTCTCACGAATGTCTTTCAAAAATTTTCTGTTGCCCTTCCTTGTTAACTCAGAAAAACTGTGTTCCGAAAGAGGCCAGCATCAGTTTTAAACCAAATAGAAGAAATGTACATGGAACATTCTAACCAACATATACATATGATCAAACGATTTCAACACATGGAATTATGGCCTTGCCGTGCCGCTGTTGATGTACTCCATTGTATGTTTCAGTGAACTTTCGAGTTTAGATAATAGACTAAAGAGCAAACACTGCTTTCAAGACAGTTATAGTCTTTGGGTAGTGTGCTTCACCTGACACACTAAAGGGAATATATGTGACTTCACCGTTCACAGTTGTTTCCTACTTCGTTTCTTGCTAATTCACTGTGAAACTCAGAAAGTACCGTGTGTTCAAAGAGGACAAGCCTGTAATTTCTATCTGGTAAATAATCATTCTTTGAAACGGGAGAAAACACGAACATTCCCAGCAATTATAACAGAAGTTATTGCTTTCTCTTCTCTGTCCGTGTGGTGATGGCCTGAATTGTGTGAGATAGTCACCGGTCGCATTGCAATTGAAGGCAGAAGCAGAGACAGTAATGTATGGACACCTCTGGTTTTCCATGAACAGTAGCGCAAATACTACTGTAAGTACAGATGTAGCTCTTTGAATTGAACGTATTGGTGATATCTTGTTTCTCACGAATGTCTTTCAAAAATTTTCTGTTGCCTTTCCTTGTTAACTCAGAAAAACTGTGTTCCGAAAGAGGCCAGCATCAGTTTTAAACCAAATAGAAGAAATGTACATGGAACATTCTAACCAACATATACATATGATCAAACGATTTCAACACATGGAATTATGGCCTTGCCGTGCCGTTGTTGATGTACTCCATTGTATGTTTTAGTGAACTTTCGAGTTTAGATAATAGACTAAAGAGCAAACACTGCTTTCAAGACAGTTATAGTCTTTGGGTAGTGTGCTTCACCTGACACACTAAAGGGAATATATGTGACTTCACCGTTCACAGTTGTTTCCTACTTCGTTTCTTGCTAATTCACTGTGAAACTCAGAAAGTACCGTGATTAAGAGGACAAGCCTGTAATTTCTATCTGGTAAATAATCATTCTTTGAAACGGGAGAAAACACGAACATTTCCAGCAATTATAGCAGAAGTTATTGCTTTCTCTTCTCTGTCCGTGTGGTGATGGCCTGAATTGTGTGAGATAGTCACCGGTCGCATTGCCATTGACGGCAGAAGCAGAGACAGTAATGTCTGGACACCTCTGGTTTTCCATGAACAGTAGCGCAAATACTACTGTAAGGACAGATGTAGCTCTTTGAATTGAAGTTATAGGTGCTATCTTGTTTCTCATGAATGTCTTTCAAAAAGTTCCTGTTGCCCTTCCTTGTTAACTCAGAAAAACTGTGTTCCGAAAGAGGCCAGCAACAGTTTTCAACCAAATAGAAGAAATGTACATGGAACATTCTAACCAACATATACATATGATCAAACGATTTCAACAGATGGAATTATGGCCTTGCCGTGCCGTTGTTGATGTACTCCATTGTATGTTTCAGTGAACTTTCGAGTTTAGATAATAGACTAAAGAGCAAACACTGCTTTCAAGACAGTTATAGTCTTTGGGTAGTGTGCTTCACCTGACACACTAAAGGGAATATATGTGACTTCACCGTTCACAGTTGTTTCCTACTTCGTTTCTTGCTAATTCACTGTGAAACTCAGAAAGTACCGTGTGTTCAAAGAGGACAAGCCTGTAATTTCTATCTGGTAAATAATCATTCTTTGAAACGGGAGAAAACACGAACATTTCCAGCAATTATAGCAGAAGTTATTGCTTTCTCTTCTCTGTCCGTGTGGTGATGGCCTGAATTGTGTGAGATAGTCACCGGTCGCATTGCCATTGACGGCAGAAGCAGAGACAGTAATGTCTGGACACCTCTGGTTTTCCATGAACAGTAGCGCAAATACTACTGTAAGTACAGATGTAGCTCTTTGAATTGAAGGTATAGGTGCTATCTTGTTTCTCATGAATGTCTTTCAAAAAGTTCCTGTTGCCCTTCCTTGTTAACTCAGAAAATCTGTGCTCCGAAAGAGGCCAGCAACAGTTTTCAACCAACTAGAAGAAATGTACATTGAACATTCTAACCAACATATACATATGATCAAACGATTTCAACAGATGGAATTATGGCCTTGCCGTGCCGTTGTTGATGTACTCCATTGTATGTTTCAGTGAACTTTCGAGTTTAGATAATAGACTAAAGAGCAAACACTGCTTTCCAGACCGCTAGAGTCTTTTGGGTAGTGTGCTTCACCTGACACACTAAAGGGAATATATGTGACTTCACCGTTCACAGTTGTTTCCTACTTCGTTTCTTGCTAATTCACTGTGAAACTCAGAAAATACCGTGTTTTCAAAGAGGACAAGCCTGTAATTTCTATCTGGTAATGAATCATTCTTTGAAACAGGAGAAAACATGAAGATTTCCAGCAATTATAACAGAAGTTATTGCTTTCTCTTCTCTGTCCGTGTGGTGATGGCCTGAATTGTGTGAGATAGTCACCGGTCGCATTGCCATTGATGGCAGAAGCAGAGACAGTAATGTCTGGACACCTCTGGTTTTCCATGAACAGTAGCGCAAATACTACTGTAAGTACAGATGTAGCTCTTTGAATTAAAGGTATAGGTGCTATCTTGTTTCTCACGAATGTCTTTCAAAAAGTTCCTGTTGCCCTTCCTTGTTAACTCAGAAAAACTGTGTTCCGAAAGAGGCCAGCAACAGTTTTCAACCAACTAGAAGAAATGTACATTAAACATTCTAACCAACATATACATATGATCAAACGATTTCAACAGATGGAATTATGGCCTTGCCGTGCCGTTGTTGATGTACTCCATTGTATGTTTCAGTGAACTTTCGAGTTTAGATAATAGACTAAAGAGCAAACACTGTTTTCAAGACAGTTATAGTCTTTGGGTAGTGTGCTTCACCTGACACACTAAAGGGAATATATGTGACTTCACCGTTCACAGTTGTTTCCTACTTCGTTTCTTGCTAATTCACTGTGAAACTCAGAAAGTACCGTGTGTTCAAAGAGGGCAAGCCTGTAATTTCTATCTGGTAAAGAATGATTCTTTGAAACAGGAGAAAACATGAACATTTCCAGCAATTATAACAGAAGTTATTGCTTTCTCTTCTCTGTCCGTGTGGTGATGGCCTGAATTGTGTGAGATAGTCACCGGTCGCATTGCCATTGAAGGCAGAAGCAGAGACAGTAATGTCTGGACACCTCTGGTTTTCCGTGAACAGTAGCGCAAATACTACTGTAAGTACAGATGTAGCTCTTTGAATTGAAGTTATAGGTGCTATCTTGTTTCTCACGAATGTCTTTCAAAAATTTCCTGTTGCCCTTCCTTGTTAACTCAGAAAAACTGTGTTCCGAAAGAGGCCAGCAACAGTTTTCAACCAAATAGAAGAAATGTACATGGAACATTCTAACCAACATATACATATGATCAAACGATTTCAACAGATGGAATTATGGCCTTCCCGTGCCGTTGTTGATGTACTCCATTGTATGTTTCAGTGAACTTTCGAGTTTATACAATAGACTAAAGAGCAAACACTGCTTTCAAGACCGCTA
Organism: Furipterus horrens; assembly: GCF_987537825.1. Taxonomy (NCBI): domain Eukaryota; kingdom Metazoa; phylum Chordata; class Mammalia; order Chiroptera; family Furipteridae; genus Furipterus; species Furipterus horrens. Next base: position 53,859,856 of record NW_028327182.1, on the reverse strand, counting down.
GAGTCTTTTGGGTAGTGTGCTTCACCTGACACACTAAAGGGAATGTATGTGACTTCACCGTTCACAGTTGTTTCCTACTTCGTTTCTTGATAATTCACTGTGAAACTCAGAAAGTACCGTGTGTTCAAAGAGGACAAGCCTGTAGTTTCTATCTGGAAAAGAATGATTCTTTGAAACAGGAGAAAACATGAACATTTCCAGCAATTATAACAGAAGTTATTGCTTTCTCTTCTCTGTCCGTGTGGTGATGGCCTGAATTGTGTGAGATAGTCACCGGTCGCATTGCAATTGAAGGCAGAAGCAGAGACAGTAATGTATGGACACCTCTGGTTTTCCATGAACAGTAGCGCAAATACTACTGTAAGTACAGATGTAGCTCTTTGAATTGAACGTATTGGTGATATCTTCTTTCTCACGAATGTCTTTCAAAAATTTTCTGTTGCCCTTCCTTGTTAACTCAGAAAAACTGTGTTCCGAAAGAGGCCAGCATCAGTTTTAAACCAAATAGAAGAAATGTACATGGAACATTCTAACCAACATATACATATGATCAAACGATTTCAACACATGGAATTATGGCCTTGCCGTGCCGTTGTTGATGTACTCCATTGTATGTTTCAGTGAACTTTCGAGTTTAGATAATAGACTAAAGAGCAAACACTGCTTTCAAGACAGTTATAGTCTTTGGGTAGTGTGCTTCACCTGACACACTAAAGGGAATATATGTGACTTCACCGTTCACAGTTGTTTCCTACTTCGTTTCTTGCTAATTCACTGTGAAACTCAGAAAGTACCGTGTGTTCAAAGAGGACAAGCCTGTAATTTCTATCTGGTAAATAATCATTCTTTGAAACGGGAGAAAACACGAACATTTCCAGCAATTATAGCAGAAGTTATTGCTTTCTCTTCTCTGTCCGTGTGGTGATGGCCTGAATTGTGTGAGATAGTCACCGGTCGCATTGCCATTGACGGCAGAAGCAGAGACAGTAATGTCTGGACACCACTGGTTTTCCATGAACAGTAGCGCAAATACTACTGTAAGTACAGATGTAGCTCTTTGAATTGAAGGTATAGGTGCTATCTTGTTTCTCATGAATGTCTTTCAAAAAGTTCCTGTTGCCCTTCCTTGTTAACTCAGAAAATCTGTGCTCCGAAAGAGGCCAGCAACAGTTTTCAACCAACTAGAAGAAATGTACATTGAACATTCTAACCAACATATACATATGATCAAACGATTTCAACAGATGGAATTATGGCCTTGCCGTGCCGTTGTTGATGTACTCCATTGTATGTTTCAGTGAACTTTCGAGTTTAGATAATAGACTAAAGAGCAAACACTGCTTTCCAGACCGCTAGAGTCTTTTGGGTAGTGTGCTTCACCTGACACACTAAAGGGAATATATGTGACTTCACCGTTCACAGTTGTTTCCTACTTCGTTTCTTGCTAATTCACTGTGAAACTCAGAAAATACCGTGTTTTCAAAGAGGACAAGCCTGTAATTTCTATCTGGTAATGAATCATTCTTTGAAACAGGAGAAAACATGAAGATTTCCAGCAATTATAACAGAAGTTATTGCTTTCTCTTCTCTGTCCGTGTGGTGATGGCCTGAATTGTGTGAGATAGTCACCGGTCGCATTGCCATTGATGGCAGAAGCAGAGACAGTAATGTCTGGACACCTCTGGTTTTCCATGAACAGTAGCGCAAATACTACTGTAAGTACAGATGTAGCTCTTTGAATTAAAGGTATAGGTGCTATCTTGTTTCTCACGAATGTCTTTCAAAAATTTCCTGTTGCCCTTCCTTGTTAACTCAGAAAAACTGTGTTCCGAAAGAGGCCAGCAACAGTTTTCAACCAAATAGAAGAAATGTACATGGAACATTCTAACCAACATATACATATGATCAAATGATTTCAACAGATGGAATTATGGCCTTGCCGTGCCGTTGTTGATGTACTCCATTGTATGTTTCAGTGAACTTTCGAGTTTAGATAATAGACTAAAGAGCAAACACTGCTTTCAAGACAGTTATAGTCTTTGGGTAGTGTGCTTCACCTGACACACTAAAGGGAATATATGTGACTTCACCGTTCACAGTTGTTTCCTACTTCGTTTCTTGCTAATTCACTGTGAAACTCAGAAAGTACCGTGTGTTCAAAGAGGACAAGCCTGTAATTTCTATCTGGTAAATAATCATTCTTTGAAACGGGAGAAAACACGAACATTTCCAGCAATTATAGCAGAAGTTATTGCTTTCTCTTCTCTGTCCGTGTGGTGATGGCCTGAATTGTGTGAGATAGTCACCGGTCGCATTGCCATTGACGGCAGAAGCAGAGACAGTAATGTCTGGACACCTCTGGTTTTCCATGAACAGTAGCGCAAATACTACTGTAAGTACAGATGTAGCTCTTTGAATTGAAGGTATAGGTGCTATCTTGTTTCTCATGAATGTCTTTCAAAAAGTTCCTGTTGCCCTTCCTTGTTAACTCAGAAAATCTGTGCTCCGAAAGAGGCCAGCAACAGTTTTCAACCAACTAGAAGAAATGTACATTGAACATTCTAACCAACATATACATATGATCAAACGATTTCAACAGATGGAATTATGGCCTTGCCGTGCCGTTGTTGATGTACTCCATTGTATGTTTCAGTGAACTTTCGAGTTTAGATAATAGACTAAAGAGCAAACACTGCTTTCCAGACCGCTAGAGTCTTTTGGGTAGTGTGCTTCACCTGACACACTAAAGGGAATATATGTGACTTCACCGTTCACAGTTGTTTCCTACTTCGTTTCTTGCTAATTCACTGTGAAACTCAGAAAATACCGTGTTTTCAAAGAGGACAAGCCTGTAATTTCTATCTGGTAATGAATCATTCTTTGAAACAGGAGAAAACATGAAGATTTCCAGCAATTATAACAGAAGTTATTGCTTTCTCTTCTCTGTCCGTGTGGTGATGGCCTGAATTGTGTGAGATAGTCACCGGTCGCATTGCCATTGATGGCAGAAGCAGAGACAGTAATGTCTGGACACCTCTGGTTTTCCATGAACAGTAGCGCAAATACTACTGTAAGTACAGATGTAGCTCTTTGAATTAAAGGTATAGGTGCTATCTTGTTTCTCACGAATGTCTTTCAAAAATTTTCTGTTGCCCTTCCTTGTTAACTCAGAAAAACTGTGTTCCGAAAGAGGCCAGCATCAGTTTTAAACCAAATAGAAGAAATGTACATGGAACATTCTAACCAACATATACATATTATCAAACGATTTCAACACATGGAATTATGGCCTTGCCGTGCCGTTGTTGATGTACTCCATTGTATGTTTCAGTGAACTTTCGAGTTTAGATAATAGACTAAAGAGCAAACACTGCTTTCAAGACAGTTATAGTCTTTGGGTAGTGTGCTTCACCTGACACACTAAAGGGAATATATGTGACTTCACCGTTCACAGTTGTTTCCTACTTCGTTTCTTGCTAATTCACTGTGAAACTCAGAAAGTACCGTGTGTTCAAAGAGGACAAGCCTGTAATTTCTATCTGGTAAATAATCATTCTTTGAAACGGGAGAAAACACGAACATTTCCAGCAATTATAGCAGAAGTTATTGCTTTCTCTTCTCTGTCCGTGTGGTGATGGCCTGAATTGTGTGAGATAGTCACCGGTCGCTTTGCCATTGAAGGCAGAAGCAGAGACAGTAATGTCTGGACACCTCTGGTTTTCCATGAACAGTAGCGCAAATACTACTGTAAGTACAGATGTAGCTCTTTGAATTGAAGGTATAGGTGCTATCTTGTTTCTCATGAATGTCTTTCAAAAAGTTCCTGTTGCCCTTCCTTGTTAACTCAGAAAATCTGTGCTCCGAAAGAGGCCAGCAACAGTTTTCAACCAACTAGAAGAAATGTACATTGAACATTCTAACCAACATATACATATGATCAAACGATTTCAACAGATGGAATTATGGCCTTGCCGTGCCGTTGTTGATGTACTCCATTGTATGTTTCAGTGAACTTTCGAGTTTAGATAATAGACTAAAGAGCAAACACTGCTTTCCAGACCGCTAGAGTCTTTTGGGTAGTGTGCTTCACCTGACACACTAAAGGGAATATATGTGACTTCACCGTTCACAGTTGTTTCCTACTTCGTTTCTTGCTAATTCACTGTGAAACTCAGAAAATACCGTGTTTTCAAAGAGGACAAGCCTGTAATTTCTATCTGGTAATGAATCATTCTTTGAAACAGGAGAAAACATGAAGATTTCCAGCAATTATAACAGAAGTTATTGCTTTCTCTTCTCTGTCCGTGTGGTGATGGCCTGAATTGTGTGAGATAGTCACCGGTCGCATTGCCATTGATGGCAGAAGCAGAGACAGTAATGTCTGGACACCTCTGGTTTTCCATGAACAGTAGCGCAAATACTACTGTAAGTACAGATGTAGCTCTTTGAATTAAAGGTATAGGTGCTATCTTGTTTCTCACGAATGTCTTTCAAAAATTTCCTGTTGCCCTTCCTTGTTAACTCAGAAAAACTGTGTTCCGAAAGAGGCCAACAACAGTTTTCAACCAAATAGAAGAAATGTACATGGAACATTCTAACCAACATATACATATGATCAAATGATTTCAACAGATGGAATTATGGCCTTGCCGTGCCGTTGTTGATGTACTCCATTGTATGTTTCAGTGAACTTTCGAGTTTAGATAATAGACTAAAGAGCAAACACTGCTTTCAAGACAGTTATAGTCTTTGGGTAGTGTGCTTCACCTGACACACTAAAGGGAATATATGTGACTTCACCGTTCACAGTTGTTTCCTACTTCGTTTCTTGCTAATTCACTGTGAAACTCAGAAAGTACCGTGTGTTCAAAGAGGACAAGCCTGTAGTTTCTATCTGGTAAAGAATCATTCTTTGAAACAGGAGAAAACATGAACATTTCCAGCAATTATAACAGAAGTTATTGCTTTCTCTTCTCTGTCCGTGTGGTGATGGCCTGAATTGTGTGAGATAATCACCGGTCGCATTGCCAATGACGGCAAAAGCAGAGACAGTAATGTCTGGACACCTCTGGTTTTCCATGAACAGTAGCGCAAATACTACTGTAAAAACAGATCTAGCTCTTTGAATTGAAGGTATAGGTGCTATCTTGTTTCTCATGAATGTCTTTCAAAAAGTTCCTGTTGCCCTTCCTTGTTAACTCAGAAAAACTGTGTTCCGAAAGAGGCCAGCAACAGTTTTCAACCAACTAGAAGAAATGTATATTAAACATTCTAACCAACATATACATATGATCAAACGATTTCAACAGATGGAATTATGGCCTTGCCGTGCCGTTGTTGATGTACTCCATTGTATGTTTCAGTGAACTTTCGAGTTTAGATAATAGACTAAAGAGCAAACACTGTTTTCAAGACAGTTATAGTCTTTGGGTAGTGTGCTTCACCTGACACACTAAAGGGAATATATGTGACTTCACCGTTCACAGTTGTTTCCTACTTCGTTTCTTGCTAATTCACTGTGAAACTCAGAAAGTACCGTGTGTTCAAAGAGGGCAAGCCTGTAATTTCTATCTGGTAAAGAATCATTCTTTGAAACAGGAGAAAACATGAACATTTCCAGCAATTATAACAGAAGTTATTGCTTTCTCTTCTCTGTCCGTGTGGTGATGGCCTGAATTGTGTGAGATAGTCACCGGTCGCATTGCCATTGAAGGCAGAAGCAGAGACAGTAATGTCTGGACACCTCTGGTTTTCCGTGAACAGTAGCGCAAATACTACTGTAAGTACAGATGTAGCTCTTTGAATTGAAGTTATAGGTGCTATCTTGTTTCTCACGAATGTCTTTCAAAAATTTCCTGTTGCCCTTCCTTGTTAACTCAGAAAAACTGTGTTCCGAAAGAGGCCAGCAACAGTTTTCAACCAAATAGAAGAAATGTACATGGAACATTCTAACCAACATATACATATGATCAAACGATTTCAACAGATGGAATTATGGCCTTCCCGTGCCGTTGTTGATGTACTCCATTGTATGTTTCAGTGAACTTTCGAGTTTATACAATAGACTAAAGAGCAAACACTGCTTTCAAGACCGCTAGAGTCTTTTGGGTAGTGTGCTTCACCTGACACACTAAAGGGAATGTATGTGACTTCACCGTTCACAGTTGTTTCCTACTTCGTTTCTTGCTAATTCACTGTGAAACTCAGAAAGTACCGTGTGTTCAAAGAGGACAAGCCTGTAGTTTCTATCTGGTAAAGAATGATTCTTTGAAACAGGAGAAAACATGAACATTTCCAGCAATTATAACAGAAGTTATTGCTTTCTCTTCTCTGTCCGTGTGGTGATGGCCTGAATTGTGTGAGATAGTCACCGGTCGCATTGCAATTGAAGGCAGAAGCAGAGACAGTAATGTATGGACACCTCTGGTTTTCCATGAACAGTAGCGCAAATACTACTGTAAGTACAGATGTAGCTCTTTGAATTGAACGTATTGGTGATATCTTCTTTCTCACGAATGTCTTTCAAAAATTTTCTGTTGCCCTTCCTTGTTAACTCAGAAAAACTGTGTTCCGAAAGAGGCCAGCATCAGTTTTAAACCAAATAGAAGAAATGTACATGGAACATTCTAACCAACATATACATATGATCAAACGATTTCAACACGTGGAATTATGGCCTTGCCGTGCCGTTGTTGATGTACTCCATTGTATGTTTCAGTGAACTTTCGAGTTTAGATAATAGACTAAAGAGCAAACACTGCTTTCAAGACAGTTATAGTCTTTGGGTAGTGTGCTTCACCTGACACACTAAAGGGAATATATGTGACTTCACCGTTCACAGTTGTTTCCTACTTCGTTTCTTGCTAATTCACTGTGAAACTCAGAAAGTACCGTGTGTTCAAAGAGGACAAGCCTGTAATTTCTATCTGGTAAATAATCATTCTTTGAAACGGGAGAAAACACGAACATTTCCAGCAATTATAGCAGAAGTTATTGCTTTCTCTTCTCTGTCCGTGTGGTGATGGCCTGAATTGTGTGAGATAGTCACCGGTCGCATTGCCATTGACGGCAGAAGCAGAGACAGTAATGTCTGGACACCTCTGGTTTTCCATGAACAGTAGCGCAAATACTACTGTAAGTACAGATGTAGCTCTTTGAATTGAAGGTATAGGTGCTATCTTGTTTCTCATGAATGTCTTTCAAAAAGTTCCTGTTGCCCTTCCTTGTTAACTCAGAAAATCTGTGCTCCGAAAGAGGCCAGCAACAGTTTTCAACCAACTAGAAGAAATGTACATTGAACATTCTAACCAACATATACATATGATCAAACGATTTCAACAGATGGAATTATGGCCTTGCCGTGCCGTTGTTGATGTACTCCATTGTATGTTTCAGTGAACTTTCGAGTTTAGATAATAGACTAAAGAGCAAACACTGCTTTCCAGACCGCTAGAGTCTTTTGGGTAGTGTGCTTCACCTGACACACTAAAGGGAATATATGTGACTTCACCGTTCACAGTTGTTTCCTACTTCGTTTCTTGCTAATTCACTGTGAAACTCAGAAAATACCGTGTTTTCAAAGAGGACAAGCCTGTAATTTCTATCTGGTAATGAATCATTCTTTGAAACAGGAGAAAACATGAAGATTTCCAGCAATTATAACAGAAGTTATTGCTTTCTCTTCTCTGTCCGTGTGGTGATGGCCTGAATTGTGTGAGATAGTCACCGGTCGCATTGCCATTGATGGCAGAAGCAGAGACAGTAATGTCTGGACACCTCTGGTTTTCCATGAACAGTAGCGCAAATACTACTGTAAGTACAGATGTAGCTCTTTGAATTAAAGGTATAGGTGCTATCTTGTTTCTCACGAATGTCTTTCAAAAATTTCCTGTTGCCCTTCCTTGTTAACTCAGAAAAACTGTGTTCCGAAAGAGGCCAGCAACAGTTTTCAACCAAATAGAAGAAATGTACATGGAACATTCTAACCAACATATACATATGATCAAATGATTTCAACAGATGGAATTATGGCCTTGCCGTGCCGTTGTTGATGTACTCCATTGTATGTTTCAGTGAACTTTCGAGTTTAGATAATAGACTAAAGAGCAAACACTGCTTTCAAGACAGTTATAGTCTTTGGGTAGTGTGCTTCACCTGACACACTAAAGGGAATATATGTGACTTCACCGTTCACAGTTGTTTCCTACTTCGTTTCTTGCTAATTCACTGTGAAACTCAGAAAGTACCGTGTGTTCAAAGAGGACAAGCCTGTAATTTCTATCTGGTAAATAATCATTCTTTGAAACGGGAGAAAACACGAACATTTCCAGCAATTATAGCAGAAGTTATTGCTTTCTCTTCTCTGTCCGTGTGGTGATGGCCTGAATTGTGTGAGATAGTCACCGGTCGCATTGCCATTGACGGCAGAAGCAGAGACAGTAATGTCTGGACACCTCTGGTTTTCCATGAACAGTAGCGCAAATACTACTGTAAGTACAGATGTAGCTCTTTGAATTGAAGGTATAGGTGCTATCTTGTTTCTCATGAATGTCTTTCAAAAAGTTCCTGTTGCCCTTCCTTGTTAACTCAGAAAATCTGTGCTCCGAAAGAGGCCAGCAACAGTTTTCAACCAACTAGAAGAAATGTACATTGAACATTCTAACCAACATATACATATGATCAAACGATTTCAACAGATGGAATTATGGCCTTGCCGTGCCGTTGTTGATGTACTCCATTGTATGTTTCAGTGAACTTTCGAGTTTAGATAATAGACTAAAGAGCAAACACTGCTTTCCAGACCGCTAGAGTCTTTTGGGTAGTGTGCTTCACCTGACACACTAAAGGGAATATATGTGACTTCACCGTTCACAGTTGTTTCCTACTTCGTTTCTTGCTAATTCACTGTGAAACTCAGAAAATACCGTGTTTTCAAAGAGGACAAGCCTGTAATTTCTATCTGGTAATGAATCATTCTTTGAAACAGGAGAAAACATGAAGATTTCCAGCAATTATAACAGAAGTTATTGCTTTCTCTTCTCTGTCCGTGTGGTGATGGCCTGAATTGTGTGAGATAGTCACCGGTCGCATTGCCATTGACGGCAGAAGCAGAGACAGTAATGTCTGGACACCTCTGGTTTTCCATGAACAGTAGCGCAAATACTACTGTAAGTACAGATGTAGCTCTTTGAATTAAAGGTATAGGTGCTATCTTGTTTCTCACGAATGTCTTTCAAAAATTTCCTGTTGCCCTTCCTTGTTAACTCAGAAAAACTGTGTTCCGAAAGAGGCCAGCAACAGTTTTCAACCAAATAGAAGAAATGTACATGGAACATTCTAACCAACATATACATATGATCAAATGATTTCAACAGATGGAATTATGGCCTTGCCGTGCCGTTGTTGATGTACTCCATTGTATGTTTCAGTGAACTTTCGAGTTTAGATAATAGACTAAAGAGCAAACACTGCTTTCAAGACAGTTATAGTCTTTGGGTAGTGTGCTTCACCTGACACACTAAAGGGAATATATGTGACTTCACCGTTCACAGTTGTTTCCTACTTCGTTTCTTGCTAATTCACTGTGAAACTCAGAAAGTACCGTGTGTTCAAAGAGGACAAGCCTGTAATTTCTATCTGGTAAATAATCATTCTTTGAAACGGGAGAAAACACGAACATTTCCAGCAATTATAGCAGAAGTTATTGCTTTCTCTTCTCTGTCCGTGTGGTGATGGCCTGAATTGTGTGAGATAGTCACCGGTCGCATTGCCATTGACGGCAGAAGCAGAGACAGTAATGTCTGGACACCTCTGGTTTTCCATGAACAGTAGCGCAAATACTACTGTAAGTACAGATGTAGCTCTTTGAATTGAAGGTATAGGTGCTATCTTGTTTCTCATGAATGTCTTTCAAAAAGTTCCTGTTGCCCTTCCTTGTTAACTCAGAAAATCTGTGCTCCGAAAGAGGCCAGCAACAGTTTTCAACCAACTAGAAGAAATGTACATTGAACATTCTAACCAACATATACATATGATCAAACGATTTCAACAGATGGAATTATGGCCTTGCCGTGCCGTTGTTGATGTACTCCATTGTATGTTTCAGTGAACTTTCGAGTTTAGATAATAGACTAAAGAGCAAACACTGCTTTCCAGACCGCTAGAGTCTTTTGGGTAGTGTGCTTCACCTGACACACTAAAGGGAATATATGTGACTTCACCGTTCACAGTTGTTTCCTACTTCGTTTCTTGCTAATTCACTGTGAAACTCAGAAAATACCGTGTTTTCAAAGAGGACAAGCCTGTAATTTCTATCTGGTAATGAATCATTCTTTGAAACAGGAGAAAACATGAAGATTTCCAGCAATTATAACAGAAGTTATTGCTTTCTCTTCTCTGTCCGTGTGGTGATGGCCTGAATTGTGTGAGATAGTCACCGGTCGCATTGCCATTGATGGCAGAAGCAGAGACAGTAATGTCTGGACACCTCTGGTTTTCCATGAACAGTAGCGCAAATACTACTGTAAGTACAGATGTAGCTCTTTGAATTAAAGGTATAGGTGCTATCTTGTTTCTCACGAATGTCTTTCAAAAATTTTCTGTTGCCCTTCCTTGTTAACTCAGAAAAACTGTGTTCCGAAAGAGGCCAGCATCAGTTTTAAACCAAATAGAAGAAATGTACATGGAACATTCTAACCAACATATACATATGATCAAACGATTTCAACACATGGAATTATGGCCTTGCCGTGCCGTTGTTGATGTACTCCATTGTATGTTTCAGTGAACTTTCGAGTTTAGATAATAGACTAAAGAGCAAACACTGCTTTCAAGACAGTTATAGTCTTTGGGTAGTGTGCTTCACCTGACACACTAAAGGGAATATATGTGACTTCACCGTTCACAGTTGTTTCCTACTTCGTTTCTTGCTAATTCACTGTGAAACTCAGAAAGTACCGTGTGTTCAAAGAGGACAAGCCTGTAATTTCTATCTGGTAAATAATCATTCTTTGAAACGGGAGAAAACACGAACATTTCCAGCAATTATAGCAGAAGTTATTGCTTTCTCTTCTCTGTCCGTGTGGTGATGGCCTGAATTGTGTGAGATAGTCACCGGTCGCTTTGCCATTGAAGGCAGAAGCAGAGACAGTAATGTCTGGACACCTCTGGTTTTCCATGAACAGTAGCGCAAATACTACTGTAAGTACAGATGTAGCTCTTTGAATTGAAGGTATAGGTGCTATCTTGTTTCTCATGAATGTCTTTCAAAAAGTTCCTGTTGCCCTTCCTTGTTAACTCAGAAAATCTGTGCTCCGAAAGAGGCCAGCAACAGTTTTCAACCAACTAGAAGAAATGTACATTGAACATTCTAACCAACATATACATATGATCAAACGATTTCAACAGATGGAATTATGGCCTTGCCGTGCCGTTGTTGATGTACTCCATTGTATGTTTCAGTGAACTTTCGAGTTTAGATAATAGACTAAAGAGCAAACACTGCTTTCCAGACCGCTAGAGTCTTTTGGGTAGTGTGCTTCACCTGACACACTAAAGGGAATATATGTGACTTCACCGTTCACAGTTGTTTCCTACTTCGTTTCTTGCTAATTCACTGTGAAACTCAGAAAATACCGTGTTTTCAAAGAGGACAAGCCTGTAATTTCTATCTGGTAATGAATCATTCTTTGAAACAGGAGAAAACATGAAGATTTCCAGCAATTATAACAGAAGTTATTGCTTTCTCTTCTCTGTCCGTGTGGTGATGGCCTGAATTGTGTGAGATAGTCACCGGTCGCATTGCCATTGATGGCAGAAGCAGAGACAGTAATGTCTGGACACCTCTGGTTTTCCATGAACAGTAGCGCAAATACTACTGTAAGTACAGATGTAGCTCTTTGAATTAAAGGTATAGGTGCTATCTTGTTTCTCACGAATGTCTTTCAAAAATTTCCTGTTGCCCTTCCTTGTTAACTCAGAAAAACTGTGTTCCGAAAGAGGCCAGCAACAGTTTTCAACCAAATAGAAGAAATGTACATGGAACATTCTAACCAACATATACATATGATCAAATGATTTCAACAGATGGAATTATGGCCTTGCCGTGCCGTTGTTGATGTACTCCATTGTATGTTTCAGTGAACTTTCGAGTTTAGATAATAGACTAAAGAGCAAACACTGCTTTCAAGACAGTTATAGTCTTTGGGTAGTGTGCTTCACCTGACACACTAAAGGGAATATATGTGACTTCACCGTTCACAGTTGTTTCCTACTTCGTTTCTTGCTAATTCACTGTGAAACTCAGAAAGTACCGTGTGTTCAAAGAGGACAAGCCTGTAATTTCTATCTGGTAAATAATCATTCTTTGAAACGGGAGAAAACACGAACATTTCCAGCAATTATAGCAGAAGTTATTGCTTTCTCTTCTCTGTCCGTGTGGTGATGGCCTGAATTGTGTGAGATAGTCACCGGTCGCATTGCCATTGACGGCAGAAGCAGAGACAGTAATGTCTGGACACCTCTGGTTTTCCATGAACAGTAGCGCAAATACTACTGTAAGTACAGATGTAGCTCTTTGAATTGAAGGTATAGGTGCTATCTTGTTTCTCATGAATGTCTTTCAAAAAGTTCCTGTTGCCCTTCCTTGTTAACTCAGAAAATCTGTGCTCCGAAAGAGGCCAGCAACAGTTTTCAACCAACTAGAAGAAATGTACATTGAACATTCTAACCAACATATACATATGATCAAACGATTTCAACAGATGGAATTATGGCCTTGCCGTGCCGTTGTTGATGTACTCCATTGTATGTTTCAGTGAACTTTCGAGTTTAGATAATAGACTAAAGAGCAAACACTGCTTTCCAGACCGCTAGAGTCTTTTGGGTAGTGTGCTTCACCTGACACACTAAAGGGAATATATGTGACTTCACCGTTCACAGTTGTTTCCTACTTCGTTTCTTGCTAATTCACTGTGAAACTCAGAAAATACCGTGTTTTCAAAGAGGACAAGCCTGTAATTTCTATCTGGTAATGAATCATTCTTTGAAACAGGAGAAAACATGAAGATTTCCAGCAATTATAACAGAAGTTATTGCTTTCTCTTCTCTGTCCGTGTGGTGATGGCCTGAATTGTGTGAGATAGTCACCGGTCGCATTGCCATTGACGGCAGAAGCAGAGACAGTAATGTCTGGACACCTCTGGTTTTCCATGAACAGTAGCGCAAATACTACTGTAAGTACAGATGTAGCTCTTTGAATTAAAGGTATAGGTGCTATCTTGTTTCTCACGAATGTCTTTCAAAAATTTCCTGTTGCCCTTCCTTGTTAACTCAGAAAAACTGTGTTCCGAAAGAGGCCAGCAACAGTTTTCAACCAAATAGAAGAAATGTACATGGAACATTCTAACCAACATATACATATGATCAAATGATTTCAACAGATGGAATTATGGCCTTGCCGTGCCGTTGTTGATGTACTCCATTGTATGTTTCAGTGAACTTTCGAGTTTAGATAATAGACTAAAGAGCAAACACTGCTTTCAAGACAGTTATAGTCTTTGGGTAGTGTGCTTCACCTGACACACTAAAGGGAATATATGTGACTTCACCGTTCACAGTTGTTTCCTACTTCGTTTCTTGCTAATTCACTGTGAAACTCAGAAAGTACCGTGTGTTCAAAGAGGACAAGCCTGTAATTTCTATCTGGTAAATAATCATTCTTTGAAACGGGAGAAAACACGAACATTTCCAGCAATTATAGCAGAAGTTATTGCTTTCTCTTCTCTGTCCGTGTGGTGATGGCCTGAATTGTGTGAGATAGTCACCGGTCGCATTGCCATTGACGGCAGAAGCAGAGACAGTAATGTCTGGACACCTCTGGTTTTCCATGAACAGTAGCGCAAATACTACTGTAAGTACAGATGTAGCTCTTTGAATTGAAGGTATAGGTGCTATCTTGTTTCTCATGAATGTCTTTCAAAAAGTTCCTGTTGCCCTTCCTTGTTAACTCAGAAAATCTGTGCTCCGAAAGAGGCCAGCAACAGTTTTCAACCAACTAGAAGAAATGTACATTGAACATTCTAACCAACATATACATATGATCAAACGATTTCAACAGATGGAATTATGGCCTTGCCGTGCCGTTGTTGATGTACTCCATTGTATGTTTCAGTGAACTTTCGAGTTTAGATAATAGACTAAAGAGCAAACACTGCTTTCCAGACCGCTAGAGTCTTTTGGGTAGTGTGCTTCACCTGACACACTAAAGGGAATATATGTGACTTCACCGTTCACAGTTGTTTCCTACTTCGTTTCTTGCTAATTCACTGTGAAACTCAGAAAATACCGTGTTTTCAAAGAGGACAAGCCTGTAATTTCTATCTGGTAATGAATCATTCTTTGAAACAGGAGAAAACATGAAGATTTCCAGCAATTATAACAGAAGTTATTGCTTTCTCTTCTCTGTCCGTGTGGTGATGGCCTGAATTGTGTGAGATAGTCACCGGTCGCATTGCCATTGATGGCAGAAGCAGAGACAGTAATGTCTGGACACCTCTGGTTTTCCATGAACAGTAGCGCAAATACTACTGTAAGTACAGATGTAGCTCTTTGAATTAAAGGTATAGGTGCTATCTTGTTTCTCACGAATGTCTTTCAAAAATTTTCTGTTGCCCTTCCTTGTTAACTCAGAAAAACTGTGTTCCGAAAGAGGCCAGCATCAGTTTTAAACCAAATAGAAGAAATGTACATGGAACATTCTAACCAACATATACATATGATCAAACGATTTCAACACATGGAATTATGGCCTTGCCGTGCCGTTGTTGATGTACTCCATTGTATGTTTCAGTGAACTTTCGAGTTTAGATAATAGACTAAAGAGCAAACACTGCTTTCAAGACAGTTATAGTCTTTGGGTAGTGTGCTTCACCTGACACACTAAAGGGAATATATGTGACTTCACCGTTCACAGTTGTTTCCTACTTCGTTTCTTGCTAATTCACTGTGAAACTCAGAAAGTACCGTGTGTTCAAAGAGGACAAGCCTGTAATTTCTATCTGGTAAATAATCATTCTTTGAAACGGGAGAAAACACGAACATTTCCAGCAATTATAGCAGAAGTTATTGCTTTCTCTTCTCTGTCCGTGTGGTGATGGCCTGAATTGTGTGAGATAGTCACCGGTCGCTTTGCCATTGAAGGCAGAAGCAGAGACAGTAATGTCTGGACACCTCTGGTTTTCCATGAACAGTAGCGCAAATACTACTGTAAGTACAGATGTAGCTCTTTGAATTGAAGGTATAGGTGCTATCTTGTTTCTCATGAATGTCTTTCAAAAAGTTCCTGTTGCCCTTCCTTGTTAACTCAGAAAATCTGTGCTCCGAAAGAGGCCAGCAACAGTTTTCAACCAACTAGAAGAAATGTACATTGAACATTCTAACCAACATATACATATGATCAAACGATTTCAACAGATGGAATTATGGCCTTGCCGTGCCGTTGTTGATGTACTCCATTGTATGTTTCAGTGAACTTTCGAGTTTAGATAATAGACTAAAGAGCAAACACTGCTTTCCAGACCGCTAGAGTCTTTTGGGTAGTGTGCTTCACCTGACACACTAAAGGGAATATATGTGACTTCACCGTTCACAGTTGTTTCCTACTTCGTTTCTTGCTAATTCACTGTGAAACTCAGAAAATACCGTGTTTTCAAAGAGGACAAGCCTGTAATTTCTATCTGGTAATGAATCATTCTTTGAAACAGGAGAAAACATGAAGATTTCCAGCAATTATAACAGAAGTTATTGCTTTCTCTTCTCTGTCCGTGTGGTGATGGCCTGAATTGTGTGAGATAGTCACCGGTCGCATTGCCATTGATGGCAGAAGCAGAGACAGTAATGTCTGGACACCTCTGGTTTTCCATGAACAGTAGCGCAAATACTACTGTAAGTACAGATGTAGCTCTTTGAATTAAAGGTATAGGTGCTATCTTGTTTCTCACGAATGTCTTTCAAAAATTTCCTGTTGCCCTTCCTTGTTAACTCAGAAAAACTGTGTTCCGAAAGAGGCCAGCAACAGTTTTCAACCAAATAGAAGAAATGTACATGGAACATTCTAACCAACATATACATATGATCAAATGATTTCAACAGATGGAATTATGGCCTTGCCGTGCCGTTGTTGATGTACTCCATTGTATGTTTCAGTGAACTTTCGAGTTTAGATAATAGACTAAAGAGCAAACACTGCTTTCAAGACAGTTATAGTCTTTGGGTAGTGTGCTTCACCTGACACACTAAAGGGAATATATGTGACTTCACCGTTCACAGTTGTTTCCTACTTCGTTTCTTGCTAATTCACTGTGAAACTCAGAAAGTACCGTGTGTTCAAAGAGGACAAGCCTGTAGTTTCTATCTGGTAAAGAATCATTCTTTGAAACAGGAGAAAACATGAACATTTCCAGCAATTATAACAGAAGTTATTGCTTTCTCTTCTCTGTCCGTGTGGTGATGGCCTGAATTGTGTGAGATAATCACCGGTCGCATTGCCAATGACGGCAAAAGCAGAGACAGTAATGTCTGGACACCTCTGGTTTTCCATGAACAGTAGCGCAAATACTACTGTAAAAACAGATCTAGCTCTTTGAATTGAAGGTATAGGTGCTATCTTGTTTCTCATGAATGTCTTTCAAAAAGTTCCTGTTGCCCTTCCTTGTTAACTCAGAAAAACTGTGTTCCGAAAGAGGCCAGCAACAGTTTTCAACCAACTAGAAGAAATGTACATTAAACATTCTAACCAACATATACATATGATCAAACGATTTCAACAGATGGAATTATGGCCTTGCCGTGCCGTTGTTGATGTACTCCATTGTATGTTTCAGTGAACTTTCGAGTTTAGATAATAGACTAAAGAGCAAACACTGCTTTCCAGACCGCTAGAGTCTTTTGGGTAGTGTGCTTCACCTGACACACTAAAGGGAATATATGTGACTTCACCGTTCACAGTTGTTTCCTACTTCGTTTCTTGCTAATTCACTGTGAAACTCAGAAAATACCGTGTTTTCAAAGAGGACAAGCCTGTAATTTCTATCTGGTAATGAATCATTCTTTGAAACAGGAGAAAACATGAAGATTTCCAGCAATTATAACAGAAGTTATTGCTTTCTCTTCTCTGTCCGTGTGGTGATGGCCTGAATTGTGTGAGATAGTCACCGGTCGCATTGCCATTGATGGCAGAAGCAGAGACAGTAATGTCTGGACACCTCTGGTTTTCCATGAACAGTAGCGCAAATACTACTGTAAGTACAGATGTAGCTCTTTGAATTAAAGGTATAGGTGCTATCTTGTTTCTCACGAATGTCTTTCAAAAATTTCCTGTTGCCCTTCCTTGTTAACTCAGAAAAACTGTGTTCCGAAAGAGGCCAGCAACAGTTTTCAACCAAATAGAAGAAATGTACATGGAACATTCTAACCAACATATACATATGATCAAATGATTTCAACAGATGGAATTATGGCCTTGCCGTGCCGTTGTTGATGTACTCCATTGTATGTTTCAGTGAACTTTCGAGTTTAGATAATAGACTAAAGAGCAAACACTGCTTTCAAGACAGTTATAGTCTTTGGGTAGTGTGCTTCACCTGACACACTAAAGGGAATATATGTGACTTCACCGTTCACAGTTGTTTCCTACTTCGTTTCTTGCTAATTCACTGTGAAACTCAGAAAGTACCGTGTGTTCAAAGAGGACAAGCCTGTAGTTTCTATCTGGTAAAGAATCATTCTTTGAAACAGGAGAAAACATGAACATTTCCAGCAATTATAACAGAAGTTATTGCTTTCTCTTCTCTGTCCGTGTGGTGATGGCCTGAATTGTGTGAGATAATCACCGGTCGCATTGCCAATGACGGCAAAAGCAGAGACAGTAATGTCTGGACACCTCTGGTTTTCCATGAACAGTAGCGCAAATACTACTGTAAAAACAGATCTAGCTCTTTGAATTGAAGGTATAGGTGCTATCTTGTTTCTCATGAATGTCTTTCAAAAAGTTCCTGTTGCCCTTCCTTGTTAACTCAGAAAAACTGTGTTCCGAAAGAGGCCAGCAACAGTTTTCAACCAACTAGAAGAAATGTACATTAAACATTCTAACCAACATATACATATGATCAAACGATTTCAACAGATGGAATTATGGCCTTGCCGTGCCGTTGTTGATGTACTCCATTGTATGTTTCAGTGAACTTTCGAGTTTAGATAATAGACTAAAGAGCAAACACTGTTTTCAAGACAGTTATAGTCTTTGGGTAGTGTGCTTCACCTGACACACTAAAGGGAATATATGTGACTTCACCGTTCACAGTTGTTTCCTACTTCGTTTCTTGCTAATTCACTGTGAAACTCAGAAAGTACCGTGTGTTCAAAGAGGGCAAGCCTGTAATTTCTATCTGGTAAAGAATCATTCTTTGAAACAGGAGAAAACATGAACATTTCCAGCAATTATAACAGAAGTTATTGCTTTCTCTTCTCTGTCCGTGTGGTGATGGCCTGAATTGTGTGAGATAGTCACCGGTCGCATTGCCATTGAAGGCAGAAGCAGAGACAGTAATGTCTGGACACCTCTGGTTTTCCGTGAACAGTAGCGCAAATACTACTGTAAGTACAGATGTAGCTCTTTGAATTGAAGTTATAGGTGCTATCTTGTTTCTCACGAATGTCTTTCAAAAATTTCCTGTTGCCCTTCCTTGTTAACTCAGAAAAACTGTGTTCCGAAAGAGGCCAGCAACAGTTTTCAACCAAATAGAAGAAATGTACATGGAACATTCTAACCAACATATACATATGATCAAACGATTTCAACAGATGGAATTATGGCCTTCCCGTGCCGTTGTTGATGTACTCCATTGTATGTTTCAGTGAACTTTCGAGTTTATACAATAGACTAAAGAGCAAACACTGCTTTCAAGACCGCTAGAGTCTTTTGGGTAGTGTGCTTCACCTGACACACTAAAGGGAATGTATGTGACTTCACCGTTCACAGTTGTTTCCTACTTCGTTTCTTGCTAATTCACTGTGAAACTCAGAAAGTACCGTGTGTTCAAAGAGGACAAGCCTGTAGTTTCTATCTGGTAAAGAATGATTCTTTGAAACAGGAGAAAACATTAACATTTCCAGCAATTATAACAGAAGTTATTGCTTTCTCTTCTCTGTCCGTGTGGTGATGGCATGAATTGTGTGAGATAGTCACCGGTCGCATTGCAATTGAAGGCAGAAGCAGAGACAGTAATGTATGGACACCTCTGGTTTTCCATGAACAGTAGCGCAAATACTACTGTAAGTACAGATGTAGCTCTTTGAATTGAACGTATTGGTGATATCTTCTTTCTCACGAATGTCTTTCAAAAATTTTCTGTTGCCCTTCCTTGTTAACTCAGAAAAACTGTGTTCCGAAAGAGGCCAGCATCAGTTTTAAACCAAATAGAAGAAATGTACATGGAACATTCTAACCAACATATACATATGATCAAACGATTTCAACACGTGGAATTATGGCCTTGCCGTGCCGTTGTTGATGTACTCCATTGTATGTTTCAGTGAACTTTCGAGTTTAGATAATAGACTAAAGAGCAAACACTGCTTTCAAGACAGTTATAGTCTTTGGGTAGTGTGCTTCACCTGACACACTAAAGGGAATATATGTGACTTCACCGTTCACAGTTGTTTCCTACTTCGTTTCTTGCTAATTCACTGTGAAACTCAGAAAGTACCGTGTGTTCAAAGAGGACAAGCCTGTAATTTCTATCTGGTAAATAATCATTCTTTGAAACGGGAGAAAACACGAACATTTCCAGCAATTATAGCAGAAGTTATTGCTTTCTCTTCTCTGTCCGTGTGGTGATGGCCTGAATTGTGTGAGATAGTCACCGGTCGCATTGCCATTGACGGCAGAAGCAGAGACAGTAATGTCTGGACACCTCTGGTTTTCCATGAACAGTAGCGCAAATACTACTGTAAGTACAGATGTAGCTCTTTGAATTGAAGGTATAGGTGCTATCTTGTTTCTCATGAATGTCTTTCAAAAAGTTCCTGTTGCCCTTCCTTGTTAACTCAGAAAATCTGTGCTCCGAAAGAGGCCAGCAACAGTTTTCAACCAACTAGAAGAAATGTACATTGAACATTCTAACCAACATATACATATGATCAAACGATTTCAACAGATGGAATTATGGCCTTGCCGTGCCGTTGTTGATGTACTCCATTGTATGTTTCAGTGAACTTTCAAGTTTAGATAATAGACTAAAGAGCAAACACTGCTTTCCAGACCGCTAGAGTCTTTTGGGTAGTGTGCTTCACCTGACACACTAAAGGGAATATATGTGACTTCACCGTTCACAGTTGTTTCCTACTTCGTTTCTTGCTAATTCACTGTGAAACTCAGAAAATACCGTGTTTTCAAAGAGGACAAGCCTGTAATTTCTATCTGGTAATGAATCATTCTTTGAAACAGGAGAAAACATGAAGATTTCCAGCAATTATAACAGAAGTTATTGCTTTCTCTTCTCTGTCCGTGTGGTGATGGCCTGAATTGTGTGAGATAGTCACCGGTCGCATTGCCATTGATGGCAGAAGCAGAGACAGTAATGTCTGGACACCTCTGGTTTTCCATGAACAGTAGCGCAAATACTACTGTAAGTACAGATGTAGCTCTTTGAATTAAAGGTATAGGTGCTATCTTGTTTCTCACGAATGTCTTTCAAAAATTTCCTGTTGCCCTTCCTTGTTAACTCAGAAAAACTGTGTTCCGAAAGAGGCCAGCAACAGTTTTCAACCAAATAGAAGAAATGTACATGGAACATTCTAACCAACATATACATATGATCAAATGATTTCAACAGATGGAATTATGGCCTTGCCGTGCCGTTGTTGATGTACTCCATTGTATGTTTCAGTGAACTTTCGAGTTTAGATAATAGACTAAAGAGCAAACACTGCTTTCAAGACAGTTATAGTCTTTGGGTAGTGTGCTTCACCTGACACACTAAAGGGAATATATGTGACTTCACCGTTCACAGTTGTTTCCTACTTCGTTTCTTGCTAATTCACTGTGAAACTCAGAAAGTACCGTGTGTTCAAAGAGGACAAGCCTGTAATTTCTATCTGGTAAATAATCATTCTTTGAAACGGGAGAAAACACGAACATTTCCAGCAATTATAGCAGAAGTTATTGCTTTCTCTTCTCTGTCCGTGTGGTGATGGCCTGAATTGTGTGAGATAGTCACCGGTCGCATTGCCATTGACGGCAGAAGCAGAGACAGTAATGTCTGGACACCTCTGGTTTTCCATGAACAGTAGCGCAAATACTACTGTAAGTACAGATGTAGCTCTTTGAATTGAAGGTATAGGTGCTATCTTGTTTCTCATGAATGTCTTTCAAAAAGTTCCTGTTGCCCTTCCTTGTTAACTCAGAAAATCTGTGCTCCGAAAGAGGCCAGCAACAGTTTTCAACCAACTAGAAGAAATGTACATTGAACATTCTAACCAACATATACATATGATCAAACGATTTCAACAGATGGAATTATGGCCTTGCCGTGCCGTTGTTGATGTACTCCATTGTATGTTTCAGTGAACTTTCGAGTTTAGATAATAGACTAAAGAGCAAACACTGCTTTCCAGACCGCTAGAGTCTTTTGGGTAGTGTGCTTCACCTGACACACTAAAGGGAATATATGTGACTTCACCGTTCACAGTTGTTTCCTACTTCGTTTCTTGCTAATTCACTGTGAAACTCAGAAAATACCGTGTTTTCAAAGAGGACAAGCCTGTAATTTCTATCTGGTAATGAATCATTCTTTGAAACAGGAGAAAACATGAAGATTTCCAGCAATTATAACAGAAGTTATTGCTTTCTCTTCTCTGTCCGTGTGGTGATGGCCTGAATTGTGTGAGATAGTCACCGGTCGCATTGCCATTGACGGCAGAAGCAGAGACAGTAATGTCTGGACACCTCTGGTTTTCCATGAACAGTAGCGCAAATACTACTGTAAGTACAGATGTAGCTCTTTGAATTAAAGGTATAGGTGCTATCTTGTTTCTCACGAATGTCTTTCAAAAATTTCCTGTTGCCCTTCCTTGTTAACTCAGAAAAACTGTGTTCCGAAAGAGGCCAGCAACAGTTTTCAACCAAATAGAAGAAATGTACATGGAACATTCTAACCAACATATACATATGATCAAATGATTTCAACAGATGGAATTATGGCCTTGCCGTGCCGTTGTTGATGTACTCCATTGTATGTTTCAGTGAACTTTCGAGTTTAGATAATAGACTAAAGAGCAAACACTGCTTTCAAGACAGTTATAGTCTTTGGGTAGTGTGCTTCACCTGACACACTAAAGGGAATATATGTGACTTCACCGTTCACAGTTGTTTCCTACTTCGTTTCTTGCTAATTCACTGTGAAACTCAGAAAGTACCGTGTGTTCAAAGAGGAAAAGCCTGTAATTTCTATCTGGTAAATAATCATTCTTTGAAACGGGAGAAAACACGAACATTTCCAGCAATTATAGCAGAAGTTATTGCTTTCTCTTCTCTGTCCGTGTGGTGATGGCCTGAATTGTGTGAGATAGTCACCGGTCGCATTGCCATTGACGGCAGAAGCAGAGACAGTAATGTCTGGACACCTCTGGTTTTCCATGAACAGTAGCGCAAATACTACTGTAAGTACAGATGTAGCTCTTTGAATTGAAGGTATAGGTGCTATCTTGTTTCTCATGAATGTCTTTCAAAAAGTTCCTGTTGCCCTTCCTTGTTAACTCAGAAAATCTGTGCTCCGAAAGAG
The DNA here is from genome assembly GCF_987537825.1 of Furipterus horrens. NCBI lineage: Eukaryota > Metazoa > Chordata > Mammalia > Chiroptera > Furipteridae > Furipterus > Furipterus horrens. Next base: position 53,837,018 of record NW_028327182.1, on the reverse strand, counting down.
GCCAGCAACAGTTTTCAACCAACTAGAAGAAATGTACATTGAACATTCTAACCAACATATACATATGATCAAACGATTTCAACAGATGGAATTATGGCCTTGCCGTGCCGTTGTTGATGTACTCCATTGTATGTTTCAGTGAACTTTCGAGTTTAGATAATAGACTAAAGAGCAAACACTGCTTTCCAGACCGCTAGAGTCTTTTGGGTAGTGTGCTTCACCTGACACACTAAAGGGAATATATGTGACTTCACCGTTCACAGTTGTTTCCTACTTCGTTTCTTGCTAATTCACTGTGAAACTCAGAAAATACCGTGTTTTCAAAGAGGACAAGCCTGTAATTTCTATCTGGTAATGAATCATTCTTTGAAACAGGAGAAAACATGAAGATTTCCAGCAATTATAACAGAAGTTATTGCTTTCTCTTCTCTGTCCGTGTGGTGATGGCCTGAATTGTGTGAGATAGTCACCGGTCGCATTGCCATTGATGGCAGAAGCAGAGACAGTAATGTCTGGACACCTCTGGTTTTCCATGAACAGTAGCGCAAATACTACTGTAAGTACAGATGTAGCTCTTTGAATTAAAGGTATAGGTGCTATCTTGTTTCTCACGAATGTCTTTCAAAAATTTTCTGTTGCCCTTCCTTGTTAACTCAGAAAAACTGTGTTCCGAAAGAGGCCAGCATCAGTTTTAAACCAAATAGAAGAAATGTACATGGAACATTCTAACCAACATATACATATGATCAAACGATTTCAACACATGGAATTATGGCCTTGCCGTGCCGTTGTTGATGTACTCCATTGTATGTTTCAGTGAACTTTCGAGTTTAGATAATAGACTAAAGAGCAAACACTGCTTTCAAGACAGTTATAGTCTTTGGGTAGTGTGCTTCACCTGACACACTAAAGGGAATATATGTGACTTCACCGTTCACAGTTGTTTCCTACTTCGTTTCTTGCTAATTCACTGTGAAATTCAGAAAGTACCGTGTGTTCAAAGAGGGCAAGCCTGTAATTTCTATCTGGTAAAGAATCATTCTTTGAAACAGGAGAAAACATGAACATTTCCAGCAATTATAACAGAAGTTATTGCTTTCTCTTCTCTGTCCGTGTGGTGATGGCCTGAATTGTGTGAGATAGTCACCGGTCGCATTGCCATTGAAGGCAGAAGCAGAGACAGTAATGTCTGGACACCTCTGGTTTTCCGTGAACAGTAGCGCAAATACTACTGTAAGTACAGATGTAGCTCTTTGAATTGAAGTTATAGGTGCTATCTTGTTTCTCACGAATGTCTTTCAAAAATTTCCTGTTGCCCTTCCTTGTTAACTCAGAAAAACTGTGTTCCGAAAGAGGCCAGCAACAGTTTTCAACCAAATAGAAGAAATGTACATGGAACATTCTAACCAACATATACATATGATCAAACGATTTCAACAGATGGAATTATGGCCTTCCCGTGCCGTTGTTGATGTACTCCATTGTATGTTTCAGTGAACTTTCGAGTTTATACAATAGACTAAAGAGCAAACACTGCTTTCAAGACCGCTAGAGTCTTTTGGGTAGTGTGCTTCACCTGACACACTAAAGGGAATGTATGTGACTTCACCGTTCACAGTTGTTTCCTACTTCGTTTCTTGCTAATTCACTGTGAAACTCAGAAAGTACCGTGTGTTCAAAGAGGACAAGCCTGTAGTTTCTATCTGGTAAAGAATGATTCTTTGAAACAGGAGAAAACATTAACATTTCCAGCAATTATAACAGAAGTTATTGCTTTCTCTTCTCTGTCCGTGTGGTGATGGCATGAATTGTGTGAGATAGTCACCGGTCGCATTGCAATTGAAGGCAGAAGCAGAGACAGTAATGTATGGACACCTCTGGTTTTCCATGAACAGTAGCGCAAATACTACTGTAAGTACAGATGTAGCTCTTTGAATTGAACGTATTGGTGATATCTTCTTTCTCACGAATGTCTTTCAAAAATTTTCTGTTGCCCTTCCTTGTTAACTCAGAAAAACTGTGTTCCGAAAGAGGCCAGCATCAGTTTTAAACCAAATAGAAGAAATGTACATGGAACATTCTAACCAACATATACATATGATCAAACGATTTCAACACGTGGAATTATGGCCTTGCCGTGCCGTTGTTGATGTACTCCATTGTATGTTTCAGTGAACTTTCGAGTTTAGATAATAGACTAAAGAGCAAACACTGCTTTCAAGACAGTTATAGTCTTTGGGTAGTGTGCTTCACCTGACACACTAAAGGGAATATATGTGACTTCACCGTTCACAGTTGTTTCCTACTTCGTTTCTTGCTAATTCACTGTGAAACTCAGAAAGTACCGTGTGTTCAAAGAGGACAAGCCTGTAATTTCTATCTGGTAAATAATCATTCTTTGAAACGGGAGAAAACACGAACATTTCCAGCAATTATAGCAGAAGTTATTGCTTTCTCTTCTCTGTCCGTGTGGTGATGGCCTGAATTGTGTGAGATAGTCACCGGTCGCATTGCCATTGACGGCAGAAGCAGAGACAGTAATGTCTGGACACCTCTGGTTTTCCATGAACAGTAGCGCAAATACTACTGTAAGTACAGATGTAGCTCTTTGAATTGAAGGTATAGGTGCTATCTTGTTTCTCATGAATGTCTTTCAAAAAGTTCCTGTTGCCCTTCCTTGTTAACTCAGAAAATCTGTGCTCCGAAAGAGGCCAGCAACAGTTTTCAACCAACTAGAAGAAATGTACATTGAACATTCTAACCAACATATACATATGATCAAACGATTTCAACAGATGGAATTATGGCCTTGCCGTGCCGTTGTTGATGTACTCCATTGTATGTTTCAGTGAACTTTCAAGTTTAGATAATAGACTAAAGAGCAAACACTGCTTTCCAGACCGCTAGAGTCTTTTGGGTAGTGTGCTTCACCTGACACACTAAAGGGAATATATGTGACTTCACCGTTCACAGTTGTTTCCTACTTCGTTTCTTGCTAATTCACTGTGAAACTCAGAAAATACCGTGTTTTCAAAGAGGACAAGCCTGTAATTTCTATCTGGTAATGAATCATTCTTTGAAACAGGAGAAAACATGAAGATTTCCAGCAATTATAACAGAAGTTATTGCTTTCTCTTCTCTGTCCGTGTGGTGATGGCCTGAATTGTGTGAGATAGTCACCGGTCGCATTGCCATTGATGGCAGAAGCAGAGACAGTAATGTCTGGACACCTCTGGTTTTCCATGAACAGTAGCGCAAATACTACTGTAAGTACAGATGTAGCTCTTTGAATTAAAGGTATAGGTGCTATCTTGTTTCTCACGAATGTCTTTCAAAAATTTCCTGTTGCCCTTCCTTGTTAACTCAGAAAAACTGTGTTCCGAAAGAGGCCAGCAACAGTTTTCAACCAAATAGAAGAAATGTACATGGAACATTCTAACCAACATATACATATGATCAAATGATTTCAACAGATGGAATTATGGCCTTGCCGTGCCGTTGTTGATGTACTCCATTGTATGTTTCAGTGAACTTTCGAGTTTAGATAATAGACTAAAGAGCAAACACTGCTTTCAAGACAGTTATAGTCTTTGGGTAGTGTGCTTCACCTGACACACTAAAGGGAATATATGTGACTTCACCGTTCACAGTTGTTTCCTACTTCGTTTCTTGCTAATTCACTGTGAAACTCAGAAAGTACCGTGTGTTCAAAGAGGACAAGCCTGTAATTTCTATCTGGTAAATAATCATTCTTTGAAACGGGAGAAAACACGAACATTTCCAGCAATTATAGCAGAAGTTATTGCTTTCTCTTCTCTGTCCGTGTGGTGATGGCCTGAATTGTGTGAGATAGTCACCGGTCGCATTGCCATTGACGGCAGAAGCAGAGACAGTAATGTCTGGACACCTCTGGTTTTCCATGAACAGTAGCGCAAATACTACTGTAAGTACAGATGTAGCTCTTTGAATTGAAGGTATAGGTGCTATCTTGTTTCTCATGAATGTCTTTCAAAAAGTTCCTGTTGCCCTTCCTTGTTAACTCAGAAAATCTGTGCTCCGAAAGAGGCCAGCAACAGTTTTCAACCAACTAGAAGAAATGTACATTGAACATTCTAACCAACATATACATATGATCAAACGATTTCAACAGATGGAATTATGGCCTTGCCGTGCCGTTGTTGATGTACTCCATTGTATGTTTCAGTGAACTTTCGAGTTTAGATAATAGACTAAAGAGCAAACACTGCTTTCCAGACCGCTAGAGTCTTTTGGGTAGTGTGCTTCACCTGACACACTAAAGGGAATATATGTGACTTCACCGTTCACAGTTGTTTCCTACTTCGTTTCTTGCTAATTCACTGTGAAACTCAGAAAATACCGTGTTTTCAAAGAGGACAAGCCTGTAATTTCTATCTGGTAATGAATCATTCTTTGAAACAGGAGAAAACATGAAGATTTCCAGCAATTATAACAGAAGTTATTGCTTTCTCTTCTCTGTCCGTGTGGTGATGGCCTGAATTGTGTGAGATAGTCACCGGTCGCATTGCCATTGACGGCAGAAGCAGAGACAGTAATGTCTGGACACCTCTGGTTTTCCATGAACAGTAGCGCAAATACTACTGTAAGTACAGATGTAGCTCTTTGAATTAAAGGTATAGGTGCTATCTTGTTTCTCACGAATGTCTTTCAAAAATTTCCTGTTGCCCTTCCTTGTTAACTCAGAAAAACTGTGTTCCGAAAGAGGCCAGCAACAGTTTTCAACCAAATAGAAGAAATGTACATGGAACATTCTAACCAACATATACATATGATCAAATGATTTCAACAGATGGAATTATGGCCTTGCCGTGCCGTTGTTGATGTACTCCATTGTATGTTTCAGTGAACTTTCGAGTTTAGATAATAGACTAAAGAGCAAACACTGCTTTCAAGACAGTTATAGTCTTTGGGTAGTGTGCTTCACCTGACACACTAAAGGGAATATATGTGACTTCACCGTTCACAGTTGTTTCCTACTTCGTTTCTTGCTAATTCACTGTGAAACTCAGAAAGTACCGTGTGTTCAAAGAGGAAAAGCCTGTAATTTCTATCTGGTAAATAATCATTCTTTGAAACGGGAGAAAACACGAACATTTCCAGCAATTATAGCAGAAGTTATTGCTTTCTCTTCTCTGTCCGTGTGGTGATGGCCTGAATTGTGTGAGATAGTCACCGGTCGCATTGCCATTGACGGCAGAAGCAGAGACAGTAATGTCTGGACACCTCTGGTTTTCCATGAACAGTAGCGCAAATACTACTGTAAGTACAGATGTAGCTCTTTGAATTGAAGGTATAGGTGCTATCTTGTTTCTCATGAATGTCTTTCAAAAAGTTCCTGTTGCCCTTCCTTGTTAACTCAGAAAATCTGTGCTCCGAAAGAGGCCAGCAACAGTTTTCAACCAACTAGAAGAAATGTACATTGAACATTCTAACCAACATATACATATGATCAAACGATTTCAACAGATGGAATTATGGCCTTGCCGTGCCGTTGTTGATGTACTCCATTGTATGTTTCAGTGAACTTTCGAGTTTAGATAATAGACTAAAGAGCAAACACTGCTTTCCAGACCGCTAGAGTCTTTTGGGTAGTGTGCTTCACCTGACACACTAAAGGGAATATATGTGACTTCACCGTTCACAGTTGTTTCCTACTTCGTTTCTTGCTAATTCACTGTGAAACTCAGAAAATACCGTGTTTTCAAAGAGGACAAGCCTGTAATTTCTATCTGGTAATGAATCATTCTTTGAAACAGGAGAAAACATGAAGATTTCCAGCAATTATAACAGAAGTTATTGCTTTCTCTTCTCTGTCCGTGTGGTGATGGCCTGAATTGTGTGAGATAGTCACCGGTCGCATTGCCATTGATGGCAGAAGCAGAGACAGTAATGTCTGGACACCTCTGGTTTTCCATGAACAGTAGCGCAAATACTACTGTAAGTACAGATGTAGCTCTTTGAATTAAAGGTATAGGTGCTATCTTGTTTCTCACGAATGTCTTTCAAAAATTTTCTGTTGCCCTTCCTTGTTAACTCAGAAAAACTGTGTTCCGAAAGAGGCCAGCATCAGTTTTAAACCAAATAGAAGAAATGTACATGGAACATTCTAACCAACATATACATATGATCAAACGATTTCAACACATGGAATTATGGCCTTGCCGTGCCGTTGTTGATGTACTCCATTGTATGTTTCAGTGAACTTTCGAGTTTAGATAATAGACTAAAGAGCAAACACTGCTTTCAAGACAGTTATAGTCTTTGGGTAGTGTGCTTCACCTGACACACTAAAGGGAATATATGTGACTTCACCGTTCACAGTTGTTTCCTACTTCGTTTCTTGCTAATTCACTGTGAAACTCAGAAAGTACCGTGTGTTCAAAGAGGACAAGCCTGTAGTTTCTATCTGGTAAAGAATGATTCTTTGAAACAGGAGAAAACATGAACATTTCCAGCAATTATAACAGAAGTTATTGCTTTCTCTTCTCTGTCCGTGTGGTGATGGCCTGAATTGTGTGAGATAGTCACCGGTCGCATTGCAATTGAAGGCAGAAGCAGAGACAGTAATGTATGGACACCTCTGGTTTTCCATGAACAGTAGCGCAAATACTACTGTAAGTACAGATGTAGCTCTTTGAATTGAACGTATTGGTGATATCTTGTTTCTCACGAATGTCTTTCAAAAATTTTCTGTTGCCCTTCCTTGTTAACTCAGAAAAACTGTGTTCCGAAAGAGGCCAGCATCAGTTTTAAACCAAATAGAAGAAATGTACATGGAACATTCTAACCAACATATACATATGATCAAACGATTTCAACACGTGGAATTATGGCCTTGCCGTGCCGTTGTTGATGTACTCCATTGTATGTTTCAGTGAACTTTCGAGTTTAGATAATAGACTAAAGAGCAAACACTGCTTTCAAGACAGTTATAGTCTTTGGGTAGTGTGCTTCACCTGACACACTAAAGGGAATATATGTGACTTCACCGTTCACAGTTGTTTCCTACTTCGTTTCTTGCTAATTCACTGTGAAACTCAGAAAGTACCGTGTGTTCAAAGAGGACAAGCCTGTAATTTCTATCTGGTAAATAATCATTCTTTGAAACGGGAGAAAACACGAACATTTCCAGCAATTATAGCAGAAGTTATTGCTTTCTCTTCTCTGTCCGTGTGGTGATGGCCTGAATTGTGTGAGATAGTCACCGGTCGCATTGCCATTGACGGCAGAAGCAGAGACAGTAATGTCTGGACACCTCTGGTTTTCCATGAACAGTAGCGCAAATACTACTGTAAGTACAGATGTAGCTCTTTGAATTGAAGGTATAGGTGCTATCTTGTTTCTCATGAATGTCTTTCAAAAAGTTCCTGTTGCCCTTCCTTGTTAACTCAGAAAATCTGTGCTCCGAAAGAGGCCAGCAACAGTTTTCAACCAACTAGAAGAAATGTACATTGAACATTCTAACCAACATATACATATGATCAAACGATTTCAACAGATGGAATTATGGCCTTGCCGTGCCGTTGTTGATGTACTCCATTGTATGTTTCAGTGAACTTTCGAGTTTAGATAATAGACTAAAGAGCAAACACTGCTTTCCAGACCGCTAGAGTCTTTTGGGTAGTGTGCTTCACCTGACACACTAAAGGGAATATATGTGACTTCACCGTTCACAGTTGTTTCCTACTTCGTTTCTTGCTAATTCACTGTGAAACTCAGAAAATACCGTGTTTTCAAAGAGGACAAGCCTGTAATTTCTATCTGGTAATGAATCATTCTTTGAAACGGGAGAAAACATGAAGATTTCCAGCAATTATAACAGAAGTTATTGCTTTCTCTTCTCTGTCCGTGTGGTGATGGCCTGAATTGTGTGAGATAGTCACCGGTCGCATTGCAATTGAAGGCAGAAGCAGAGACAGTAATGTATGGACACCTCTGGTTTTCCATGAACAGTAGCGCAAATACTACTGTAAGTACAGATGTAGCTCTTTGAATTGAACGTATTGGTGATATCTTGTTTCTCACGAATATCTTTCAAAAATTTTCTGTTGCCCTTCCTTGTTAACTCAGAAAAACTGTGTTCCGAAAGAGGCCAGCATCAGTTTTAAACCAAATAGAAGAAATGTACATGGAACATTCTAACCAACATATACATATGATCAAACGATTTCAACACATGGAATTATGGCCTTGCCGTGCCGTTGTTGATGTACTCCATTGTATGTTTCAGTGAACTTTCGAGTTTAGATAATAGACTAAAGAGCAAACACTGTTTTCAAGACAGTTATAGTCTTTGGGTAGTGTGCTTCACCTGACACACTAAAGGGAATATATGTGACTTCACCGTTCACAGTTGTTTCCTACTTCGTTTCTTGCTAATTCACTGTGAAACTCAGAAAGTACCGTGTGTTCAAAGAGGGCAAGCCTGTAATTTCTATCTGGTAAAGAATCATTCTTTGAAACAGGAGAAAACATGAACATTTCCAGCAATTATAACAGAAGTTATTGCTTTCTCTTCTCTGTCCGTGTGGTGATGGCCTGAATTGTGTGAGATAGTCACCGGTCGCATTGCCATTGAAGGCAGAAGCAGAGACAGTAATGTCTGGACACCTCTGGTTTTCCGTGAACAGTAGCGCAAATACTACTGTAAGTACAGATGTAGCTCTTTGAATTGAAGTTATAGGTGCTATCTTGTTTCTCACGAATGTCTTTCAAAAATTTCCTGTTGCCCTTCCTTGTTAACTCAGAAAAACTGTGTTCCGAAAGAGGCCAGCAACAGTTTTCAACCAAATAGAAGAAATGTACATGGAACATTCTAACCAACATATACATATGATCAAACGATTTCAACAGATGGAATTATGGCCTTCCCGTGCCGTTGTTGATGTACTCCATTGTATGTTTCAGTGAATTTTCGAGTTTATACAATAGACTAAAGAGCAAACACTGCTTTCAAGACCGCTAGAGTCTTTTGGGTAGTGTGCTTCACCTGACACACTAAAGGGAATGTATGTGACTTCACCGTTCACAGTTGTTTCCTACTTCGTTTCTTGCTAATTCACTGTGAAACTCAGAAAGTACCGTGTGTTCAAAGAGGACAAGCCTGTAGTTTCTATCTGGTAAAGAATGATTCTTTGAAACAGGAGAAAACATGAACATTTCCAGCAATTATAACAGAAGTTATTGCTTTCTCTTCTCTGTCCGTGTGGTGATGGCCTGAATTGTGTGAGATAGTCACCGGTCGCATTGCAATTGAAGGCAGAAGCAGAGACAGTAATGTATGGACACCTCTGGTTTTCCGTGAACAGTAGCGCAAATACTACTGTAAGTACAGATGTAGCTCTTTGAATTGAACGTATTGGTGATATCTTCTTTCTCACGAATGTCTTTCAAAAATTTTCTGTTGCCCTTCCTTGTTAACTCAGAAAAACTGTGTTCCGAAAGAGGCCAGCATCAGTTTTAAACCAAATAGAAGAAATGTACATGGAACATTCTAACCAACATATACATATGATCAAACGATTTCAACACATGGAATTATGGCCTTGCCGTGCCGTTGTTGATGTACTCCATTGTATGTTTCAGTGAACTTTCGAGTTTAGATAATAGACTAAAGAGCAAACACTGCTTTCAAGACAGTTATAGTCTTTGGGTAGTGTGCTTCACCTGACACACTAAAGGGAATATATGTGACTTCACCGTTCACAGTTGTTTCCTACTTCGTTTCTTGCTAATTCACTGTGAAACTCAGAAAGTACCGTGTGTTCAAAGAGGACAAGCCTGTAATTTCTATCTGGTAAATAATCATTCTTTGAAACGGGAGAAAACACGAACATTTCCAGCAATTATAGCAGAAGTTATTGCTTTCTCTTCTCTGTCCGTGCGGTGATGGCCTGAATTGTGTGAGATAGTCACCGGTCGCATTGCCATTGACGGCAGAAGCAGAGACAGTAATGTCTGGACACCTCTGGTTTTCCATGAACAGTAGCGCAAATACTACTGTAAGTACAGATGTAGCTCTTTGAATTGAAGGTATAGGTGCTATCTTGTTTCTCATGAATGTCTTTCAAAAAGTTCCTGTTGCCCTTCCTTGTTAACTCAGAAAATCTGTGCTCCGAAAGAGGCCAGCAACAGTTTTCAACCAACTAGAAGAAATGTACATTGAACATTCTAACCAACATATACATATGATCAAACGATTTCAACAGATGGAATTATGGCCTTGCCGTGCCGTTGTTGATGTACTCCATTGTATGTTTCAGTGAACTTTCGAGTTTAGATAATAGACTAAAGAGCAAACACTGCTTTCCAGACCGCTAGAGTCTTTTGGGTAGTGTGCTTCACCTGACACACTAAAGGGAATATATGTGACTTCACCGTTCACAGTTGTTTCCTACTTCGTTTCTTGCTAATTCACTGTGAAACTCAGAAAATACCGTGTTTTCAAAGAGGACAAGCCTGTAATTTCTATCTGGTAATGAATCATTCTTTGAAACAGGAGAAAACATGAAGATTTCCAGCAATTATAACAGAAGTTATTGCTTTCTCTTCTCTGTCCGTGTGGTGATGGCCTGAATTGTGTGAGATAGTCACCGGTCGCATTGCCATTGATGGCAGAAGCAGAGACAGTAATGTCTGGACACCTCTGGTTTTCCATGAACAGTAGCGCAAATACTACTGTAAGTACAGATGTAGCTCTTTGAATTAAAGGTATAGGTGCTATCTTGTTTCTCACGAATGTCTTTCAAAAATTTTCTGTTGCCCTTCCTTGTTAACTCAGAAAAACTGTGTTCCGAAAGAGGCCAGCATCAGTTTTAAACCAAATAGAAGAAATGTACATGGAACATTCTAACCAACATATACATATGATCAAACGATTTCAACACGTGGAATTATGGCCTTGCCGTGCCGTTGTTGATGTACTCCATTGTATGTTTCAGTGAACTTTCGAGTTTAGATAATAGACTAAAGAGCAAACACTGCTTTCAAGACAGTTATAGTCTTTGGGTAGTGTGCTTCACCTGACACACTAAAGGGAATATATGTGACTTCACCGTTCACAGTTGTTTCCTACTTCGTTTCTTGCTAATTCACTGTGAAACTCAGAAAGTACCGTGTGTTCAAAGAGGACAAGCCTGTAATTTCTATCTGGTAAATAATCATTCTTTGAAACGGGAGAAAAAACGAACATTTCCAGCAATTATAGCAGAAGTTATTGCTTTCTCTTCTCTGTCCGCGTGGTGATGGCCTGAATTGTGTGAGATAGTCACCGGTCGCTTTGCCATTGAAGGCAGAAGCAGAGACAGTAATGTCTGGACACCTCTGGTTTTCCATGAACAGTAGCGCAAATACTACTGTAAGTACAGATGTAGCTCTTTGAATTGAAGGTATAGGTGCTATCTTGTTTCTCATGAATGTCTTTCAAAAAGTTCCTGTTGCCCTTCCTTGTTAACTCAGAAAATCTGTGCTCCGAAAGAGGCCAGCAACAGTTTTCAACCAACTAGAAGAAATGTACATTGAACATTCTAACCAACATATACATATGATCAAACGATTTCAACAGATGGAATTATGGCCTTGCCGTGCCGTTGTTGATGTACTCCATTGTATGTTTCAGTGAACTTTCGAGTTTAGATAATAGACTAAAGAGCAAACACTGCTTTCCAGACCGCTAGAGTCTTTTGGGTAGTGTGCTTCACCTGACACACTAAAGGGAATATATGTGACTTCACCGTTCACAGTTGTTTCCTACTTCGTTTCTTGCTAATTCACTGTGAAACTCAGAAAATACCGTGTTTTCAAAGAGGACAAGCCTGTAATTTCTATCTGGTAATGAATCATTCTTTGAAACGGGAGAAAACATGAAGATTTCCAGCAATTATAACAGAAGTTATTGCTTTCTCTTCTCTGTCCGTGTGGTGATGGCCTGAATTGTGTGAGATAGTCACCGGTCGCATTGCAATTGAAGGCAGAAGCAGAGACAGTAATGTCTGGACACCTCTGGTTTTCCATGAACAGTAGCGCAAATACTACTGTAAGTACAGATGTAGCTCTTTGAATTGAACGTATTGGTGATATCTTGTTTCTCACGAATATCTTTCAAAAATTTTCTGTTGCCCTTCCTTGTTAACTCAGAAAAACTGTGTTCCGAAAGAGGCCAGCATCAGTTTTAAACCAAATAGAAGAAATGTACATGGAACATTCTAACCAACATATACATATGATCAAACGATTTCAACACATGGAATTATGGCCTTGCCGTGCCGTTGTTGATGTACTCCATTGTATGTTTCAGTGAACTTTCGAGTTTAGATAATAGACTAAAGAGCAAACACTGCTTTCAAGACAGTTATAGTCTTTGGGTAGTGTGCTTCACCTGACACACTAAAGGGAATATATGTGACTTCACCGTTCACAGTTGTTTCCTACTTCGTTTCTTGCTAATTCACTGTGAAACTCAGAAAGTACCGTGTGTTCAAAGAGGACAAGCCTGTAATTTCTATCTGGTAAATAATCATTCTTTGAAACGGGAGAAAACACGAACATTTCCAGCAATTATAGCAGAAGTTATTGCTTTCTCTTCTCTGTCCGTGTGGTGATGGCCTGAATTGTGTGAGATAGTCACCGGTCGCATTGCCATTGACGGCAGAAGCAGAGACAGTAATGTCTGGACACCACTGGTTTTCCATGAACAGTAGCGCAAATACTACTGTAAGTACAGATGTAGCTCTTTGAATTGAAGGTATAGGTGCTATCTTGTTTCTCATGAATGTCTTTCAAAAAGTTCCTGTTGCCCTTCCTTGTTAACTCAGAAAATCTGTGCTCCGAAAGAGGCCAGCAACAGTTTTCAACCAACTAGAAGAAATGTACATTGAACATTCTAACCAACATATACATATGATCAAACGATTTCAACAGATGGAATTATGGCCTTGCCGTGCCGTTGTTGATGTACTCCATTGTATGTTTCAGTGAACTTTCGAGTTTAGATAATAGACTAAAGAGCAAACACTGCTTTCCAGACCGCTAGAGTCTTTTGGGTAGTGTGCTTCACCTGACACACTAAAGGGAATATATGTGACTTCACCGTTCACAGTTGTTTCCTACTTCGTTTCTTGCTAATTCACTGTGAAACTCAGAAAATACCGTGTTTTCAAAGAGGACAAGCCTGTAATTTCTATCTGGTAATGAATCATTCTTTGAAACAGGAGAAAACATGAAGATTTCCAGCAATTATAACAGAAGTTATTGCTTTCTCTTCTCTGTCCGTGTGGTGATGGCCTGAATTGTGTGAGATAGTCACCGGTCGCATTGCCATTGATGGCAGAAGCAGAGACAGTAATGTCTGGACACCTCTGGTTTTCCATGAACAGTAGCGCAAATACTACTGTAAGTACAGATGTAGCTCTTTGAATTAAAGGTATAGGTGCTATCTTGTTTCTCACGAATGTCTTTCAAAAATTTCCTGTTGCCCTTCCTTGTTAACTCAGAAAAACTGTGTTCCGAAAGAGGCCAGCAACAGTTTTCAACCAAATAGAAGAAATGTACATGGAACATTCTAACCAACATATACATATGATCAAATGATTTCAACAGATGGAATTATGGCCTTGCCGTGCCGTTGTTGATGTACTCCATTGTATGTTTCAGTGAACTTTCGAGTTTAGATAATAGACTAAAGAGCAAACACTGCTTTCAAGACAGTTATAGTCTTTGGGTAGTGTGCTTCACCTGACACACTAAAGGGAATATATGTGACTTCACCGTTCACAGTTGTTTCCTACTTCGTTTCTTGCTAATTCACTGTGAAACTCAGAAAGTACCGTGTGTTCAAAGAGGACAAGCCTGTAATTTCTATCTGGTAAATAATCATTCTTTGAAACGGGAGAAAACACGAACATTTCCAGCAATTATAGCAGAAGTTATTGCTTTCTCTTCTCTGTCCGTGCGGTGATGGCCTGAATTGTGTGAGATAGTCACCGGTCGCATTGCCATTGACGGCAGAAGCAGAGACAGTAATGTCTGGACACCTCTGGTTTTCCATGAACAGTAGCGCAAATACTACTGTAAGTACAGATGTAGCTCTTTGAATTGAAGGTATAGGTGCTATCTTGTTTCTCATGAATGTCTTTCAAAAAGTTCCTGTTGCCCTTCCTTGTTAACTCAGAAAATCTGTGCTCCGAAAGAGGCCAGCAACAGTTTTCAACCAACTAGAAGAAATGTACATTGAACATTCTAACCAACATATACATATGATCAAACGATTTCAACAGATGGAATTATGGCCTTGCCGTGCCGTTGTTGATGTACTCCATTGTATGTTTCAGTGAACTTTCGAGTTTAGATAATAGACTAAAGAGCAAACACTGCTTTCCAGACCGCTAGAGTCTTTTGGGTAGTGTGCTTCACCTGACACACTAAAGGGAATATATGTGACTTCACCGTTCACAGTTGTTTCCTACTTCGTTTCTTGCTAATTCACTGTGAAACTCAGAAAATACCGTGTTTTCAAAGAGGACAAGCCTGTAATTTCTATCTGGTAATGAATCATTCTTTGAAACAGGAGAAAACATGAAGATTTCCAGCAATTATAACAGAAGTTATTGCTTTCTCTTCTCTGTCCGTGTGGTGATGGCCTGAATTGTGTGAGATAGTCACCGGTCGCATTGCCATTGATGGCAGAAGCAGAGACAGTAATGTCTGGACACCTCTGGTTTTCCATGAACAGTAGCGCAAATACTACTGTAAGTACAGATGTAGCTCTTTGAATTAAAGGTATAGGTGCTATCTTGTTTCTCACGAATGTCTTTCAAAAATTTTCTGTTGCCCTTCCTTGTTAACTCAGAAAAACTGTGTTCCGAAAGAGGCCAGCATCAGTTTTAAACCAAATAGAAGAAATGTACATGGAACATTCTAACCAACATATACATATGATCAAACGATTTCAACACGTGGAATTATGGCCTTGCCGTGCCGTTGTTGATGTACTCCATTGTATGTTTCAGTGAACTTTCGAGTTTAGATAATAGACTAAAGAGCAAACACTGCTTTCAAGACAGTTATAGTCTTTGGGTAGTGTGCTTCACCTGACACACTAAAGGGAATATATGTGACTTCACCGTTCACAGTTGTTTCCTACTTCGTTTCTTGCTAATTCACTGTGAAACTCAGAAAGTACCGTGTGTTCAAAGAGGACAAGCCTGTAATTTCTATCTGGTAAATAATCATTCTTTGAAACGGGAGAAAAAACGAACATTTCCAGCAATTATAGCAGAAGTTATTGCTTTCTCTTCTCTGTCCGCGTGGTGATGGCCTGAATTGTGTGAGATAGTCACCGGTCGCTTTGCCATTGAAGGCAGAAGCAGAGACAGTAATGTCTGGACACCTCTGGTTTTCCATGAACAGTAGCGCAAATACTACTGTAAGTACAGATGTAGCTCTTTGAATTGAAGGTATAGGTGCTATCTTGTTTCTCATGAACGTCTTTCAAAAAGTTCCTGTTGCCCTTCCTTGTTAACTCAGAAAATCTGTGCTCCGAAAGAGGCCAGCAACAGTTTTCAACCAACTAGAAGAAATGTACATTGAACATTCTAACCAACATATACATATGATCAAACGATTTCAACAGATGGAATTATGGCCTTGCCGTGCCGTTGTTGATGTACTCCATTGTATGTTTCAGTGAACTTTCGAGTTTAGATAATAGACTAAAGAGCAAACACTGCTTTCCAGACCGCTAGAGTCTTTTGGGTAGTGTGCTTCACCTGACACACTAAAGGGAATATATGTGACTTCACCGTTCACAGTTGTTTCCTACTTCGTTTCTTGCTAATTCACTGTGAAACTCAGAAAATACCGTGTTTTCAAAGAGGACAAGCCTGTAATTTCTATCTGGTAATGAATCATTCTTTGAAACGGGAGAAAACATGAAGATTTCCAGCAATTATAACAGAAGTTATTGCTTTCTCTTCTCTGTCCGTGTGGTGATGGCCTGAATTGTGTGAGATAGTCACCGGTCGCATTGCAATTGAAGGCAGAAGCAGAGACAGTAATGTCTGGACACCTCTGGTTTTCCATGAACAGTAGCGCAAATACTACTGTAAGTACAGATGTAGCTCTTTGAATTGAACGTATTGGTGATATCTTGTTTCTCACGAATATCTTTCAAAAATTTTCTGTTGCCCTTCCTTGTTAACTCAGAAAAACTGTGTTCCGAAAGAGGCCAGCATCAGTTTTAAACCAAATAGAAGAAATGTACATGGAACATTCTAACCAACATATACATATGATCAAACGATTTCAACACATGGAATTATGGCCTTGCCGTGCCGTTGTTGATGTACTCCATTGTATGTTTCAGTGAACTTTCGAGTTTAGATAATAGACTAAAGAGCAAACACTGCTTTCAAGACAGTTATAGTCTTTGGGTAGTGTGCTTCACCTGACACACTAAAGGGAATATATGTGACTTCACCGTTCACAGTTGTTTCCTACTTCGTTTCTTGCTAATTCACTGTGAAACTCAGAAAGTACCGTGTGTTCAAAGAGGACAAGCCTGTAATTTCTATCTGGTAAATAATCATTCTTTGAAACGGGAGAAAACACGAACATTTCCAGCAATTATAGCAGAAGTTATTGCTTTCTCTTCTCTGTCCGTGTGGTGATGGCCTGAATTGTGTGAGATAGTCACCGGTCGCATTGCCATTGACGGCAGAAGCAGAGACAGTAATGTCTGGACACCTCTGGTTTTCCATGAACAGTAGCGCAAATACTACTGTAAGGAAAGATGTAGCTCTTTGAATTGAAGTTATAGGTGCTATCTTGTTTCTCATGAATGTCTTTCAAAAAGTTCCTGTTGCCCTTCCTTGTTAACTCAGAAAAACTGTGTTCCGAAAGAGGCCAGCAACAGTTTTCAACCAAATAGAAGAAATGTACATGGAACATTCTAACCAACATATACATATGATCAAATGATTTCAACAGATGGAATTATGGCCTTGCCGTGCCGTTGTTGATGTACTCCATTGTATGTTTCAGTGAACTTTCGAGTTTAGATAATAGACTAAAGAGCAAACACTGCTTTCAAGACAGTTATAGTCTTTGGGTAGTGTGCTTCACCTGACACACTAAAGGGAATATATGTGACTTCACCGTTCACAGTTGTTTCCTACTTCGTTTCTTGCTAATTCACTGTGAAACTCAGAAAGTACCGTGTGTTCAAAGAGGACAAGCCTGTAATTTCTATCTGGTAAATAATCATTCTTTGAAACGGGAGAAAACACGAACATTTCCAGCAATTATAGCAGAAGTTATTGCTTTCTCTTCTCTGTCCGTGTGGTGATGGCCTGAATTGTGTGAGATAGTCACCGGTCGCATTGCCATTGACGGCAGAAGCAGAGACAGTAATGTCTGGACACCTCTGGTTTTCCATGAACAGTAGCGCAAATACTACTGTAAGGACAGATGTAGCTCTTTGAATTGAAGTTATAGGTGCTATCTTGTTTCTCACGAATGTCTTTCAAAAAGTTCCTGTTGCCCTTCCTTGTTAACTCAGAAAAACTGTGTTCCGAAAGAGGCCAGCAACAGTTTTCAACCAAATAGAAGAAATGTACATGGAACATTCTAACCAACATATACATATGATCAAATGATTTCAACAGATGGAATTATGGCCTTGCCGTGCCGTTGTTGATGTACTCCATTGTATGTTTCAGTGAACTTTCGAGTTTAGATAATAGACTAAAGAGCAAACACTGCTTTCAAGACAGTTATAGTCTTTGGGTAGTGTGCTTCACCTGACACACTAAAGGGAATATATGTGACTTCACCGTTCACAGTTGTTTCCTACTTCGTTTCTTGCTAATTCACTGTGAAACTCAGAAAGTACCGTGTGTTCAAAGAGGACAAGCCTGTAATTTCTATCTGGTAAATAATCATTCTTTGAAACGGGAGAAAACACGAACATTTCCAGCAATTATAGCAGAAGTTATTGCTTTCTCTTCTCTGTCCGTGTGGTGATGGCCTGAATTGTGTGAGATAGTCACCGGTCGCATTGCCATTGACGGCAGAAGCAGAGACAGTAATGTCTGGACACCTCTGGTTTTCCATGAACAGTAGCGCAAATACTACTGTAAGTACAGATGTAGCTCTTTGAATTGAAGGTATAGGTGCTATCTTGTTTCTCATGAATGTCTTTCAAAAAGTTCCTGTTGCCCTTCCTTGTTAACTCAGAAAATCTGTGCTCCGAAAGAGGCCAGCAACAGTTTTCAACCAACTAGAAGAAATGTACATTGAACATTCTAACCAACATATACATATGATCAAACGATTTCAACAGATGGAATTATGGCCTTGCCGTGCCGTTGTTGATGTACTCCATTGTATGTTTCAGTGAACTTTCGAGTTTAGATAATAGACTAAAGAGCAAACACTGCTTTCCAGACCGCTAGAGTCTTTTGGGTAGTGTGCTTCACCTGACACACTAAAGGGAATATATGTGACTTCACCGTTCACAGTTGTTTCCTACTTCGTTTCTTGCTAATTCACTGTGAAACTCAGAAAATACCGTGTTTTCAAAGAGGACAAGCCTGTAATTTCTATCTGGTAATGAATCATTCTTTGAAACGGGAGAAAACACGAACATTTCCAGCAATTATAGCAGAAGTTATTGCTTTCTCTTCTCTGTCCGTGTGGTGATGGCCTGAATTGTGTGAGATAGTCACCGGTCGCATTGCCATTGACGGCAGAAGCAGAGACAGTAATGTCTGGACACCTCTGGTTTTCCATGAACAGTAGCGCAAATACTACTGTAAGGACAGATGTAGCTCTTTGAATTGAAGTTATAGGTGCTATCTTGTTTCTCATGAATGTCTTTCAAAAAGTTCCTGTTGCCCTTCCTTGTTAACTCAGAAAAACTGTGTTCCGAAAGAGGCCAGCAACAGTTTTCAACCAAATAGAAGAAATGTACATGGAACATTCTAACCAACATATACATATGATCAAATGATTTCAACAGATGGAATTATGGCCTTGCCGTGCCGTTGTTGATGTACTCCATTGTATGTTTCAGTGAACTTTCGAGTTTAGATAATAGACTAAAGAGCAAACACTGCTTTCAAGACAGTTATAGTCTTTGGGTAGTGTGCTTCACCTGACACACTAAAGGGAATATATGTGACTTCACCGTTCACAGTTGTTTCCTACTTCGTTTCTTGCTAATTCACTGTGAAACTCAGAAAGTACCGTGTGTTCAAAGAGGACAAGCCTGTAATTTCTATCTGGTAAATAATCATTCTTTGAAACGGGAGAAAACACGAACATTTCCAGCAATTATAGCAGAAGTTATTGCTTTCTCTTCTCTGTCCGTGTGGTGATGGCCTGAATTGTGTGAGATAGTCACCGGTCGCATTGCCATTGACGGCAGAAGCAGAGACAGTAATGTCTGGACACCTCTGGTTTTCCATGAACAGTAGCGCAAATACTACTGTAAGTACAGATGTAGCTCTTTGAATTGAAGGTATAGGTGCTATCTTGTTTCTCATGAATGTCTTTCAAAAAGTTCCTGTTGCCCTTCCTTGTTAACTCAGAAAATCTGTGCTCCGAAAGAGGCCAGCAACAGTTTTCAACCAACTAGAAGAAATGTACATTGAACATTCTAACCAACATATACATATGATCAAACGATTTCAACAGATGGAATTATGGCCTTGCCGTGCCGTTGTTGATGTACTCCATTGTATGTTTCAGTGAACTTTCGAGTTTAGATAATAGACTAAAGAGCAAACACTGCTTTCAAGACAGTTATAGTCTTTGGGTAGTGTGCTTCACCTGACACACTAAAGGGAATATATGTGACTTCACCGTTCACAGTTGTTTCCTACTTCGTTTCTTGCTAATTCACTGTGAAACTCAGAAAGTACCGTGTGTTCAAAGAGGACAAGCCTGTAATTTCTATCTGGTAAATAATCATTCTTTGAAACGGGAGAAAACACGAACATTTCCAGCAATTATAGCAGAAGTTATTGCTTTCTCTTCTCTGTCCGTGTGGTGATGGCCTGAATTGTGTGAGATAGTCACCGGTCGCATTGCCATTGATGGCAGAAGCAGAGACAGTAATGTCTGGACACCTCTGGTTTTCCATGAACAGTAGCGCAAATACTACTGTAAGTACAGATGTAGCTCTTTGAATTAAAGGTATAGGTGCTATCTTGTTTCTCACGAATGTCTTTCAAAAATTTCCTGTTGCCCTTCCTTGTTAACTCAGAAAAACTGTGTTCCGAAAGAGGCCAGCAACAGTTTTCAACCAAATAGAAGAAATGTACATGGAACATTCTAACCAACATATACATATGATCAAATGATTTCAACAGATGGAATTATGGCCTTGCCGTGCCGTTGTTGATGTACTCCATTGTATGTTTCAGTGAACTTTCGAGTTTAGATAATAGACTAAAGAGCAAACACTGCTTTCAAGACAGTTATAGTCTTTGGGTAGTGTGCTTCACCTGACACACTAAAGGGAATATATGTGACTTCACCGTTCACAGTTGTTTCCTACTTCGTTTCTTGCTAATTCACTGTGAAACTCAGAAAGTACCGTGTGTTCAAAGAGGACAAGCCTGTAGTTTCTATCTGGTAAAGAATCATTCTTTGAAACAGGAGAAAACATGAACATTTCCAGCAATTATAACAGAAGTTATTGCTTTCTCTTCTCTGTCCGTGTGGTGATGGCCTGAATTGTGTGAGATAATCACCGGTCGCATTGCCAATGACGGCAAAAGCAGAGACAGTAATGTCTGGACACCTCTGGTTTTCCATGAACAGTAGCGCAAATACTACTGTAAAAACAGATCTAGCTCTTTGAATTGAAGGTATAGGTGCTATCTTGTTTCTCATGAATGTCTTTCAAAAAGTTCCTGTTGCCCTTCCTTGTTAACTCAGAAAAACTGTGTTCCGAAAGAGGCCAGCAACAGTTTTCAACCAACTAGAAGAAATGTACATTAAACATTCTAACCAACATATACATATGATCAAACGATTTCAACAGATGGAATTATGGCCTTGCCGTGCCGTTGTTGATGTACTCCATTGTATGTTTCAGTGAACTTTCGAGTTTAGATAATAGACTAAAGAGCAAACACTGTTTTCAAGACAGTTATAGTCTTTGGGTAGTGTGCTTCACCTGACACACTAAAGGGAATATATGTGACTTCACCGTTCACAGTTGTTTCCTACTTCGTTTCTTGCTAATTCACTGTGAAACTCAGAAAGTACCGTGTGTTCAAAGAGGGCAAGCCTGTAATTTCTATCTGGTAAAGAATCATTCTTTGAAACAGGAGAAAACATGAACATTTCCAGCAATTATAACAGAAGTTATTGCTTTCTCTTCTCTGTCCGTGTGGTGATGGCCTGAATTGTGTGAGATAGTCACCGGTCGCATTGCCATTGAAGGCAGAAGCAGAGACAGTAATGTCTGGACACCTCTGGTTTTCCGTGAACAGTAGCGCAAATACTACTGTAAGTACAGATGTAGCTCTTTGAATTGAAGTTATAGGTGCTATCTTGTTTCTCACGAATGTCTTTCAAAAATTTCCTGTTGCCCTTCCTTGTTAACTCAGAAAAACTGTGTTCCGAAAGAGGCCAGCAACAGTTTTCAACCAAATAGAAGAAATGTACATGGAACATTCTAACCAACATATACATATGATCAAACGATTTCAACAGATGGAATTATGGCCTTCCCGTGCCGTTGTTGATGTACTCCATTGTATGTTTCAGTGAACTTTCGAGTTTATACAATAGACTAAAGAGCAAACACTGCTTTCAAGACCGCTAGAGTCTTTTGGGTAGTGTGCTTCACCTGACACACTAAAGGGAATGTATGTGACTTCACCGTTCACAGTTGTTTCCTACTTCGTTTCTTGCTAATTCACTGTGAAACTCAGAAAGTACCGTGTGTTCAAAGAGGACAAGCCTGTAGTTTCTATCTGGTAAAGAATGATTCTTTGAAACAGGAGAAAACATGAACATTTCCAGCAATTATAACAGAAGTTATTGCTTTCTCTTCTCTGTCCGTGTGGTGATGGCCTGAATTGTGTGAGATAGTCACCGGTCGCATTGCAATTGAAGGCAGAAGCAGAGACAGTAATGTATGGACACCTCTGGTTTTCCATGAACAGTAGCGCAAATACTACTGTAAGTACAGATGTAGCTCTTTGAATTGAACGTATTGGTGATATCTTCTTTCTCACGAATGTCTTTCAAAAATTTTCTGTTGCCCTTCCTTGTTAACTCAGAAAAACTGTGTTCCGAAAGAGGCCAGCATCAGTTTTAAACCAAATAGAAGAAATGTACATGGAACATTCTAACCAACATATACATATGATCAAACGATTTCAACACATGGAATTATGGCCTTGCCGTGCCGTTGTTGATGTACTCCATTGTATGTTTCAGTGAACTTTCGAGTTTAGATAATAGACTAAAGAGCAAACACTGCTTTCAAGACAGTTATAGTCTTTGGGTAGTGTGCTTCACCTGACACACTAAAGGGAATATATGTGACTTCACCGTTCACAGTTGTTTCCTACTTCGTTTCTTGCTAATTCACTGTGAAACTCAGAAAGTACCGTGTGTTCAAAGAGGACAAGCCTGTAATTTCTATCTGGTAAATAATCATTCTTTGAAACGGGAGAAAACACGAACATTTCCAGCAATTATAGCAGAAGTTATTGCTTTCTCTTCTCTGTCCGTGTGGTGATGGCCTGAATTGTGTGAGATAGTCACCGGTCGCATTGCCATTGACGGCAGAAGCAGAGACAGTAATGTCTGGACACCTCTGGTTTTCCATGAACAGTAGCGCAAATACTACTGTAAGTACAGATGTAGCTCTTTGAATTGAAGGTATAGGTGCTATCTTGTTTCTCATGAATGTCTTTCAAAAAGTTCCTGTTGCCCTTCCTTGTTAACTCAGAAAATCTGTGCTCCGAAAGAGGCCAGCAACAGTTTTCAACCAACTAGAAGAAATGTACATTGAACATTCTAACCAACATATACATATGATCAAACGATTTCAACAGATGGAATTATGGCCTTGCCGTGCCGTTGTTGATGTACTCCATTGTATGTTTCAGTGAACTTTCAAGTTTAGATAATAGACTAAAGAGCAAACACTGCTTTCCAGACCGCTAGAGTCTTTTGGGTAGTGTGCTTCACCTGACACACTAAAGGGAATATATGTGACTTCACCGTTCACAGTTGTTTCCTACTTCGTTTCTTGCTAATTCACTGTGAAACTCAGAAAATACCGTGTTTTCAAAGAGGACAAGCCTGTAATTTCTATCTGGTAATGAATCATTCTTTGAAACAGGAGAAAACATGAAGATTTCCAGCAATTATAACAGAAGTTATTGCTTTCTCTTCTCTGTCCGTGTGGTGATGGCCTGAATTTTGTGAGATAGTCACCGGTCGCATTGCCATTG
The DNA here is from genome assembly GCF_987537825.1 of Furipterus horrens. NCBI lineage: Eukaryota > Metazoa > Chordata > Mammalia > Chiroptera > Furipteridae > Furipterus > Furipterus horrens. The sequence goes on along the minus strand of NW_028327182.1, from coordinate 53,813,499 downwards.
ATGGCAGAAGCAGAGACAGTAATGTCTGGACACCTCTGGTTTTCCATGAACAGTAGCGCAAATACTACTGTAAGTACAGATGTAGCTCTTTGAATTAAAGGTATAGGTGCTATCTTGTTTCTCACGAATGTCTTTCAAAAATTTCCTGTTGCCCTTCCTTGTTAACTCAGAAAAACTGTGTTCCGAAAGAGGCCAGCAACAGTTTTCAACCAAATAGAAGAAATGTACATGGAACATTCTAACCAACATATACATATGATCAAATGATTTCAACAGATGGAATTATGGCCTTGCCGTGCCGTTGTTGATGTACTCCATTGTATGTTTCAGTGAACTTTCGAGTTTAGATAATAGACTAAAGAGCAAACACTGCTTTCAAGACAGTTATAGTCTTTGGGTAGTGTGCTTCACCTGACACACTAAAGGGAATATATGTGACTTCACCGTTCACAGTTGTTTCCTACTTCGTTTCTTGCTAATTCACTGTGAAACTCAGAAAGTACCGTGTGTTCAAAGAGGACAAGCCTGTAATTTCTATCTGGTAAATAATCATTCTTTGAAACGGGAGAAAACACGAACATTTCCAGCAATTATAGCAGAAGTTATTGCTTTCTCTTCTCTGTCCGTGTGGTGATGGCCTGAATTGTGTGAGATAGTCACCGGTCGCATTGCCATTGACGGCAGAAGCAGAGACAGTAATATCTGGACACCTCTGGTTTTCCATGAACAGTAGCGCAAATACTACTGTAAGTACAGATGTAGCTCTTTGAATTGAAGGTATAGGTGCTATCTTGTTTCTCATGAATGTCTTTCAAAAAGTTCCTGTTGCCCTTCCTTGTTAACTCAGAAAATCTGTGCTCCGAAAGAGGCCAGCAACAGTTTTCAACCAACTAGAAGAAATGTACATTGAACATTCTAACCAACATATACATATGATCAAACGATTTCAACAGATGGAATTATGGCCTTGCCGTGCCGTTGTTGATGTACTCCATTGTATGTTTCAGTGAACTTTCGAGTTTAGATAATAGACTAAAGAGCAAACACTGCTTTCCAGACCGCTAGAGTCTTTTGGGTAGTGTGCTTCACCTGACACACTAAAGGGAATATATGTGACTTCACCGTTCACAGTTGTTTCCTACTTCGTTTCTTGCTAATTCACTGTGAAACTCAGAAAATACCGTGTTTTCAAAGAGGACAAGCCTGTAATTTCTATCTGGTAATGAATCATTCTTTGAAACAGGAGAAAACATGAAGATTTCCAGCAATTATAACAGAAGTTATTGCTTTCTCTTCTCTGTCCGTGTGGTGATGGCCTGAATTGTGTGAGATAGTCACCGGTCGCATTGCCATTGATGGCAGAAGCAGAGACAGTAATGTCTGGACACCTCTGGTTTTCCATGAACAGTAGCGCAAATACTACTGTAAGTACAGATGTAGCTCTTTGAATTAAAGGTATAGGTGCTATCTTGTTTCTCACGAATGTCTTTCAAAAATTTTCTGTTGCCCTTCCTTGTTAACTCAGAAAAACTGTGTTCCGAAAGAGGCCAGCATCAGTTTTAAACCAAATAGAAGAAATGTACATGGAACATTCTAACCAACATATACATATGATCAAACGATTTCAACACATGGAATTATGGCCTTGCCGTGCCGTTGTTGATGTACTCCATTGTATGTTTCAGTGAACTTTCGAGTTTAGATAATAGACTAAAGAGCAAACACTGCTTTCAAGACAGTTATAGTCTTTGGGTAGTGTGCTTCACCTGACACACTAAAGGGAATATATGTGACTTCACCGTTCACAGTTGTTTCCTACTTCGTTTCTTGCTAATTCACTGTGAAACTCAGAAAGTACCGTGTGTTCAAAGAGGACAAGCCTGTAATTTCTATCTGGTAAATAATCATTCTTTGAAACGGGAGAAAACACGAACATTTCCAGCAATTATAGCAGAAGTTATTGCTTTCTCTTCTCTGTCCGTGTGGTGATGGCCTGAATTGTGTGAGATAGTCACCGGTCGCATTGCCATTGACGGCAGAAGCAGAGACAGTAATGTCTGGACACCTCTGGTTTTCCATGAACAGTAGCGCAAATACTACTGTAAGTACAGATGTAGCTCTTTGAATTGAAGGTATAGGTGCTATCTTGTTTCTCATGAATGTCTTTCAAAAAGTTCCTGTTGCCCTTCCTTGTTAACTCAGAAAATCTGTGCTCCGAAAGAGGCCAGCAACAGTTTTCAACCAACTAGAAGAAATGTACATTGAACATTCTAACCAACATATACATATGATCAAACGATTTCAACAGATGGAATTATGGCCTTGCCGTGCCGTTGTTGATGTACTCCATTGTATGTTTCAGTGAACTTTCGAGTTTAGATAATAGACTAAAGAGCAAACACTGCTTTACAGACCGCTAGAGTCTTTTGGGTAGTGTGCTTCACCTGACACACTAAAGGGAATATATGTGACTTCACCGTTCACAGTTGTTTCCTACTTCGTTTCTTGCTAATTCACTGTGAAACTCAGAAAATACCGTGTTTTCAAAGAGGACAAGCCTGTAATTTCTATCTGGTAATGAATCATTCTTTGAAACAGGAGAAAACATGAAGATTTCCAGCAATTATAACAGAAGTTATTGCTTTCTCTTCTCTGTCCGTGTGGTGATGGCCTGAATTGTGTGAGATAGTCACCGGTCGCATTGCCATTGATGGCAGAAGCAGAGACAGTAATGTCTGGACACCTCTGGTTTTCCATGAACAGTAGCGCAAATACTACTGTAAGTACAGATGTAGCTCTTTGAATTAAAGGTATAGGTGCTATCTTGTTTCTCACGAATGTCTTTCAAAAATTTTCTGTTGCCCTTCCTTGTTAACTCAGAAAAACTGTGTTCCGAAAGAGGCCAGCATCAGTTTTAAACCAAATAGAAGAAATGTACATGGAACATTCTAACCAACATATACATATGATCAAACGATTTCAACACATGGAATTATGGCCTTGCCGTGCCGTTTTTGATGTACTCCATTGTATGTTTCAGTGAACATTCGAGTTTAGATAATAGACTAAAGAGCAAACACTGCTTTCAAGACAGTTATAGTCTTTGGGTAGTGTGCTTCACCTGACACACTAAAGGGAATATATGTGACTTCACCGTTCACAGTTGTTTCCTACTTCGTTTCTTGCTAATTCACTGTGAAACTCAGAAAGTACCGTGTGTTCAAAGAGGACAAGCCTGTAATTTCTATCTGGTAAATAATCATTCTTTGAAACGGGAGAAAACACGAACATTTCCAGCAATTATAGCAGAAGTTATTGCTTTCTCTTCTCTGTCCGTGTGGTGATGGCCTGAATTGTGTGAGATAGTCACCGGTCGCTTTGCCATTGAAGGCAGAAGCAGAGACAGTAATGTCTGGACACCTCTGGTTTTCCATGAACAGTAGCGCAAATACTACTGTAAGTACAGATGTAGCTCTTTGAATTGAAGGTATAGGTGCTATCTTGTTTCTCATGAATGTCTTTCAAAAAGTTCCTGTTGCCCTTCCTTGTTAACTCAGAAAATCTGTGCTCCGAAAGAGGCCAGCAACAGTTTTCAACCAACTAGAAGAAATGTACATTGAACATTCTAACCAACATATACATATGATCAAACGATTTCAACAGATGGAATTATGGCCTTGCCGTGCCGTTGTTGATGTACTCCATTGTATGTTTCAGTGAACTTTCGAGTTTAGATAATAGACTAAAGAGCAAACACTGCTTTCCAGACCGCTAGAGTCTTTTGGGTAGTGTGCTTCACCTGACACACTAAAGGGAATATATGTGACTTCACCGTTCACAGTTGTTTCCTACTTCGTTTCTTGCTAATTCACTGTGAAACTCAGAAAATACCGTGTTTTCAAAGAGGACAAGCCTGTAATTTCTATCTGGTAATGAATCATTCTTTGAAACAGGAGAAAACATGAAGATTTCCAGCAATTATAACAGAAGTTATTGCTTTCTCTTCTCTGTCCGTGTGGTGATGGCCTGAATTGTGTGAGATAGTCACCGGTCGCATTGCCATTGATGGCAGAAGCAGAGACAGTAATGTCTGGACACCTCTGGTTTTCCATGAACAGTAGCGCAAATACTACTGTAAGTACAGATGTAGCTCTTTGAATTAAAGGTATAGGTGCTATCTTGTTTCTCACGAATGTCTTTCAAAAATTTTCTGTTGCCCTTCCTTGTTAACTCAGAAAAACTGTGTTCCGAAAGAGGCCAGCATCAGTTTTAAACCAAATAGAAGAAATGTACATGGAACATTCTAACCAACATATACATATGATCAAACGATTTCAACACATGGAATTATGGCCTTGCCGTGCCGTTGTTGATGTACTCCATTGTATGTTTCAGTGAACTTTCGAATTTAGATAATAGACTAAAGAGCAAACACTGCTTTCAAGACAGTTATATTCTTTGGGTAGTGTGCTTCACCTGACACACTAAAGGGAATATATGTGACTTCACCGTTCACAGTTGTTTCCTACTTCGTTTCTTGCTAATTCACTGTGAAACTCAGAAAGTACCGTGTGTTCAAAGAGGACAAGCCTGTAATTTCTATCTGGTAAATAATCATTCTTTGAAACGGGAGAAAACACGAACATTTCCAGCAATTATAGCAGAAGTTATTGCTTTCTCTTCTCTGTCCGTGTGGTGATGGCCTGAATTGTGTGAGATAGTCACCGGTCGCTTTGCCATTGAAGGCAGAAGCAGAGACAGTAATGTCTGGACACCTCTGGTTTTCCATGAACAGTAGCGCAAATACTACTGTAAGTACAGATGTAGCTCTTTGAATTGAAGGTATAGGTGCTATCTTGTTTCTCATGAATGTCTTTCAAAAAGTTCCTGTTGCCCTTCCTTGTTAACTCAGAAAATCTGTGCTCCGAAAGAGGCCAGCAACAGTTTTCAACCAACTAGAAGAAATGTACATTGAACATTCTAACCAACATATACATATGATCAAACGATTTCAACAGATGGAATTATGGCCTTGCCGTGCCGTTGTTGATGTACTCCATTGTATGTTTCAGTGAACTTTCGAGTTTAGATAATAGACTAAAGAGCAAACACTGCTTTCCAGACCGCTAGAGTCTTTTGGGTAGTGTGCTTCACCTGACACACTAAAGGGAATATATGTGACTTCACCGTTCACAGTTGTTTCCTACTTCGTTTCTTGCTAATTCACTGTGAAACTCAGAAAATACCGTGTTTTCAAAGAGGACAAGCCTGTAATTTCTATCTGGTAATGAATCATTCTTTGAAACAGGAGAAAACATGAAGATTTCCAGCAATTATAACAGAAGTTATTGCTTTCTCTTCTCTGTCCGTGTGGTGATGGCCTGAATTGTGTGAGATAGTCACCGGTCGCATTGCCATTGATGGCAGAAGCAGAGACAGTAATGTCTGGACACCTCTGGTTTTCCATGAACAGTAGCGCAAATACTACTGTAAGTACAGATGTAGCTCTTTGAATTAAAGGTATAGGTGCTATCTTGTTTCTCACGAATGTCTTTCAAAAATTTTCTGTTGCCCTTCCTTGTTAACTCAGAAAAACTGTGTTCCGAAAGAGGCCAGCATCAGTTTTAAACCAAATAGAAGAAATGTACATGGAACATTCTAACCAACATATACATATGATCAAACGATTTCAACACATGGAATTATGGCCTTGCCGTGCCGTTGTTGATGTACTCCATTGTATGTTTCAGTGAACTTTCGAGTTTAGATAATAGACTAAAGAGCAAACACTGCTTTCAAGACAGTTATATTCTTTGGGTAGTGTGCTTCACCGGACACACTAAAGGGAATATATGTGACTTCACCGTTCACAGTTGTTTCCTACTTCGTTTCTTGCTAATTCACTGTGAAACTCAGAAAGTACCGTGTTTTCAAAGAGGACAAGCCTCTAATTTCTATCTGGTAAAGAATCATTCTTTGAAACGGGAGAAAACATGAACATTTCCAGCAATTATAACAGAAGTTCTTGCTTTCTCTTCTCTGTCCGTGTGGTGATGGCCTTAATTGTGTGAGATAGTCACCGGTCGCATTGCCATTGAAGGCAGAAGCAGAGACAGTAATGTCTGGACACCTCTGGTTTTCCATGAACAGTAGCGCAAATACTACTGTAAGTACAGATGTAGCTCTTTGAATTGAAGGTATAGGTGCTATCTTGTTTCTCACGAATGTCTTTCAAAAATTTCCCGTTACCCTTCCTTGTTAACTCAGAAAAACTGTGTTCCGAAAGAGGCCAGCAACAGTTTTCAACCAAATAGAAGAAATGTACATGGAACATTCTAACCAACATATACATATGATCAAACGATTTCAACAGATGGAATTATGGCCTTGCCGTGGCGTTGTTGATGTACTCCATTGTATGTTTCAGTGAACTTTCGAGTTTAGATAATAGATTAAAGAGCAAACACTGCTTTCAAGACCGTTCGAGTCTTTGGGTAGTGTGCTTCACCTGACACACTAAAGGGAATATATGTGACTTCACCGTTCACAGTTGTTTCCTACTTCGTTTCTTGCTAATTCACTGTGAAACTCAGAAAGTACCGTGTGTTCAAAGAGGACAAGCCTGTAATTTCTATCTGGTAAAGAATCATTCTTTGAAACGGGAGAAAACATGAACATTTCCAGCAATTATAACAGAAGTTATTGCTTTCTCTTCTCTGTCCGTGTGGTGATGGCCTGAATTGTGTGAGATAGTCACCGGTCGCATTGCCATTGAAGGCAGAAGCAGAGACAGTAATGTCTGGACACCTCTGGTTTTCCATGAACAGTAGCGCAAATACTACTGTAAGTACAGATGTAGCTCTTTGAATTGAAGGTATAGGTGCAATCTTGTTTCTCACGAATGTCTTTCAAAAAGTTCCTGTTGCCCTTCCTTGTTAACTCAGAAAAACTGTGTTCCGAAAGAGGCCAGCAACAGTTTTCAACCAAATAGAAGAAATGTACATGGAACATTCTAACCAACATATACATATGATCAAACGATTTCAACAGATGGAGTTATGGCCTTGCCGTGCCGTTGTTGATGTACTCCATTCTATGTTTCAGTGAACTTTCGAGATTAGATAATAGACTAAAGAGCAAACACTGCTTTCAAGACAGTTATATTCTTTGGGTAGTGTGCTTCACCGGACACACTAAAGGGAATATATGTGACTTCACCGTTCACAGTTGTTTCCTACTTCGTTTCTTGCTAATTCACTGTGAAACTCAGAAAGTACCGTGTTTTCAAAGAGGACAAGCCTCTAATTTCTATCTGGTAAAGAATCATTCTTTGAAACGGGAGAAAACATGAACATTTCCAGCAATTATAACAGAAGTTCTTGCTTTCTCTTCTCTGTCCGTGTGGTGATGGCCTGAATTGTGTGAGATAGTCACCGGTCGCATTGCCATTGAAGGCAGAAGCAGAGACAGTAATGTCTGGACACCTCTGGTTTTCCATGAACAGTAGCGCAAATACTACTGTAAGTACAGATGTAGCTCTTTGAATTGAAGGTATAGGTGCTATCTTGTTTCTCACGAATGTCTTTCAAAAAGTTCCTGTTGCCCTTCCTTGTTAACTCAGAAAAACTGTGTTCCGAAAGAGGCCAGCAACAGTTTTCAACCAAATAGAAGAAATGTACATGGAACATTCTAACCAACATATACATATGATCAAACGATTTCAACAGATGGAGTTATGGCCTTGCCGTGCCGTTGTTGATGTACTCCATTCTATGTTTCAGTGAACTTTCGAGATTAGATAATAGACTAAAGAGCAAACACTGCTTTCAAGACAGTTATATTCTTTGGGTAGTGTGCTTCACCGGACACACTAAAGGGAATATATGTGACTTCACCGTTCACAGTTGTTTCCTACTTCGTTTCTTGCTAATTCACTGTGAAACTCAGAAAGTACCGTGTTTTCAAAGAGGACAAGCCTCTAATTTCTATCTGGTAAAGAATCATTCTTTGAAACGGGAGAAAACATGAACATTTCCAGCAATTATAACAGAAGTTCTTGCTTTCTCTTCTCTGTCCGTGTGGTGATGGCCTGAATTGTGTGAGATAGTCACCGGTCGCATTGCCATTGAAGGCAGAAGCAGAGACAGTAATGTCTGGACACCTCTGGTTTTCCATGAACAGTAGCGCAAATACTACTGTAAGTACAGATGTAGCTCTTTGAATTGAAGGTATAGGTGCTATCTTGTTTCTCACGAATGTCTTTCAAAAAGTTCCTGTTGCCCTTCCTTGTTAACTCAGAAAAACTGTGTTCCGAAAGAGGCCAGCAACAGTTTTCAACCAAATAGAAGAAATGTACATGGAACATTCTAACCAACATATACATATGATCAAACGATTTCAACAGATGGAGTTATGGCCTTGCCGTGCCGTTGTTGATGTACTCCATTCTATGTTTCAGTGAACTTTCGAGATTAGATAATAGACTAAAGAGCAAACACTGCTTTCAAGACAGTTATATTCTTTGGGTAGTGTGCTTCACCGGACACACTAAAGGGAATATATGTGACTTCACCGTTCACAGTTGTTTCCTACTTCGTTTCTTGCTAATTCACTGTGAAACTCAGAAAGTACCGTGTGTTCAAAGAGGACAAGCCTGTAATTTCTATCTGGTAAAGAATCATTCTTTGAAACGGGAGAAAACATGAACATTTCCAGCAATTATGACAGAAGTTCTTGCTTTCTCTTCTCTGTCCATGTGGTGATGGCCTGAATTGTGTGAGATAGTCACCGGTCGCATTGCAATTGAAGGCAGAAGCAGAGACAGTAATGTCTGGACACCTCTGGTTTTCCGTGAACAGTAGCGCAAATACTACTGTAAGTACAGATGTAGCTCTTTGAATTGAAGGTATAGGTGCTATCTTGCTTCTCACGAATGTCTTTCAAAAAGTTCCTGTTGCCCTTCCTTGTTAACTCAGAAAAACTGTGTTCCGAAAGAGGCCAGCAACAGTTTTCAACCAAATAGAAGAAATGTACATGGAACATTCTAACCAACATATACATATGATCAAACGATTTCAACAGATGGAGTTATGGCCTTGCCGTGCCGTTGTTGATGTACTCCATTCTATGTTTCAGTGAACTTTCGAGATTAGATAATAGACTAAAGAGCAAACACTGCTTTCAAGACAGTTATATTCTTTGGGTAGTGTGCTTCACCGGACACACTAAAGGGAATATATGTGACTTCACCGTTCACAGTTGTTTCCTACTTCGTTTCTTGCTAATTCACTGTGAAACTCAGAAAGTACCGTGTGTTCAAAGAGGACAAGCCTGTAATTTCTATCTGGTAAAGAATCATTCTTTGAAACGGGAGAAAACATGAACATTTCCAGCAATTATAACAGAAGTTATTGCTTTCTCTTCTCTGTCCGTGTGGTGATGGCCTGAATTGTGTGAGATAGTCACCGGTCGCATTGCCATTGAAGGCAGAAGCAGAGACAGTAATGTCTGGACACCTCTGGTTTTCCGTGAACAGTAGCGCAAATACTACTGTAAGTACAGATGTAGCTCTTTGAATTGAAGGTATAGGTGCTATCTTGTTTCTCACGAATGTCTTTCAAAAAGTTCCTGTTGCCCTTCCTTGTTAACTCAGAAAAACTGTGTTCCGAAAGAGGCCAGCAACAGTTTTCAACCAAATAGAAGAAATGTACATGGAACATTCTAACCAACATATACATATGATCAAACGATTTCAACAGATGGAGTTATGGCCTTGCCGTGCCGTTGTTGATGTACTCCATTCTATGTTTCAGTGAACTTTCGAGATTAGATAATAGACTAAAGAGCAAACACTGCTTTCAAGACAGTTATATTCTTTGGGTAGTGTGCTTCACCGGACACACTAAAGGGAATATATGTGACTTCACCGTTCACAGTTGTTTCCTACTTCGTTTCTTGCTAATTCACTGTGAAACTCAGAAAGTACCGTGTGTTCAAAGAGGACAAGCCTGTAATTTCTATCTGGTAAAGAATCATTCTTTGAAACGGGAGAAAACATGAACATTTCCAGCAATTATAACAGAAGTTCTTGCTTTCTCTTCTCTGTCCGTGTGGTGATGGCCTGAATTGTGTGAGATAGTCACCGGTCGCATTGCCATTTAAGGCAGAAGCAGAGACAGTAATGTCTGGACACCTCTGGTTTTCCATGAACAGTAGCGCAAATACTACTGTAAGTACAGATGTAGCTCTTTGAATTGAAGGTATAGGTGCTATCTTGTTTCTCACGAATGTCTTTCAAAAATTTCCCGTTGCCCTTCCTTGTTAACTCAGAAAAACTGTGTTCCGAAAGAGGCCAGCAACAGTTTTCAACCAAATAGAAGAAATGTACATGGAACATTCTAACCAACATATACATATGATCAAACGATTTCAACAGATGGAATTATGGCCTTGCCGTGGCGTTGTTGATGTACTCCATTGTATGTTTCAGTGAACTTTCGAGTTTAGATAATAGACTAAAGAGCAAACACTGCTTTCAAGACCGTTCGAGTCTTTGGGTAGTGTGCTTCACCTGACACACTAAAGGGAATATATGTGACTTCACCGTTCACAGTTGTTTCCTACTTCGTTTCTTGCTAATTCACTGTGAAACTCAGAAAGTACCGTGTGTTCAAAGAGGACAAGCCTGTAATTTCTATCTGGTAAAGAATCATTCTTTGAAACGGGAGAAAACATGAACATTTCCAGCAATTATAACAGAAGTTATTGCTTTCTCTTCTCTGTCCGTGTGGTGATGGCCTGAATTGTGTGAGATAGTCACCGGTCGCATTGCCATTGAAGGCAGAAGCAGAGACAGTAATGTCTGGACACCTCTGGTTTTCCATGAACAGTAGCGGAAATACTACTGTAAGTACAGATGTAGCTCTTTGAATTGAAGGTATAGGTGCTATCTTGTTTCTCACGAATGTCTTTCAAAAAGTTCCTGTTGCCCTTCCTTGTTAACTCAGAAAAACTGTGTTCCGAAAGAGGCCAGCAACAGTTTTCAACCAAATAGAAGAAATGTACATGGAACATTCTAACCAACATATACATATGATCAAACGATTTCAACAGATGGAGTTATGGCCTTGCCGTGCCGTTGTTGATGTACTCCATTCTATGTTTCAGTGAACTTTCGAGATTAGATAATAGACTAAAGAGCAAACACTGCTTTCAAGACAGTTATATTCTTTGGGTAGTGTGCTTCACCGGACACACTAAAGGGAATATATGTGACTTCACCGTTCACAGTTGTTTCCTACTTCGTTTCTTGCTAATTCACTGTGAAACTCAGAAAGTACCGTGTTTTCAAAGAGGACAAGCCTCTAATTTCTATCTGGTAAAGAATCATTCTTTGAAACGGGAGAAAACATGAACATTTCCAGCAATTATAACAGAAGTTCTTGCTTTCTCTTCTCTGTCCGTGTGGTGATGGCCTGAATTGTGTGAGATAGTCACCGGTCGCATTGCCATTGAAGGCAGAAGCAGAGACAGTAATGTCTGGACACCTCTGGTTTTCCATGAACAGTAGCGCAAATACTACTGTAAGTACAGATGTAGCTCTTTGAATTGAAGGTATAGGTGCTATCTTGTTTCTCACGAATGTCTTTCAAAAAGTTCCTGTTGCCCTTCCTTGTTAACTCAGAAAAACTGTGTTCCGAAAGAGGCCAGCAACAGTTTTCAACCAAATAGAAGAAATGTACATGGAACATTCTAACCAACATATACATAGGATCAAACGATTTCAACAGATGGAATTATGGCCTTGCAGTGCCGTTGTTGATGTACTCCATTGTATGTTTCAGTGAACTTTCGAGTTTAGATAATAGACTAAAGAGCAAACACTGCTTTCAAGACAGTTATATTCTTTGGGTAGTGTGCTTCACCGGACACACTAAAGGGAATATATGTGACTTCACCGTTCACAGTTGTTTCCTACTTCGTTTCTTGCTAATTCACTGTGAAACTCAGAAAGTACCGTGTGTTCAAAGAGGACAAGCCTGTAATTTCTATCTGGTAAAGAATCATTCTTTGAAACGGGAGAAAACATGAACATTTCCAGCAATTATAACAGAAGTTCTTGCTTTCTCTTCTCTGTCCGTGTGGTGATGGCCTGAATTGTGTGAGATAGTCACCGGTCGCATTGCAATTGAAGGCAGAATCAGAGACAGTAATGTCTGGACACCTCTGGTTTTCCATGAACAGTAGCGCAAATACTACTGTAAGTACAGATGTAGCTCTTTGAATTGAAGGTATAGGTGCTATCTTGTTTCTCACGAATGTCTTTCAAAAAGTTCCTGTTGCCCTTCCTTGTTAACTCAGAAAAACTGTGTTCCGAAAGAGGCCAGCAACAGTTTTCAACCAAATAGAAGAAATGTACATGGAACATTCTAACCAACATATACATATGATCAAACGATTTCAACAGATGGAGTTATGGCCTTGCCGTGCCGTTGTTGATGTACTCCATTCTATGTTTCAGTGAACTTTCGAGATTAGATAATAGACTAAAGAGCAAACACTGCTTTCAAGACAGTTATATTCTTTGGGTAGTGTGCTTCACCGGACACACTAAAGGGAATATATGTGACTTCACCGTTCACAGTTGTTTCCTACTTCGTTTCTTGCTAATTCACTGTGAAACTCAGAAAGTACCGTGTGTTCAAAGAGGACAAGCCTGTAATTTCTATCTGGTAAAGAATCATTCTTTGAAACGGGAGAAAACATGAACATTTCCAGCAATTATAACAGAAGTTATTGCTTTCTCTTCTCTGTCCGTGTGGTGATGGCCTGAATTGTGTGAGATAGTCACCGGTCGCATTGCCATTGAAGGCAGAAGCAGAGACAGTAATGTCTGGACACCTCTGGTTTTCCGTGAACAGTAGCGCAAATACTACTGTAAGTACAGATGTAGCTCTTTGAATTGAAGGTATAGGTGCTATCTTGTTTCTCACGAATGTCTTTCAAAAAGTTCCTGTTGCCCTTCCTTGTTAACTCAGAAAAACTGTGTTCCGAAAGAGGCCAGCAACAGTTTTCAACCAAATAGAAGAAATGTACATGGAACATTCTAACCAACATATACATATGATCAAACGATTTCAACAGATGGAGTTATGGCCTTGCCGTGCCGTTGTTGATGTACTCCATTCTATGTTTCAGTGAACTTTCGAGATTAGATAATAGACTAAAGAGCAAACACTGCTTTCAAGACAGTTATATTCTTTGGGTAGTGTGCTTCACCGGACACACTAAAGGGAATATATGTGACTTCACCGTTCACAGTTGTTTCCTACTTCGTTTCTTGCTAATTCCCTGTGAACCTCAGAAAGTACCGTGTTTTCAAAGAGGACAAGCCTGTAATTTCTATCTGGTAAAGAATCATTCTTTGAAACGGGAGAAAACATGAACATTTCCAGCAATTATAACAGAAGTTATTGCTTTCTCTTCTCTGTCCGTGTGGTGATGGCCTGAATTGTGTGAGATAGTCACCGGTCGCATTGCCATTGAAGGCAGAAGCAGAGACAGTAATGTCTGGACACCTCTGGTTTTCCATGAACAGTAGCGCAAATACTACTGTAAGTACAGATGTATCTCTTTGAATTGAAGGTATAGGTGCTATCTTGTTTCTCACGAATGTCTTTCAAAAAGTTCCTGTTGCCCTTCCTTGTTAACTCAGAAAAACTGTGTTCCGAAAGAGGCCAGCAACAGTTTTCAACCAAATAGAAGAAATGTACATGGAACATTCTAACCAACATATACATATGATCAAACGATTTCAACAGATGGAGTTATGGCCTTGCCGTGCCGTTGTTGATGTACTCCATTCTATGTTTCAGTGAACTTTCGAGATTAGATAATAGACTAAAGAGCAAACACTACTTTCAAGACAGTTATATTCTTTGGGTAGTGTGCTTCACCGGACACACTAAAGGGAATATATGTGACTTCACCGTTCACAGTTGTTTCCTACTTCGTTTCTTGCTAATTCACTGTGAAACTCAGAAAGTACCGTGTTTTCAAAGAGGACAAGCCTCTAATTTCTATCTGGTAAAGAATCATTCTTTGAAACGGGAGAAAACATGAACATTTCCAGCAATTATAACAGAAGTTCTTGCTTTCTCTTCTCTGTCCGTGTGGTGATGGCCTGAATTGTGTGAGATAGTCACCGGTCGCATTGCCATTGAAGGCAGAAGCAGAGACAGTAATGTCTGGACACCTCTGGTTTTCCATGAACAGTAGCGCAAATACTACTGTAAGTACAGATGTAGCTCTTTGAATTGAAGGTATAGGTGCTATCTTGTTTCTCACGAATGTCTTTCAAAAAGTTCCTGTTGCCCTTCCTTGTTAACTCAGAAAAACTGTGTTCCGAAAGAGGCCAGCAACAGTTTTCAACCAAATAGAAGAAATGTACATGGAACATTCTAACCAACATATACATATGATCAAACGATTTCAACAGATGGAGTTATGGCCTTGCCGTGCCGTTGTTGATGTACTCCATTCTATGTTTCAGTGAACTTTCGAGATTAGATAATAGACTAAAGAGCAAACACTGCTTTCAAGACAGTTATATTCTTTGGGTAGTGTGCTTCACCGGACACACTAAAGGGAATATATGTGACTTCACCGTTCACAGTTGTTTCCTACTTCGTTTCTTGCTAATTCACTGTGAAACTCAGAAAGTACCGTGTGTTCAAAGAGGACAAGCCTGTAATTTCTATCTGGTAAAGAATCATTCTTTGAAACGGGAGAAAACATGAACATTTCCAGCAATTATAACAGAAGTTATTGCTTTCTCTTCTCTGTCCGTGTGGTGATGGCCTGAATTGTGTGAGATAGTCACCGGTCGCATTGCCATTGAAGGCAGAAGCAGAGACAGTAATGTCTGGACACCTCTGGTTTTCCATGAACAGTAGCGCAAATACTACTGTAAGTACAGATGTAGCTCTTTGAATTGAAGGTATAGGTGCTATCTTGTTTCTCACGAATGTCTTTCAAAAAGTTCCTGTTGCCCTTCCTTGTTAACTCAGAAAAACTGTGTTCCGAAAGAGGCCAGCAACAGTTTTCAACCAAATAGAAGAAATGTACATGGAACATTCTAACCAACATATACATATGATCAAACGATTTCAACAGATGGAATTATGGCCTTGCCGTGGCGTTGTTGATGTACTCCATTGTATGTTTCAGTGAACTTTCGAGTTTAGATAATAGATTAAAGAGCAAACACTGCTTTCAAGACCGTTCGAGTCTTTGGGTAGTGTGCTTCACCTGACACACTAAAGGGAATATATGTGACTTCACCGTTCACAGTTGTTTCCTACTTCGTTTCTTGCTAATTCACTGTGAAACTCAGAAAGTACCGTGTGTTCAAAGAGGACAAGCCTGTAATTTCTATCTGGTAAAGAATCATTCTTTGAAACGGGAGAAAACATGAACATTTCCAGCAATTATAACAGAAGTTATTGCTTTCTCTTCTCTGTCCGTGTGGTGATGGCCTGAATTGTGTGAGATAGTCACCGGTCGCATTGCCATTGAAGGCAGAAGCAGAGACAGTAATGTCTGGACACCTCTGGTTTTCCATGAACAGTAGCGCAAATACTACTGTAAGTACAGATGTATCTCTTTGAATTGAAGGTATAGGTGCTATCTTGTTTCTCACGAATGTCTTTCAAAAAGTTCCTGTTGCCCTTCCTTGTTAACTCAGAAAAACTGTGTTCCGAAAGAGGCTAGCAACAGTTTTCAACCAAATAGAAGAAATGTACATGGAACATTCTAACCAACATATACATATGATCAAACGATTTCAACAGATGGAGTTATGGCCTTGCCGTGCCGTTGTTGATGTACTCCATTCTATGTTTCAGTGAACTTTCGAGATTAGATAATAGACTAAAGAGCAAACACTGCTTTCAAGACAGTTATATTCTTTGGGTAGTGTGCTTCACCGGACACACTAAAGGGAATATATGTGACTTCACCGTTCACAGTTGTTTCCTACTTCGTTTCTTGCTAATTCACTGTGAAACTCAGAAAGTACCGTGTTTTCAAAGAGGACAAGCCTCTAATTTCTATCTGGTAAAGAATCATTCTTTGAAACGGGAGAAAACATGAACATTTCCAGCAATTATAACAGAAGTTCTTGCTTTCTCTTCTCTGTCCGTGTGGTGATGGCCTGAATTGTGTGAGATAGTCACCGGTCGCATTGCCATTGAAGGCAGAAGCAGAGACAGTAATGTCTGGACACCTCTGGTTTTCCATGAACAGTAGCGCAAATACTACTGTAAGTACAGATGTAGCTCTTTGAATTGAAGGTATAGGTGCTATCTTGTTTCTCACGAATGTCTTTCAAAAAGTTCCTGTTGCCCTTCCTTGTTAACTCAGAAAAACTGTGTTCCGAAAGAGGCCAGCAACAGTTTTCAACCAAATAGAAGAAATGTACATGGAACATTCTAACCAACATATACATATGATCAAACGATTTCAACAGATGGAGTTATGGCCTTGCCGTGCCGTTGTTGATGTACTCCATTCTATGTTTCAGTGAACTTTCGAGATTAGATAATAGACTAAAGAGCAAACACTGCTTTCAAGACAGTTATATTCTTTGGGTAGTGTGCTTCACCGGACACACTAAAGGGAATATATGTGACTTCACCGTTCACAGTTGTTTCCTACTTCGTTTCTTGCTAATTCACTGTGAAACTCAGAAAGTACCGTGTGTTCAAAGAGGACAAGCCTGTAATTTCTATCTGGTAAAGAATCATTCTTTGAAACGGGAGAAAACATGAACATTTCCAGCAATTATAACAGAAGTTCTTGCTTTCTCTTCTCTGTCCGTGTGGTGATGGCCTGAATTGTGTGAGATAGTCACCGGTCGCATTGCCATTGAAGGCAGAAGCAGAGACAGTAATGTCTGGACACCTCTGGTTTTCCATGAACAGTAGCGCAAATACTACTGTAAGTACAGATGTAGCTCTTTGAATTGAAGGTATAGGTGCTATCTTGTTTCTCACGAATGTCTTTCAAAAAGTTCCTGTTGCCCTTCCTTGTTAACTCAGAAAAACTGTGTTCCGAAAGAGGCCAGCAACAGTTTTCAACCAAATAGAAGAAATGTACATGGAACATTCTAACCAACATATACATATGATCAAACGATTTCAACAGATGGAATTATGGCCTTGCCGTGGCGTTGTTGATGTACTCCATTGTATGTTTCAGTGAACTTTCGAGTTTAGATAATAGATTAAAGAGCAAACACTGCTTTCAAGACCGTTCGAGTCTTTGGGTAGTGTGCTTCACCTGACACACTAAAGGGAATATATGTGACTTCACCGTTCACAGTTGTTTCCTACTTCGTTTCTTGCTAATTCACTGTGAAACTCAGAAAGTACCGTGTGTTCAAAGAGGACAAGCCTGTAATTTCTATCTGGTAAAGAATCATTCTTTGAAACGGGAGAAAACATGAACATTTCCAGCAATTATAACAGAAGTTATTGCTTTCTCTTCTCTGTCCGTGTGGTGATGGCCTGAATTGTGTGAGATAGTCACCGGTCGCATTGCCATTGAAGGCAGAAGCAGAGACAGTAATGTCTGGACACCTCTGGTTTTCCATGAACAGTAGCGCAAATACTACTGTAAGTACAGATGTATCTCTTTGAATTGAAGGTATAGGTGCTATCTTGTTTCTCACGAATGTCTTTCAAAAAGTTCCTGTTGCCCTTCCTTGTTAACTCAGAAAAACTGTGTTCCGAAAGAGGCTAGCAACAGTTTTCAACCAAATAGAAGAAATGTACATGGAACATTCTAACCAACATATACATATGATCAAACGATTTCAACAGATGGAGTTATGGCCTTGCCGTGCCGTTGTTGATGTACTCCATTCTATGTTTCAGTGAACTTTCGAGATTAGATAATAGACTAAAGAGCAAACACTGCTTTCAAGACAGTTATATTCTTTGGGTAGTGTGCTTCACCGGACACACTAAAGGGAATATATGTGACTTCACCGTTCACAGTTGTTTCCTACTTCGTTTCTTGCTAATTCACTGTGAAACTCAGAAAGTACCGTGTTTTCAAAGAGGACAAGCCTCTAATTTCTATCTGGTAAAGAATCATTCTTTGAAACGGGAGAAAACATGAACATTTCCAGCAATTATAACAGAAGTTCTTGCTTTCTCTTCTCTGTCCGTGTGGTGATGGCCTGAATTGTGTGAGATAGTCACCGGTCGCATTGCCATTGAAGGCAGAAGCAGAGACAGTAATGTCTGGACACCTCTGGTTTTCCATGAACAGTAGCGCAAATACTACTGTAAGTACAGATGTAGCTCTTTGAATTGAAGGTATAGGTGCTATCTTGTTTCTCACGAATGTCTTTCAAAAAGTTCCTGTTGCCCTTCCTTGTTAACTCAGAAAAACTGTGTTCCGAAAGAGGCCAGCAACAGTTTTCAACCAAATAGAAGAAATGTACATGGAACATTCTAACCAACATATACATATGATCAAACGATTTCAACAGATGGAGTTATGGCCTTGCCGTGCCGTTGTTGATGTACTCCATTCTATGTTTCAGTGAACTTTCGAGATTAGATAATAGACTAAAGAGCAAACACTGCTTTCAAGACAGTTATATTCTTTGGGTAGTGTGCTTCACCGGACACACTAAAGGGAATATATGTGACTTCACCGTTCACAGTTGTTTCCTACTTCGTTTCTTGCTAATTCACTGTGAAACTCAGAAAGTACCGTGTGTTCAAAGAGGACAAGCCTGTAATTTCTATCTGGTAAAGAATCATTCTTTGAAACGGGAGAAAACATGAACATTTCCAGCAATTATAACAGAAGTTATTGCTTTCTCTTCTCTGTCCGTGTGGTGATGGCCTGAATTGTGTGAGATAGTCACCGGTCGCATTGCCATTGAAGGCAGAAGCAGAGACAGTAATGTCTGGACACCTCTGGTTTTCCATGAACAGTAGCGCAAATACTACTGTAAGTACAGATGTAGCTCTTTGAATTGAAGGTATAGGTGCTATCTTGTTTCTCACGAATGTCTTTCAAAAAGTTCCTGTTGCCCTTCCTTGTTAACTCAGAAAAACTGTGTTCCGAAAGAGGCCAGCAACAGTTTTCAACCAAATAGAAGAAATGTACATGGAACATTCTAACCAACATATACATATGATCAAACAATTTCAACAGATGGAATTATGGCCTTGCCGTGGCGTTGTTGATGTACTCCATTGTATGTTTCAGTGAACTTTCGAGTTTAGATAATAGATTAAAGAGCAAACACTGCTTTCAAGACCGTTCGAGTCTTTGGGTAGTGTGCTTCACCTGACACACTAAAGGGAATATATGTGACTTCACCGTTCACAGTTGTTTCCTACTTCGTTTCTTGCTAATTCACTGTGAAACTCAGAAAGTACCGTGTTTTCAAAGAGGACAAGCCTCTAATTTCTATCTGGGAAAGAATCATTCTTTGAAACGGGAGAAAACATGAACATTTCCAGCAATTATAACAGAAGTTATTGCTTTCTCTTATCTGTCCGTGTGGTGATGGCCTGAATTGTGTGAGATAGTCACCGGTCGCATTACCATTGAAGGCAGAAGCAGAGACAGTAATGTCTGGACACCTCTGGTTTTCCATGAACAGTAGCGCAAATACTACTGTAAGTACAGATGTAGCTCTTTGAATTGAAGGTATAGGTGCTATCTTGTTTCTCACGAATGTCTTTCAAAAAGTTCCTGTTGCCCTTCCTTGTTAACTCAGAAAAACTGTGTTCCGAAAGAGGCCAGCAACAGTTTTCAACCAAATAGAAGAAATGTACATGGAACATTCTAACCAACATATACGTATGATCAAACGATTTCAACAGATGGAATTATGGCCTTGCCGTGCTGTTGTTGTTCTGCTCCATTGTGTGCTTCAGTGAACTTTCGAGTTTATACAATAGACTAAAGAGCAAGCACTGCTTTCAAGACAGTTATAGTCTTTGGGTAGTGTGCTTCACCTGAAACACTAAAGGGAATATATGTGACTTCACCGTTCACAGTTGTTTCCTACTTCGTTTCTTGCTAATTCACTGTGAAACTCAGAAAGTACCGTGTGTTCAAAGAGGACAAGCCTGTAATTTCTATCTGGTAAAGAATCATTCTTTGAAACGGGAGAAAACATGAACATTTCCAGCAATTATAACAGAAGTTATTGCTTTCTCTTCTCTGTCCGTGTGGTGATGGCCTGAATTGTGTGAGATAGTCACCGGTCGCATTGCCATTGAAGGCAGAAGCAGAGACAGTAATGTCTGGACACCTCTGGTTTTCCGTGAACAGTAGCGCAAATACTACTGTAAGTACAGATGTAGCTCTTTGAATTGAAGTTATAGGTGCTATCTTGTTTCTCACGAATGTCTTTCAAAAATTTCCTGTTGCCCTTCCTTGTTAACTCAGAAAAACTGTGTTCCGAAAGAGGCCAGCAACAGTTTTCAACCAAATAGAAGAAATGTACATGGAACATTCTAACCAACATATACATATGATCAAACGATTTCAACAGATGGAATTATGGCCTTGCCGTGGCGTTGTTGATGTACTCCATTGTATGTTTCAGTGAACTTTCGAGTTTAGATAATAGACTAAAGAGCAAACACTGCTTTCAAGACCGTTCGAGTCTTTGGGTAGTGTGCTTCACCTGACACACTAAAGGAAATATATGTGACTTCACCGTTCACAGTTGTTTCCTACTTCGTTTCTTGCTAATTCACTGTGAAACTCAGAAAGTACCGTGTGTTCAAAGAGGACAAGCCTGTAATTTCTATCTGGTAAAGAATCATTCTTTGAAACGGGAGAAAACATGAACATTTCCAACAATTATAACAGAAGTTATTGCTTTCTCTTCTCTGTCCGTGTGGTGATGGCCTGAATTGTGTGAGATAGTCACCGGTCGCATTGCCATTGAAGGCAGAAGCAGAGACAGTAATGTCTGGACACCTCTGGTTTTCCATGAACAGTAGCGCAAATACTACTGTAAGTACAGATGTAGCTCTTTGAATTGAAGGTATAGGTGCTATCTTGTTTCTCACGAATGTCTTTCAAAAAGTTCCTGTTGCCCTTCCTTGTTAACTCAGAAAAACTGTGTTCCGAAAGAGGCCAGCAACAGTTTTCAACCAAATAGAAGAAATGTACATGGAACATTCTAACCAACATATACATATGATCAAACGATTTCAACAGATGGAATTATGGCCTTGCCGTGCCGCTGTTGATGTACTCCATTGTATGTTTCAGTGAACTTTCGAATTTATACAATAGACTAAAGAGCAAACACTGCTTTCAAGACCGTTCGAGTCTTTTGGGTAGTGTGCTTCACCTGACACAATAAAGGGAATATATGTGACTTCACCGTTCACAGTTGTTTTCTACTTCGTTTCTTGCTAATTCACTGTGAAACTCAGAAAGTACCGTGTGTTCAAAGAGGACAAGCCTGTAATTTCTATCTGGTAAAGAATCATTCTTTGAAACGGGAGAAAACATGAACATTTCCAGCAATTATAACAGAAGTTATTGCTTTCTCTTCTCTGTCCGTGTGGTGATGGCCTGAATTGTGTGAGATAGTCACCGGTCGCATTGCAATTGAAGGCAGAATCAGAGACAGTAATGTCTGGACACCTCTGGTTTTCCGTGAACAGTAGCGCAAATACTACTGTAAGTACAGATGTAGCTCTTTGAATTGAAGGTATAGGTGCTATCTTGTTTCTCACGAATGTCTTTCAAAAAGTTCCTGTTGCCCTTCCTTGTTAACTCAGAAAAACTGTGTTCCGAAAGAGGCCAGCAACAGTTTTCAACCAAATAGAAGAAATGTACATGGAACATTCTAACCAACATATACATATGATCAAACGATTTCAACAGATGGAATTATGGCCTTGCCGTGCCGTTGTTGATGTACTCCATTGTATGTTTCAGTGAACTTTCGAGTTTAGATAATAGATTAAAGAGCAAACACTGCTTTCAAGACCGTTCGAGTCTTTGGGTAGTGTGCTTCACCTGACACACTAAAGGGAATATATGTGACTTCACCGTTCACAGTTGTTTCCTACTTCGTTTCTTGCTAATTCACTGTGAAACTCAGAAAGTACCGTGTGTTCAAAGAGGACAAGCCTGTAATTTCTATCTGGTAAAGAATCATTCTTTGAAACGGGAGAAAACATGAACATTTCCAACAATTATAACAGAAGTTCTTGCTTTCTCTTCTCTGTCCGTGTGGTGATGGCCTGAATTGTGTGAGATAGTCACCGGTCGCATTGCCATTGAAGGCAGAAGCAGAGACAGTAATGTCTGGACACCTCTGGTTTTCCGTGAACAGTAGCGCAAATACTACTGTAAGTACAGATGTAGCTCTTTGAATTGAAGGTATAGGTGCTATCTTGTTTCTCACGAATGTCTTTCAAAAAGTTCCTGTTGCCCTTCCTTGTTAACTCAGAAAAACTGTGTTCCGAAAGAGGCCAGCAACAGTTTTCAACCAAATAGAAGAAATGTACATGGAACATTCTAACCAACATATACATATGATCAAACGATTTCAACAGATGGAATTATGGCCTTGCCGTGGCGTTGTTGATGTACTCCATTGTATGTTTCAGTGAACTTTCGAGTTTAGATAATAGATTAAAGAGCAAACACTGCTTCCAAGACCGTTCGAGTCTTTGGGTAGTGTGCTTCACCTGACACACTAAAGGGAATATATGTGACTTCACCGTTCACAGTTGTTTCCTACTTCGTTTCTTGCTAATTCACTGTGAAACTCAGAAAGTACCGTGTTTTCAAAGAGGACAAGCCTCTAATTTCTATCTGGGAAAGAATCATTCTTTGAAACGGGAGAAAACATGAACATTTCCAGCAATTATAACAGAAGTTATTGCTTTCTCTTATCTGTCCGTGTGGTGATGGCCTGAATTGTGTGAGATAGTCACCGGTCGCATTACCATTGAAGGCAGAAGCAGAGACAGTAATGTCTGGACACCTCTGGTTTTCCATGAACAGTAGCGCAAATACTACTGTAAGTACAGATGTAGCTCTTTGAATTGAAGGTATAGGTGCTATCTTGTTTCTCACGAATGTCTTTCAAAAAGTTCCTGTTGCCCTTCCTTGTTAACTCAGAAAAACTGTGTTCCGAAAGAGGCCAGCAACAGTTTTCAACCAAATAGAAGAAATGTACATGGAACATTCTAACCAACATATACATATGATCAAACGATTTCAACAGATGGAATTATGGCCTTGCCGTGCTGTTGTTGTTCTGCTCCATTGTGTGCTTCAGTGAACTTTCGAGTTTATACAATAGACTAAAGAGCAAGCACTGCTTTCAAGACAGTTATAGTCTTTGGGTAGTGTGCTTCACCTGAAACACTAAAGGGAATATATGTGACTTCACCGTTCACAGTTGTTTCCTACTTCGTTTCTTGCTAATTCACTGTGAAACTCAGAAAGTACCGTGTGTTCAAAGAGGACAAGCCTGTAATTTCTATCTGGTAAAGAATCATTCTTTGAAACGGGAGAAAACATGAACATTTCCAGCAATTATAACAGAAGTTATTGCTTTCTCTTCTCTGTCCGTGTGGTGATGGCCTGAATTGTGTGAGATAGTCACCGGTCGCATTGCCATTGAAGGCAGAAGCAGAGACAGTAATGTCTGGACACCTCTGGTTTTCCGTGAACAGTAGCGCAAATACTACTGTAAGTACAGATGTAGCTCTTTGAATTGAAGTTATAGGTGCTATCTTGTTTCTCACGAATGTCTTTCAAAAATTTCCTGTTGCCCTTCCTTGTTAACTCAGAAAAACTGTGTTCCGAAAGAGGCCAGCAACAGTTTTCAACCAAATAGAAGAAATGTACATGGAACATTCTAACCAACATATACATATGATCAAACGATTTCAACAGATGGAATTATGGCCTTGCCGTGGCGTTGTTGATGTACTCCATTGTATGTTTCAGTGAACTTTCGAGTTTAGATAATAGACTAAAGAGCAAACACTGCTTTCAAGACCGTTCGAGTCTTTGGGTAGTGTGCTTCACCTGACACACTAAAGGAAATATATGTGACTTCACCGTTCACAGTTGTTTCCTACTTCGTTTCTTGCTAATTCACTGTGAAACTCAGAAAGTACCGTGTGTTCAAAGAGGACAAGCCTGTAATTTCTATCTGGTAAAGAATCATTCTTTGAAACGGGAGAAAACATGAACATTTCCAACAATTATAACAGAAGTTATTGCTTTCTCTTCTCTGTCCGTGTGGTGATGGCCTGAATTGTGTGAGATAGTCACCGGTCGCATTGCCATTGAAGGCAGAAGCAGAGACAGTAATGTCTGGACACCTCTGGTTTTCCATGAACAGTAGCGCAAATACTACTGTAAGTACAGATGTAGCTCTTTGAATTGAAGGTATAGGTGCTATCTTGTTTCTCACGAATGTCTTTCAAAAAGTTCCTGTTGCCCTTCCTTGTTAACTCAGAAAAACTGTGTTCCGAAAGAGGCCAGCAACAGTTTTCAACCAAATAGAAGAAATGTACATGGAACATTCTAACCAACATATACATATGATCAAACGATTTCAACAGATGGAATTATGGCCTTGCCGTGCCGCTGTTGATGTACTCCATTGTATGTTTCAGTGAACTTTCGAATTTATACAATAGACTAAAGAGCAAACACTGCTTTCAAGACCGTTCGAGTCTTTTGGGTAGTGTGCTTCACCTGACACAATAAAGGGAATATATGTGACTTCACCGTTCACAGTTGTTTTCTACTTCGTTTCTTGCTAATTCACTGTGAAACTCAGAAAGTACCGTGTGTTCAAAGAGGACAAGCCTGTAATTTCTATCTGGTAAAGAATCATTCTTTGAAACGGGAGAAAACATGAACATTTCCAACAATTATAACAGAAGTTATTGCTTTCTCTTCTCTGTCCGTGTGGTGATGGCCTGAATTGTGTGAGATAGTCACCGGTCGCATTGCAATTGAAGGCAGAAGCAGAGACAGTAATGTCTGGACACCTCTGGTTTTCCGTGAACAGTAGCGCAAATACTACTGTAAGTACAGATGTAGCTCTTTGAATTGAAGGTATAGGTGCTATCTTGTTTCTCACGAATGTCTTTCAAAAAGTTCCTGTTGCCCTTCCTTGTTAACTCAGAAAAACTGTGTTCCGAAAGAGGCCAGCAACAGTTTTCAACCAAATAGAAGAAATGTACATGGAACATTCTAACCAACATATACATATGATCAAACGATTTCAACAGATGGAATTATGGCCTTGCCGTGCCGTTGTTGATGTACTCCATTGTATGTTTCAGTGAACTTTCGAGTTTAGATAATAGATTAAAGAGCAAACACTGCTTTCAAGACCGTTCGAGTCTTTGGGTAGTGTGCTTCACCTGACACACTAAAGGGAATATATGTGACTTCACCGTTCACAGTTGTTTCCTACTTCGTTTCTTGCTAATTCACTGTGAAACTCAGAAAGTACCGTGTGTTCAAAGAGGACAAGCCTGTAATTTCTATCTGGTAAAGAATCATTCTTTGAAACGGGAGAAAACATGAACATTTCCAGCAATTATAACAGAAGTTCTTGCTTTCTCTTATCTGTCCGTGTGGTGATGGCCTGAATTGTGTGAGATAGTCACCGGTCGCATTACCATTGAAGGCAGAAGCAGAGACAGTAATGTCTGGACACCTCTGGTTTTCCATGAACAGTAGCGCAAATACTACTGTAAGTACAGAGGTAGCTCTTTGAATTGAAGGTATAGGTGCTATCTTATTTCTCACGAATGTCTTTCAAGAAGTTCCTGTTGCCCTTCCTTGTTAACTCAGAAAAACTGTGTTCCGAAAGAGGCCAGCAACAGTTTTCAACCAAATAGAAGAAATGTACATGGAACATTCTAACCAACATATACATATGATCAAACGATTTCAACAGATGGAATTATGGCCTTGCCGTGCCGCTGTTGATGTACTCCATTGTATGTTTCAGTGAACTTTCGAATTTATACAATAGACTAAAGAGCAAACACTGCTTCCAAGACCGTTCGAGTCTTTTGGGTAGTGTGCTTCACCTGACACACTAAAGGGAATATATGTGACTTCACCGTTCACAGTTGTTTCCTACTTCGTTTCTTGCTAATTCACTGTGAAACTCAGAAAGTACCGTGTGTTCAAAGAGGACAAGCCTGTAATTTCTATCTGGTAAAGAATCATTCTTTGAAACGGGAGAAAACATGAACATTTCCAACAATTATAACAGAAGTTCTTGCTTTCTCTTCTCTGTCCGTGTGGTGATGGCCTGAATTGTGTGAGATAGTCACCGGTCGCATTGCCATTGAAGGCAGAAGCAGAGACAGTAATGTCTGGACACCTCTGGTTTTCCGTGAACAGTAGCGCAAATACTACTGTAAGTACAGATGTAGCTCTTTGAATTGAAGGTATAGGTGCTATCTTGTTTCTCACGAATGTCTTTCAAAAAGTTCCTGTTGCCCTTCCTTGTTAACTCAGAAAAACTGTGTTCCGAAAGAGGCCAGCAACAGTTTTCAACCAAATAGAAGAAATGTACATGGAACATTCTAACCAACATATACATATGATCAAACGATTTCAACAGATGGAATTATGGCCTTGCCGTGGCGTTGTTGATGTACTCCATTGTATGTTTCAGTGAACTTTCGAGTTTAGATAATAGATTAAAGAGCAAACACTGCTTCCAAGACCGTTCGAGTCTTTGGGTAGTGTGCTTCACCTGACACACTAAAGGGAATATATGTGACTTCACCGTTCACAGTTGTTTCCTACTTCGTTTCTTGCTAATTCACTGTGAAACTCAGAAAGTACCGTGTGTTCAAAGAGGACAAGCCTGTAATTTCTATCTGGTAAAAAATCATTCTTTGAAACGGGAGAAAACATGAACATTTCCAACAATTATAACAGAAGTTCTTGCTTTCTCTTCTCTGTCCGTGTGGTGATGGCCTGAATTGTGTGAGATAGTCACCGGTCGCATTGCCATTGAAGGCAGAAGCAGAGACAGTAATGTCTGGACACCTCTGGTTTTCCGTGAACAGTAGCGCAAATACTACTGTAAGTACAGATGTAGCTCTTTGAATTGAAGGTATAGGTGCTATCTTGTTTCTCACGAATGTCTTTCAAAAAGTTCCTGTTGCCCTTCCTTGTTAACTCAGAAAAACTGTGTTCCGAAAGAGGCCAGCAACAGTTTTCAACCAAATAGAAGAAATGTACATGGAACATTCTAACCAACATATACATATGATCAAACGATTTCAACAGATGGAATTATGGCCTTGCCGTGGCGTTGTTGATGTACTCCATTGTATGTTTCAGTGAACTTTCGAGTTTAGATAATAGATTAAAGAGCAAACACTGCTTCCAAGACCGTTCGAGTCTTTGGGTAGTGTGCTTCACCTGACACACTAAAGGGAATATATGTGACTTCACCGTTCACAGTTGTTTCCTACTTCGTTTCTTGCTAATTCACTGTGAAACTCAGAAAGTACCGTGTGTTCAAAGAGGACAAGCCTGTAATTTCTATCTGGTAAAAAATCATTCTTTGAAACGGGAGAAAACATGAACATTTCCAACAATTATAACAGAAGTTCTTGCTTTCTCTTCTCTGTCCGTGTGGTGATGGCCTGAATTGTGTGAGATAGTCACCGGTCGCATTGCCATTGAAGGCAGAAGCAGAGACAGTAATGTCTGGACACCTCTGGTTTTCCGTGAACAGTAGCGCAAATACTACTGTAAGTACAGATGTAGCTCTTTGAATTGAAGGTATAGGTGCTATCTTGTTTCTCACGAATGTCTTTCAAAAAGTTCCTGTTGCCCTTCCTTGTTAACTCAGAAAAACTGTGTTCCGAAAGAGGCCAGCAACAGTTTTCAACCAAATAGAAGAAATGTACATGGAACATTCTAACCAACATATACATATGATCAAACGATTTCAACAGATGGAATTATGGCCTTGCCGTGGCGTTGTTGATGTACTCCATTGTATGTTTCAGTGAACTTTCGAGTTTAGATAATAGATTAAAGAGCAAACACTGCTTTCAAGACCGTTCGAGTCTTTGGGTAGTGTGCTTCACCTGACACACTAAAGGGAATATATGTGACTTCACCGTTCACAGTTGTTTCCTACTTCGTTTCTTGCTAATTCACTGTGAAACTCAGAAAGTACCGTGTTTTCAAAGAGGACAAGCCTCTAATTTCTATCTGGGAAAGAATCATTCTTTGAAACGGGAGAAAACATGAACATTTCCAGCAATTATAACAGAAGTTATTGCTTTCTCTTATCTGTCCGTGTGGTGATGGCCTGAATTGTGTGAGATAGTCACCGGTCGCATTACCATTGAAGGCAGAAGCAGAGACAGTAATGTCTGGACACCTCTGGTTTTCCATGAACAGTAGCGCAAATACTACTGTAAGTACAGATGTAGCTCTTTGAATTGAAGGTATAGGTGCTATCTTGTTTCTCACGAATGTCTTTCAAAAAGTTCCTGTTGCCCTTCCTTGTTAACTCAGAAAAACTGTGTTCCGAAAGAGGCCAGCAACAGTTTTCAACCAAATAGAAGAAATGTACATGGAACATTCTAACCAACATATACGTATGATCAAACGATTTCAACAGATGGAATTATGGCCTTGCCGTGCTGTTGTTGTTCTGTTCCATTGTGTGCTTCAGTGAACTTTCGAGTTTATACAATAGACTAAAGAGCAAGCACTGCTTTCAAGACAGTTATAGTCTTTGGGTAGTGTGCTTCACCTGAAACACTAAAGGGAATATATGTGACTTCACCGTTCACAGTTGTTTCCTACTTCGTTTCTTGCTAATTCACTGTGAAACTCAGAAAGTACCGTGTGTTCAAAGAGGACAAGCCTGTAATTTCTATCTGGTAAAGAATCATTCTTTGAAACGGGAGAAAACATGAACATTTCCAGCAATTATAACAGAAGTTATTGCTTTCTCTTCTCTGTCCGTGTGGTGATGGCCTGAATTGTGTGAGATAGTCACCGGTCGCATTGCCATTGAAGGCAGAAGCAGAGACAGTAATGTCTGGACACCTCTGGTTTTCCGTGAACAGTAGCGCAAATACTACTGTAAGTACAGATGTAGCTCTTTGAATTGAAGGTATAGGTGCTATCTTGTTTCTCACGAATGTCTTTCAAAAAGTTCCTGTTGCCCTTCCTTGTTAACTCAGAAAAACTGTGTTCCGAAAGAGGCCAGCAACAGTTTTCAACCAAATAGAAGAAATGTACATGGAACATTCTAACCAACATATACATATGATCAAACGATTTCAACAGATGGAATTATGGCCTTGCCGTGCCGTTGTTGATGTACTCCATTGTATGTTTCAGTGAACTTTCGAGTTTAGATAATAGATTAAAGAGCAAACACTGCTTTCAAGACCGTTCGAGTCTTTGGGTAGTGTGCTTCACCTGACACACTAAAGGGAATATATGTGACTTCACCGTTCACAGTTGTTTCCTACTTCGTTTCTTGCTAATTCACTGTGAAACTCAGAAAGTACCGTGTGTTCAAAGAGGACAAGCCTGTAATTTCTATCTGGTAAAGAATCATTCTTTGAAACGGGAGAAAACATGAACATTTCCAGCAATTATAACAGAAGTTCTTGCTTTCTCTTATCTGTCCGTGTGGTGATGGCCTGAATTGTGTGAGATAGTCACCGGTCGCATTACCATTGAAGGCAGAAGCAGAGACAGTAATGTCTGGACACCTCTGGTTTTCCATGAACAGTAGCGCAAATACTACTGTAAGTACAGAGGTAGCTCTTTGAATTGAAGGTATAGGTGCTATCTTATTTCTCACGAATGTCTTTCAAGAAGTTCCTGTTGCCCTTCCTTGTTAACTCAGAAAAACTGTGTTCCGAAAGAGGCCAGCAACAGTTTTCAACCAAATAGAAGAAATGTACATGGAACATTCTAACCAACATATACATATGATCAAACGATTTCAACAGATGGAATTATGGCCTTGCCGTGCCGCTGTTGATGTACTCCATTGTATGTTTCAGTGAACTTTCGAATTTATACAATAGACTAAAGAGCAAACACTGCTTCCAAGACCGTTCGAGTCTTTTGGGTAGTGTGCTTCACCTGACACACTAAAGGGAATATATGTGACTTCACCGTTCACAGTTGTTTCCTACTTCGTTTCTTGCTAATTCACTGTGAAACTCAGAAAGTACCGTGTGTTCAAAGAGGACAAGCCTGTAATTTCTATCTGGTAAAGAATCATTCTTTGAAACGGGAGAAAACATGAACATTTCCAACAATTATAACAGAAGTTCTTGCTTTCTCTTCTCTGTCCGTGTGGTGATGGCCTGAATTGTGTGAGATAGTCACCGGTCGCATTGCCATTGAAGGCAGAAGCAGAGACAGTAATGTCTGGACACCTCTGGTTTTCCGTGAACAGTAGCGCAAATACTACTGTAAGTACAGATGTAGCTCTTTGAATTGAAGGTATAGGTGCTATCTTGTTTCTCACGAATGTCTTTCAAAAAGTTCCTGTTGCCCTTCCTTGTTAACTCAGAAAAACTGTGTTCCGAAAGAGGCCAGCAACAGTTTTCAACCAAATAGAAGAAATGTACATGGAACATTCTAACCAACATATACATATGATCAAACGATTTCAACAGATGGAATTATGGCCTTGCCGTGGCGTTGTTGATGTACTCCATTGTATGTTTCAGTGAACTTTCGAGTTTAGATAATAGATTAAAGAGCAAACACTGCTTCCAAGACCGTTCGAGTCTTTGGGTAGTGTGCTTCACCTGACACACTAAAGGGAATATATGTGACTTCACCGTTCACAGTTGTTTCCTACTTCGTTTCTTGCTAATTCACTGTGAAACTCAGAAAGTACCGTGTGTTCAAAGAGGACAAGCCTGTAATTTCTATCTGGTAAAAAATCATTCTTTGAAACGGGAGAAAACATGAACATTTCCAACAATTATAACAGAAGTTCTTGCTTTCTCTTCTCTGTCCGTGTGGTGATGGCCTGAATTGTGTGAGATAGTCACCGGTCGCATTGCCATTGAAGGCAGAAGCAGAGACAGTAATGTCTGGACACCTCTGGTTTTCCGTGAACAGTAGCGCAAATACTACTGTAAGTACAGATGTAGCTCTTTGAATTGAAGGTATAGGTGCTATCTTGTTTCTCACGAATGTCTTTCAAAAAGTTCCTGTTGCCCTTCCTTGTTAACTCAGAAAAACTGTGTTCCGAAAGAGGCCAGCAACAGTTTTCAACCAAATAGAAGAAATGTACATGGAACATTCTAACCAACATATACATATGATCAAACGATTTCAACAGATGGAATTATGGCCTTGCCGTGGCGTTGTTGATGTACTCCATTGTATGTTTCAGTGAACTTTCGAGTTTAGATAATAGATTAAAGAGCAAACACTGCTTTCAAGACCGTTCGAGTCTTTGGGTAGTGTGCTTCACCTGACACACTAAAGGGAATATATGTGACTTCACCGTTCACAGTTGTTTCCTACTTCGTTTCTTGCTAATTCACTGTGAAACTCAGAAAGTACCGTGTTTTCAAAGAGGACAAGCCTCTAATTTCTATCTGGGAAAGAATCATTCTTTGAAACGGGAGAAAACATGAACATTTCCAGCAATTATAACAGAAGTTATTGCTTTCTCTTATCTGTCCGTGTGGTGATGGCCTGAATTGTGTGAGATAGTCACCGGTCGCATTACCATTGAAGGCAGAAGCAGAGACAGTAATGTCTGGACACCTCTGGTTTTCCATGAACAGTAGCGCAAATACTACTGTAAGTACAGATGTAGCTCTTTGAATTGAAGGTATAGGTGCTATCTTGTTTCTCACGAATGTCTTTCAAAAAGTTCCTGTTGCCCTTCCTTGTTAACTCAGAAAAACTGTGTTCCGAAAGAGGCCAGCAACAGTTTTCAACCAAATAGAAGAAATGTACATGGAACATTCTAACCAACATATACGTATGATCAAACGATTTCAACAGATGGAATTATGGCCTTGCCGTGCTGTTGTTGTTCTGCTCCATTGTGTGCTTCAGTGAACTTTCGAGTTTATACAATAGACTAAAGAGCAAGCACTGCTTTCAAGACAGTTATAGTCTTTGGGTAGTGTGCTTCACCTGAAACACTAAAGGGAATATATGTGACTTCACCGTTCACAGTTGTTTCCTACTTCGTTTCTTGCTAATTCACTGTGAAACTCAGAAAGTACCGTGTGTTCAAAGAGGACAAGCCTGTAATTTCTATCTGGTAAAGAATCATTCTTTGAAACGGGAGAAAACATGAACATTTCCAGCAATTATAACAGAAGTTATTGCTTTCTCTTCTCTGTCCGTGTGGTGATGGCCTGAATTGTGTGAGATAGTCACCGGTCGCATTGCCATTGAAGGCAGAAGCAGAGACAGTAATGTCTGGACACCTCTGGTTTTCCGTGAACAGTAGCGCAAATACTACTGTAAGTACAGATGTAGCTCTTTGAATTGAAGTTATAGGTGCTATCTTGTTTCTCACGAATGTCTTTCAAAAATTTCCTGTTGCCCTTCCTTGTTAACTCAGAAAAACTGTGTTCCGAAAGAGGCCAGCAACAGTTTTCAACCAAATAGAAGAAATGTACATGGAACATTCTAACCAACATATACATATGATCAAACGATTTCAACAGATGGAATTATGGCCTTGCCGTGGCGTTGTTGATGTACTCCATTGTATGTTTCAGTGAACTTTCGAGTTTAGATAATAGACTAAAGAGCAAACACTGCTTTCAAGACCGTTCGAGTCTTTGGGTAGTGTGCTTCACCTGACACACTAAAGGAAATATATGTGACTTCACCGTTCACAGTTGTTTCCTACTTCGTTTCTTGCTAATTCACTGTGAAACTCAGAAAGTACCGTGTGTTCAAAGAGGACAAGCCTGTAATTTCTATCTGGTAAAGAATCATTCTTTGAAACGGGAGAAAACATGAACATTTCCAACAATTATAACAGAAGTTATTGCTTTCTCTTCTCTGTCCGTGTGGTGATGGCCTGAATTGTGTGAGATAGTCACCGGTCGCATTGCCATTGAAGGCAGAAGCAGAGACAGTAATGTCTGGACACCTCTGGTTTTCCATGAACAGTAGCGCAAATACTACTGTAAGTACAGATGTAGCTCTTTGAATTGAAGGTATAGGTGCTATCTTGTTTCTCACGAATGTCTTTCAAAAAGTTCCTGTTGCCCTTCCTTGTTAACTCAGAAAAACTGTGTTCCGAAAGAGGCCAGCAACAGTTTTCAACCAAATAGAAGAAATGTACATGGAACATTCTAACCAACATATACATATGATCAAACGATTTCAACAGATGGAATTATGGCCTTGCCGTGCCGCTGTTGATGTACTCCATTGTATGTTTCAGTGAACTTTCGAATTTATACAATAGACTAAAGAGCAAACACTGCTTTCAAGACCGTTCGAGTCTTTTGGGTAGTGTGCTTCACCTGACACAATAAAGGGAATATATGTGACTTCACCGTTCACAGTTGTTTCCTACTTCGTTTCTTGCTAATTCACTGTGAAACTCAGAAAGTACCGTGTGTTCAAAGAGGACAAGCCTGTAATTTCTATCTGGTAAAGAATCATTCTTTGAAACGGGAGAAAACATGAACATTTCCAGCAATTATAACAGAAGTTATTGCTTTCTCTTCTCTGTCCGTGTGGTGATGGCCTGAATTGTGTGAGATAGTCACCGGTCGCATTGCAATTGAAGGCAGAATCAGAGACAGTAATGTCTGGACACCTCTGGTTTTCCGTGAACAGTAGCGCAAATACTACTGTAAGTACAGATGTAGCTCTTTGAATTGAAGGTATAGGTGCTATCTTGTTTCTCACGAATGTCTTTCAAAAAGTTCCTGTTGCCCTTCCTTGTTAACTCAGAAAAACTGTGTTCCGAAAGAGGCCAGCAACAGTTTTCAACCAAATAGAAGAAATGTACATGGAACATTCTAACCAACATATACATATGATCAAACGATTTCAACAGATGGAATTATGGCCTTGCCGTGCCGTTGTTGATGTACTCCATTGTATGTTTCAGTGAACTTTCGAGTTTATACAATAGACTAAAGAGCAAGCACTGCTTTCAAGACAGTTATAGTCTTTGGGTAGTGTGCTTCACCTGAAACACTAAAGGGAATATATGTGACTTCACCGTTCACAGTTGTTTCCTACTTCGTTTCTTGCTAATTCACTGTGAAACTCAGAAAGTACCGTGTGTTCAAAGAGGACAAGCCTGTAATTTCTATCTGGTAAAGAATCATTCTTTGAAACGGGAGAAAACATGAACATTTCCAGCAATTATAACAGAAGTTATTGCTTTCTCTTCTCTGTCCGTGTGGTGATGGCCTGAATTGTGTGAGATAGTCACCGGTCGCATTGCCATTGAAGGCAGAAGCAGAGACAGTAATGTCTGGACACCTCTGGTTTTCCGTGAACAGTAGCGCAAATACTACTGTAAGTACAGATGTAGCTCTTTGAATTGAAGTTATAGGTGCTATCTTGTTTCTCACGAATGTCTTTCAAAAATTTCCTGTTGCCCTTCCTTGTTAACTCAGAAAAACTGTGTTCCGAAAGAGGCCAGCAACAGTTTTCAACCAAATAGAAGAAATGTACATGGAACATTCTAACCAACATATACATATGATCAAACGATTTCAACAGATGGAATTATGGCCTTGCCGTGGCGTTGTTGATGTATTCCATTGTATGTTTCAGTGAACTTTCGAGTTTAGATAATAGACTAAAGAGCAAACACTGCTTTCAAGACCGTTCGAGTCTTTGGGTAGTGTGCTTCACCTGACACAATAAAGGGAATATATGTGACTTCACCGTTCACAGTTGTTTTCTACTTCGTTTCTTGCTAATTCACTGTGAAACTCAGAAAGTACCGTGTGTTCAAAGAGGACAAGCCTGTAATTTCTATCTGGTAAAGAATCATTCTTTGAAACGGGAGAAAACATGAACATTTCCAGCAATTATAACAGAAGTTATTGCTTTCTCTTCTCTGTCCGTGTGGTGATGGCCTGAATTGTGTGAGATAGTCACCGGTCGCATTGCAATTGAAGGCAGAATCAGAGACAGTAATGTCTGGACACCTCTGGTTTTCCGTGAACAGTAGCGCAAATACTACTGTAAGTACAGATGTAGCTCTTTGAATTGAAGGTATAGGTGCTATCTTGTTTCTCACGAATGTCTTTCAAAAAGTTCCTGTTGCCCTTCCTTGTTAACTCAGAAAAACTGTGTTCCGAAAGAGGCCAGCAACAGTTTTCAACCAAATAGAAGAAATGTACATGGAACATTCTAACCAACATATACATATGATCAAACGATTTCAACAGATGGAATTATGGCCTTGCCGTGCCGTTGTTGATGTACTCCATTGTATGTTTCAGTGAACTTTCGAGTTTAGATAATAGATTAAAGAGCAAACACTGCTTTCAAGACCGTTCGAGTCTTTGGGTAGTGTACTTCACCTGACACACTAAAGGGAATATATGTGACTTCACCGTTCACAGTTGTTTCCTACTTCGTTTCTTGCTAATTCACTGTGAAACTCAGAAAGTACCGTGTTTTCAAAGAGGACAAGCCTCTAATTTCTATCTGGGAAAGAATCATTCTTTGAAACGGGAGAAAACATGAACATTTCCAGCAATTATAACAGAAGTTATTGCTTTCTCTTATCTGTCCGTGTGGTGATGGCCTGAATTGTGTGAGATAGTCACCGGTCGCATTACCATTGAAGGCAGAAGCAGAGACAGTAATGTCTGGACACCTCTGGTTTTCCATGAACAGTAGCGCAAATACTACTGTAAGTACAGATGTAGCTCTTTGAATTGAAGGTATAGGTGCTATCTTGTTTCTCACGAATGTCTTTCAAAAAGTTCCTGTTGCCCTTCCTTGTTAACTCAGAAAAACTGTGTTCCGAAAGAGGCCAGCAACAGTTTTCAACCAAATAGAAGAAATGTACATGGAACATTCTAACCAACATATACGTATGATCAAACGATTTCAACAGATGGAATTATGGCCTTGCCGTGCCGTTGTTGATGTACTCCATTGTATGTTTCAG
This sequence comes from Furipterus horrens, assembly GCF_987537825.1. NCBI lineage: Eukaryota > Metazoa > Chordata > Mammalia > Chiroptera > Furipteridae > Furipterus > Furipterus horrens. The sequence goes on along the minus strand of NW_028327182.1, from coordinate 53,777,279 downwards.
TGAACTTTCGAGTTTAGATAATAGATTAAAGAGCAAACACTGCTTTCAAGACCGTTCGAGTCTTTGGGTAGTGTGCTTCACCTGACACACTAAAGGGAATATATGTGACTTCACCGTTCACAGTTGTTTCCTACTTCGTTTCTTGCTAATTCACTGTGAAACTCAGAAAGTACCGTGTGTTCAAAGAGGACAAGCCTGTAATTTCTATCTGGTAAAGAATCATTCTTTGAAACGGGAGAAAACATGAACATTTCCAAAAATTATAACAGAAGTTCTTGCTTTCTCTTCTCTGTCCGTGTGGTGATGGCCTGAATTGTGTGAGATAGTCACCGGTCGCATTGCCATTGAAGGCAGAAGCAGAGACAGTAATGTCTGGACACCTCTGGTTTTCCATGAACAGTAGCGCAAATACTACTGTAAGTACAGATGTAGCTCTTTGAATTGAAGGTATAGGTGCTATCTTGTTTCTCACGAATGTCTTTCAAAAATTTCCCGTTGCCCTTCCTTGTTAACTCAGAAAAACTGTGTTCCGAAAGAGGCCAGCAACAGTTTTCAACCAAATAGAAGAAATGTACATGGAACATTCTAACCAACATATACATATGATCAAACGATTTCAACAGATGGAATTATGGCCTTGCCGTGCTGTTGTTGTTCTGCTCCATTGTGTGCTTCAGTGAACTTTCGAGTTTATACAATAGACTAAAGAGCAAGCACTGCTTTCAAGACAGTTATAGTCTTTGGGTAGTGTGCTTCACCTGAAACACTAAAGGGAATATATGTGACTTCACCGTTCACAGTTGTTTCCTACTTCGTTTCTTGCTAATTCACTGTGAAACTCAGAAAGTACCGTGTGTTCAAAGAGGACAAGCCTGTAATTTCTATCTGGTAAAGAATCATTCTTTGAAACGGGAGAAAACATGAACATTTCCAGCAATTATAACAGAAGTTATTGCTTTCTCTTCTCTGTCCGTGTGGTGATGGCCTGAATTGTGTGAGATAGTCACCGGTCGCATTGCCATTGAAGGCAGAAGCAGAGACAGTAATGTCTGGACACCTCTGGTTTTCCGTGAACAGTAGCGCAAATACTACTGTAAGTACAGATGTAGCTCTTTGAATTGAAGTTATAGGTGCTATCTTGTTTCTCACGAATGTCTTTCAAAAATTTCCTGTTGCCCTTCCTTGTTAACTCAGAAAAACTGTGTTCCGAAAGAGGCCAGCAACAGTTTTCAACCAAATAGAAGAAATGTACATGGAACATTCTAACCAACATATACATATGATCAAACGATTTCAACAGATGGAATTATGGCCTTGCCGTGGCGTTGTTGATGTACTCCATTGTATGTTTCAGTGAACTTTCGAGTTTAGATAATAGACTAAAGAGCAAACACTGCTTTCAAGACCGTTCGAGTCTTTGGGTAGTGTGCTTCACCTGACACACTAAAGGGAATATATGTGACTTCACCGTTCACAGTTGTTTCCTACTTCGTTTCTTGCTAATTCACTGTGAAACTCAGAAAGTACCGTGTGTTCAAAGAGGACAAGCCTGTAATTTCTATCTGGTAAAGAATCATTCTTTGAAACGGGAGAAAACATGAACATTTCCAACAATTATAACAGAAGTTCTTGCTTTCTCTTCTCTGTCCGTGTGGTGATGGCCTGAATTGTGTGAGATAGTCACCGGTCGCATTGCCATTGAAGGCAGAAGCAGAGACAGTAATGTCTGGACACCTCTGGTTTTCCATGAACAGTAGCGCAAATACTACTGTAAGTACAGATGTAGCTCTTTGAATTGAAGGTATAGGTGCTATCTTGTTTCTCACGAATGTCTTTCAAAAAGTTCCTGTTGCCCTTCCTTGTTAACTCAGAAAAACTGTGTTCCGAAAGAGGCCAGCAACAGTTTTCAACCAAATAGAAGAAATGTACATGGAACATTCTAACCAACATATACATATGATCAAACGATTTCAACAGATGGAGTTATGGCCTTGCCGTGCCGTTGTTGATGTACTCCATTCTATGTTTCAGTGAACTTTCGAGATTAGATAATAGACTAAAGAGCAAACACTGCTTTCAAGACAGTTATATTCTTTGGGTAGTGTGCTTCACCGGACACACTAAAGGGAATATATGTGACTTCACCGTTCACAGTTGTTTTCTACTTCGTTTCTTGCTAATTCACTGTGAAACTCAGAAAGTACCGTGTGTTCAAAGAGGACAAGCCTGTAATTTCTATCTGGTAAAGAATCATTCTTTGAAACGGGAGTAAACATGAAGTTTTCCAACAATTATAACAGAAGTTCTTGCTTTCTCTTCTCTGTCCGTGTGGTGATGGCCTGAATTGTGTGAGATAGTCACCGGTCGCATTGCAATTGAAGGCAGAATCAGAGACAGTAATGTCTGGACACCTCTGGTTTTCCGTGAACAGTAGCGCAAATACTACTGTAAGTACAGATGTAGCTCTTTGAATTGAAGGTATAGGTGCTATCTTGTTTCTCACGAATGTCTTTCAAAAAGTTCCTGTTGCCCTTCCTTGTTAACTCAGAAAAACTGTGTTCCGAAAGAGGCCAGCAACAGTTTTCAACCAAATAGAAGAAATGTACATGGAACATTCTAACCAACATATACATATGATCAAACGATTTCAACAGATGGAATTATGGCCTTGCCGTGCCGTTGTTGATGTACTCCATTGTATGTTTCAGTGAACTTTCGAGTTTAGATAATAGATTAAAGAGCAAACACTGCTTTCAAGACCGTTCGAGTCTTTGGGTAGTGTGCTTCACCTGACACACTAAAGGGAATATATGTGACTTCACCGTTCACAGTTGTTTCCTACTTCGTTTCTTGCTAATTCACTGTGAAACTCAGAAAGTACCGTGTTTTCAAAGAGGACAAGCCTCTAATTTCTATCTGGGAAAGAATCATTCTTTGAAACGGGAGAAAACATGAACATTTCCAGCAATTATAACAGAAGTTATTGCTTTCTCTTATCTGTCCGTGTGGTGATGGCCTGAATTGTGTGAGATACTCACCGGTCGCATTACCATTGAAGGCAGAAGCAGAGACAGTAATGTCTGGACACCTCTGGTTTTCCATGAACAGTAGCGCAAATACTACTGTAAGTACAGATGTAGCTCTTTGAATTGAAGGTATAGGTGCTATCTTGTTTCTCACGAATGTCTTTCAAAAAGTTCCTGTTGCCCTTCCTTGTTAACTCAGAAAAACTGTGTTCCGAAAGAGGCCAGCAACAGTTTTCAACCAAATAGAAGAAATGTACATGGAACATTCTAACCAACATATACATATGATCAAACGATTTCAACAGATGGAATTATGGCCTTGCCGTGCCGCTGTTGATGTACTCCATTGTATGTTTCAGTGAACTTTCGAGTTTAGATAATAGATTAAAGAGCAAACACTGCTTTCAAGACCGTTCGAGTCTTTGGGTAGTGTGCTTCACCTGACACACTAAAGGGAATATATGTGACTTCACCGTTCACAGTTGTTTCCTACTTCGTTTCTTGCTAATTCACTGTGAAACTCAGAAAGTACCGTGTGTTCAAAGAGGACAAGCCTGTAATTTCTATCTGGTAAAGAATCATTCTTTGAAACGGGAGAAAACATGAACATTTCCAAAAATTATAACAGAAGTTCTTGCTTTCTCTTCTCTGTCCGTGTGGTGATGGCCTGAATTGTGTGAGATAGTCACCGGTCGCATTGCCATTGAAGGCAGAAGCAGAGACAGTAATGTCTGGACACCTCTGGTTTTCCATGAACAGTAGCGCAAATACTACTGTAAGTACAGATGTAGCTCTTTGAATTGAAGGTATAGGTGCTATCTTGTTTCTCACGAATGTCTTTCAAAAATTTCCCGTTGCCCTTCCTTGTTAACTCAGAAAAACTGTGTTCCGAAAGAGGCCAGCAACAGTTTTCAACCAAATAGAAGAAATGTACATGGAACATTCTAACCAACATATACATATGATCAAACGATTTCAACAGATGGAATTATGGCCTTGCCGTGGCGTTGTTGATGTACTCCATTGTATGTTTCAGTGAACTTTCGAGTTTAGATAATAGACTAAAGAGCAAACACTGCTTTCAAGACCGTTCGAGTCTTTGGGTAGTGTGCTTCACCTGACACACTAAAGGGAATATATGTGACTTCACCGTTCACAGTTGTTTCCTACTTCGTTTCTTGCTAATTCACTGTGAAACTCAGAAAGTACCGTGTGTTCAAAGAGGACAAGCCTGTAATTTCTATCTGGTAAAGAATCATTCTTTGAAACGGGAGAAAACATGAACATTTCCAACAATTATAACAGAAGTTCTTGCTTTCTCTTCTCTGTCCGTGTGGTGATGGCCTGAATTGTGTGAGATAGTCACCGGTCGCATTGCCATTGAAGGCAGAAGCAGAGACAGTAATGTCTGGACACCTCTGGTTTTCCATGAACAGTAGCGCAAATACTACTGTAAGTACAGATGTAGCTCTTTGAATTGAAGGTATAGGTGCTATCTTGTTTCTCACGAATGTCTTTCAAAAGTTCCTGTTGCCCTTCCTTGTTAACTCAGAAAAACTGTGTTCCGAAAGAGGCCAGCAACAGTTTTCAACCAAATAGAAGAAATGTACATGGAACATTCTAACCAACATATACATATGATCAAACGATTTCAACAGATGGAATTATGGCCTTGCCGTGCCGCTGTTGATGTACTCCATTGTATGTTTCAGTGAACTTTCGAATTTATACAATAGACTAAAGAGCAAACACTGCTTTCAAGACCGTTCGAGTCTTTTGGGTAGTGTGCTTCACCTGACACAATAAAGGGAATATATGTGACTTCACCGTTCACAGTTGTTTTCTACTTCGTTTCTTGCTAATTCACTGTGAAACTCAGAAAGTACCGTGTGTTCAAAGAGGACAAGCCTGTAATTTCTATCTGGTAAAGAATCATTCTTTGAAACGGGAGAAAACATGAACATTTCCAGCAATTATAACAGAAGTTATTGCTTTCTCTTCTCTGTCCGTGTGGTGATGGCCTGAATTGTGTGAGATAGTCACCGGTCGCATTGCAATTGAAGGCAGAAGCAGAGACAGTAATGTCTGGACACCTCTGGTTTTCCATGAACAGTAGCGCAAATACTACTGTAAGTACAGATGTAGCTCTTTGAATTGAAGGTATAGGTGCTATCTTGTTTCTCACGAATGTCTTTCAAAAAGTTCCTGTTGCCCTTCCTTGTTAACTCAGAAAAACTGTGTTCCGAAAGAGGCCAGCAACAGTTTTCAACCAAATAGAAGAAATGTACATGGAACATTCTAACCAACATATACATATGATCAAACGATTTCAACAGATGGAGTTATGGCCTTGCCGTGCCGTTGTTGATGTACTCCATTCTATGTTTCAGTGAACTTTCGAGATTAGATAATAGACTAAAGAGCAAACACTGCTTTCAAGACAGTTATATTCTTTGGGTAGTGTGCTTCACCGGACACACTAAAGGGAATATATGTGACTTCACCGTTCACAGTTGTTTTCTACTTCGTTTCTTGCTAATTCACTGTGAAACTCAGAAAGTACCGTGTGTTCAAAGAGGACAAGCCTGTAATTTCTATCTGGTAAAGAATCATTCTTTGAAACGGGAGTAAACATGAAGTTTTCCAACAATTATAACAGAAGTTCTTGCTTTCTCTTCTCTGTCCGTGTGGTGATGGCATGAATTGTGTGAGATAGTCACCGGTCGCATTGCAATTGAAGGCAGAATCAGAGACAGTAATGTCTGGACACCTCTGGTTTTCCGTGAACAGTAGCGCAAATACTACTGTAAGTACAGATGTAGCTCTTTGAATTGAAGGTATAGGTGCTATCTTGTTTCTCACGAATGTCTTTCAAAAAGTTCCTGTTGCCCTTCCTTGTTAACTCAGAAAAACTGTGTTCCGAAAGAGGCCAGCAACAGTTTTCAACCAAATAGAAGAAATGTACATGGAACATTCTAACCAACATATACATATGATCAAACGATTTCAACAGATGGAATTATGGCCTTGCCGTGGCGTTGTTGATGTACTCCATTGTATGTTTCAGTGAACTTTCGAGTTAGATAATAGATTAAAGAGCAAACACTGCTTTCAAGACCGTTCGAGTCTTTGGGTAGTGTGCTTCACCTGACACACTAAAGGGAATATATGTGACTTCACCGTTCACAGTTGTTTCCTACTTCGTTTCTTGCTAATTCACTGTGAAACTCAGAAAGTACCGTGTGTTCAAAGAGGACAAGCCTCTAATTTCTATCTGGGAAAGAATCATTCTTTGAAACGGGAGAAAACATGAACATTTCCAGCAATTATAACAGAAGTTATTGCTTTCTCTTATCTGTCCGTGTGGTGATGGCCTGAATTGTGTGAGATAGTCACCGGTCGCATTACCATTGAAGGCAGAAGCAGAGACAGTAATGTCTGGACACCTCTGGTTTTCCATGAACAGTAGCGCAAATACTACTGTAAGTACAGATGTAGCTCTTTGAATTGAAGGTATAGGTGCTATCTTGTTTCTCACGAATGTCTTTCAAAAAGTTCCTGTTGCCCTTCCTTGTTAACTCAGAAAAACTGTGTTCCGAAAGAGGCCAGCAACAGTTTTCAACCAAATAGAAGAAATGTACATGGAACATTCTAACCAACATATACATATGATCAAACGATTTCAACAGATGGAATTATGGCCTTGCCGTGCCGCTGTTGATGTACTCCATTGTATGTTTCAGTGAACTTTCGAATTTATACAATAGACTAAAGAGCAAACACTGCTTTCAAGACCGTTCGAGTCTTTTGGGTAGTGTGCTTCACCTGACACAATAAAGGGAATATATGTGACTTCACCGTTCACAGTTGTTTTCTACTTCGTTTCTTGCTAATTCACTGTGAAACTCAGAAAGTACCGTGTGTTCAAAGAGGACAAGCCTGTAATTTCTATCTGGTAAAGAATCATTCTTTGAAACGGGAGAAAACATGAACATTTCCAGCAATTATAACAGAAGTTATTGCTTTCTCTTCTCTGTCCGTGTGGTGATGGCCTGAATTGTGTGAGATAGTCACCGGTCGCATTGCAATTGAAGGCAGAATCAGAGACAGTAATGTCTGGACACCTCTGGTTTTCCGTGAACAGTAGCACAAATACTACTGTAAGTACAGATGTAGCTCTTTGAATTGAAGGTATAGGTGCTATCTTGTTTCTCACGAATGTCTTTCAAAAAGTTCCTGTTGCCCTTCCTTGTTAACTCAGAAAAACTGTGTTCCGAAAGAGGCCAGCAACAGTTTTCAACCAAATAGAAGAAATGTACATGGAACATTCTAACCAACATATACGTATGATCAAACGATTTCAACAGATGGAATTATGGCCTTGCCGTGCTGTTGTTGTCCTGCTCCATTGTGTGCTTCAGTGAACTTTCGAGTTTATACAATAGACTAAAGAGCAAGCACTGCTTTCAAGACAGTTATAGTCTTTGGGTAGTGTGCTTCACCTGAAACACTAAAGGGAATATATGTGACTTCACCGTTCACAGTTGTTTCCTACTTCGTTTCTTGCTAATTCACTGTGAAACTCAGAAAGTACCGTGTGTTCAAAGAGGACAAGCCTGTAATTTCTATCTGGTAAAGAATCATTCTTTGAAACGGGAGAAAACATGAACATTTCCAGCAATTATAACAGAAGTTATTGCTTTCTCTTCTCTGTCCGTGTGGTGATGGCCTGAATTGTGTGAGATAGTCACCGGTCGCATTGCCATTGAAGGCAGAAGCAGAGACAGTAATGTCTGGACACCTCTGGTTTTCCGTGAACAGTAGCGCAAATACTACTGTAAGTACAGATGTAGCTCTTTGAATTGAAGTTATAGGTGCTATCTTGTTTCTCACGAATGTCTTTCAAAAAGTTCCTGTTGCCCTTCCTTGTTAACTCAGAAAAACTGTGTTCCGAAAGAGGCCAGCAACAGTTTTCAACCAAATAGAAGAAATGTACATGGAACATTCTAACCAACATATACATATGATCAAACGATTTCAACAGATGGAATTATGGCCTTGCCGTGGCGTTGTTGATGTACTCCATTGTATGTTTCAGTGAACTTTCGAGTTTAGATAATAGACTAAAGAGCAAACACTGCTTTCAAGACCGTTCGAGTCTTTGGGTAGTGTGCTTCACCTGACACACTAAAGGGAATATATGTGACTTCACCGTTCACAGTTGTTTCCTACTTCGTTTCTTGCTAATTCACTGTGAAACTCAGAAAGTACCGTGTGTTCAAAGAGGACAAGCCTGTAATTTCTATCTGGTAAAGAATCATTCTTTGAAACGGGAGAAAACATGAACATTTCCAACAATTATAACAGAAGTTATTGCTTTCTCTTCTCTGTCCGTGTGGTGATGGCCTGAATTGTGTGAGATAGTCACCGGTCGCATTGCCATTGAAGGCAGAAGCAGAGACAGTAATGTCTGGACACCTCTGGTTTTCCATGAACAGTAGCGCAAATACTACTGTAAGTACAGATGTAGCTCTTTGAATTGAAGGTATAGGTGCTATCTTGTTTCTCACGAATGTCTTTCAAAAAGTTCCTGTTGCCCTTCCTTGTTAACTCAGAAAAACTGTGTTCCGAAAGAGGCCAGCAACAGTTTTCAACCAAATAGAAGAAATGTACATGGAACATTCTAACCAACATATACATATGATCAAACGATTTCAACAGATGGAATTATGGCCTTGCCGTGCCGCTGTTGATGTACTCCATTGTATGTTTCAGTGAACTTTCGAATTTATACAATAGACTAAAGAGCAAACACTGCTTTCAAGACCGTTCGAGTCTTTTGGGTAGTGTGCTTCACCTGACACAATAAAGGGAATATATGTGACTTCACCGTTCACAGTTGTTTCCTACTTCGTTTCTTGCTAATTCACTGTGAAACTCAGAAAGTACCGTGTGTTCAAAGAGGACAAGCCTGTAATTTCTATCTGGTAAAGAATCATTCTTTGAAACGGGAGAAAACATGAACATTTCCAGCAATTATAACAGAAGTTATTGCTTTCTCTTCTCTGTCCGTGTGGTGATGGCCTGAATTGTGTGAGATAGTCACCGGTCGCATTGCAATTGAAGGCAGAATCAGAGACAGTAATGTCTGGACACCTCTGGTTTTCCGTGAACAGTAGCGCAAATACTACTGTAAGTACAGATGTAGCTCTTTGAATTGAAGGTATAGGTGCTATCTTGTTTCTCACGAATGTCTTTCAAAAAGTTCCTGTTGCCCTTCCTTGTTAACTCAGAAAAACTGTGTTCCGAAAGAGGCCAGCAACAGTTTTCAACCAAATAGAAGAAATGTACATGGAACATTCTAACCAACATATACATATGATCAAACGATTTCAACAGATGGAATTATGGCCTTGCCGTGCCGTTGTTGATGTACTCCATTGTATGTTTCAGTGAACTTTCGAGTTTAGATAATAGATTAAAGAGCAAACACTGCTTTCAAGACCGTTCGAGTCTTTGGGTAGTGTGCTTCACCTGACACACTAAAGGGAATATATGTGACTTCACCGTTCACAGTTGTTTCCTACTTCGTTTCTTGCTAATTCACTGTGAAACTCAGAAAGTACCGTGTTTTCAAAGAGGACAAGCCTCTAATTTCTATCTGGGAAAGAATCATTCTTTGAAACGGGAGAAAACATGAACATTTCCAGCAATTATAACAGAAGTTATTGCTTTCTCTTATCTGTCCGTGTGGTGATGGCCAGAATTGTGTGAGATAGTCACCGGTCGCATTACCATTGAAGGCAGAAGCAGAGACAGTAATGTCTGGACACCTCTGGTTTTCCATGAACAGTAGCGCAAATACTACTGTAAGTACAGATGTAGCTCTTTGAATTGAAGGTATAGGTGCTATCTTGTTTCTCACGAATGTCTTTCAAAAAGTTCCTGTTGCCCTTCCTTGTTAACTCAGAAAAACTGTGTTCCGAAAGAGGCCAGCAACAGTTTTCAACCAAATAGAAGAAATGTACATGGAACATTCTAACCAACATATACGTATGATCAAACGATTTCAACAGATGGAATTATGGCCTTGCCGTGCCGTTGTTGATGTACTCCATTGTATGTTTCAGTGAACTTTCGAGTTTAGATAATAGACTAAAGAGCAAACACTGCTTTCAAGACCGTTCGAGTCTTTGGGTAGTGTGCTTCACCTGACACACTAAAGGGAATATATGTGACTTCACCGTTCACAGTTGTTTCCTACTTCGTTTCTTGCTAATTCACTGTGAAACTCAGAAAGTACCGTGTGTTCAAAGAGGACAAGCCTGTAATTTCTATCTGGTAAAGAATCATTCTTTGAAACGGGAGAAAACATGAACATTTCCAACAATTATAACAGAAGTTATTGCTTTCTCTTCTCTGTCCGTGTGGTGATGGCCTGAATTGTGTGAGATAGTCACCGGTCGCATTGCCATTGAAGGCAGAAGCAGAGACAGTAATGTCTGGACACCTCTGGTTTTCCATGAACAGTAGCGCAAATACTACTGTAAGTACAGATGTAGCTCTTTGAATTGAAGGTATAGGTGCTATCTTGTTTCTCACGAATGTCTTTCAAAAAGTTCCTGTTGCCCTTCCTTGTTAACTCAGAAAAACTGTGTTCCGAAAGAGGCCAGCAACAGTTTTCAACCAAATAGAAGAAATGTACATGGAACATTCTAACCAACATATACATATGATCAAACGATTTCAACAGATGGAATTATGGCCTTGCCGTGCCGCTGTTGATGTACTCCATTGTATGTTTCAGTGAACTTTCGAATTTATACAATAGACTAAAGAGCAAACACTGCTTTCAAGACCGTTCGAGTCTTTTGGGTAGTGTGCTTCACCTGACACAATAAAGGGAATATATGTGACTTCACCGTTCACAGTTGTTTTCTACTTCGTTTCTTGCTAATTCACTGTGAAACTCAGAAAGTACCGTGTGTTCAAAGAGGACAAGCCTGTAATTTCTATCTGGTAAAGAATCATTCTTTGAAACGGGAGAAAACATGAACATTTCCAGCAATTATAACAGAAGTTATTGCTTTCTCTTCTCTGTCCGTGTGGTGATGGCCTGAATTGTGTGAGATAGTCACCGGTCGCATTGCAATTGAAGGCAGAATCAGAGACAGTAATGTCTGGACACCTCTGGTTTTCCGTGAACAGTAGCGCAAATACTACTGTAAGTACAGATGTAGCTCTTTGAATTGAAGGTATAGGTGCTATCTTGTTTCTCACGAATGTCTTTCAAAAAGTTCCTGTTGCCCTTCCTTGTTAACTCAGAAAAACTGTGTTCCGAAAGAGGCCAGCAACAGTTTTCAACCAAATAGAAGAAATGTACATGGAACATTCTAACCAACATATACATATGATCAAACGATTTCAACAGATGGAATTATGGCCTTGCCGTGCCGTTGTTGATGTACTCCATTGTATGTTTCAGTGAACTTTCGAGTTTAGATAATAGATTAAAGAGCAAACACTGCTTTCAAGACCGTTCGAGTCTTTGGGTAGTGTGCTTCACCTGACACACTAAAGGGAATATATGTGACTTCACCGTTCACAGTTGTTTCCTACTTCGTTTCTTGCTAATTCACTGTGAAACTCAGAAAGTACCGTGTGTTCAAAGAGGACAAGCCTGTAATTTCTATCTGGTAAAGAATCATTCTTTGAAACGGGAGAAAACATGAACATTTCCAACAATTATAACAGAAGTTATTGCTTTCTCTTCTCTGTCCGTGTGGTGATGGCCTGAATTGTGTGAGATAGTCACCGGTCGCATTGCCATTGAAGGCAGAAGCAGAGACAGTAATGTCTGGACACCTCTGGTTTTCCATGAACAGTAGCGCAAATACTACTGTAAGTACAGATGTAGCTCTTTGAATTGAAGGTATAGGTGCTATCTTGTTTCTCACGAATGTCTTTCAAAAAGTTCCTGTTGCCCTTCCTTGTTAACTCAGAAAAACTGTGTTCCGAAAGAGGCCAGCAACAGTTTTCAACCAAATAGAAGAAATGTACATGGAACATTCTAACCAACATATACATATGATCAAACGATTTCAACAGATGGAATTATGGCCTTGCCGTGCCGCTGTTGATGTACTCCATTGTATGTTTCAGTGAACTTTCGAATTTATACAATAGACTAAAGAGCAAACACTGCTTTCAAGACCGTTCGAGTCTTTTGGGTAGTGTGCTTCACCTGACACAATAAAGGGAATATATGTGACTTCACCGTTCACAGTTGTTTTCTACTTCGTTTCTTGCTAATTCACTGTGAAACTCAGAAAGTACCGTGTGTTCAAAGAGGACAAGCCTATAATTTCTATCTGGTAAAGAATCATTCTTTGAAACGGGAGAAAACATGAACATTTCCAGCAATTATAACAGAAGTTATTGCTTTCTCTTCTCTGTCCGTGTGGTGATGGCCTGAATTGTGTGAGATAGTCACCGGTCGCATTGCAATTGAAGGCAGAATCAGAGACAGTAATGTCTGGACACCTCTGGTTTTCCGTGAACAGTAGCGCAAATACTACTGTAAGTACAGATGTAGCTCTTTGAATTGAAGGTATAGGTGCTATCTTGTTTCTCACGAATGTCTTTCAAAAAGTTCCTGTTGCCCTTCCTTGTTAACTCAGAAAAACTGTGTTCCGAAAGAGGCCAGCAACAGTTTTCAACCAAATAGAAGAAATGTACATGGAACATTCTAACCAACATATACGTATGATCAAACGATTTCAACAGATGGAATTATGGCCTTGCCGTGCTGTTGTTGTTCTGCTCCATTGTGTGCTTCAGTGAACTTTCGAGTTTATACAATAGACTAAAGAGCAAGCACTGCTTTCAAGACAGTTATAGTCTTTGGGTAGTGTGCTTCACCTGAAACACTAAAGGGAATATATGTGACTTCACCGTTCACAGTTGTTTCCTACTTCGTTTCTTGCTAATTCACTGTGAAACTCAGAAAGTACCGTGTGTTCAAAGAGGACAAGCCTGTAATTTCTATCTGGTAAAGAATCATTCTTTGAAACGGGAGAAAACATGAACATTTCCAGCAATTATAACAGAAGTTATTGCTTTCTCTTCTCTGTCCGTGTGGTGATGGCCTGAATTGTGTGAGATAGTCACCGGTCGCATTGCCATTGAAGGCAGAAGCAGAGACAGTAATGTCTGGACACCTCTGGTTTTCCGTGAACAGTAGCGCAAATACTACTGTAAGTACAGATGTAGCTCTTTGAATTGAAGTTATAGGTGCTATCTTGTTTCTCACGAATGTCTTTCAAAAATTTCCTGTTGCCCTTCCTTGTTAACTCAGAAAAACTGTGTTCCGAAAGAGGCCAGCAACAGTTTTCAACCAAATAGAAGAAATGTACATGGAACATTCTAACCAACATATACATATGATCAAACGATTTCAACAGATGGAATTATGGCCTTGCCGTGCCGCTGTTGATGTACTCCATTGTATGTTTCAGTGAACTTTCGAATTTATACAATAGACTAAAGAGCAAACACTGCTTTCAAGACCGTTCGAGTCTTTTGGGTAGTGTCCTTCACCTGACACAATAAAGGGAATATATGTGACTTCACCGTTCACAGTTGTTTTCTACTTCGTTTCTTGCTAATTCACTGTGAAACTCAGAAAGTACCGTGTGTTCAAAGAGGACAAGCCTGTAATTTCTATCTGGTAAAGAATCATTCTTTGAAACGGGAGAAAACATGAACATTTCCAGCAATTATAACAGAAGTTATTGCTTTCTCTTCTCTGTCCGTGTGGTGATGGCCTGAATTGTGTGAGATAGTCACCGGTCGCATTGCAATTGAAGGCAGAATCAGAGACAGTAATGTCTGGACACCTCTGGTTTTCCGTGAACAGTAGCGCAAATACTACTGTAAGTACAGATGTAGCTCTTTGAATTGAAGGTATAGGTGCTATCTTGTTTCTCACGAATGTCTTTCAAAAAGTTCCTGTTGCCCTTCCTTGTTAACTCAGAAAAACTGTGTTCCGAAAGAGGCCAGCAACAGTTTTCAACCAAATAGAAGAAATGTACATGGAACATTCTAACCAACATATACATATGATCAAACGATTTCAACAGATGGAATTATGGCCTTGCCGTGCCGTTGTTGATGTACTCCATTGTATGTTTCAGTGAACTTTCGAGTTTAGATAATAGATTAAAGAGCAAACACTGCTTTCAAGACCGTTCGAGTCTTTGGGTAGTGTGCTTCACCTGACACACTAAAGGGAATATATGTGACTTCACCGTTCACAGTTGTTTCCTACTTCGTTTCTTGCTAATTCACTGTGAAACTCAGAAAGTACCGTGTTTTCAAAGAGGACAAGCCTCTAATTTCTATCTGGGAAAGAATCATTCTTTGAAACGGGAGAAAACATGAACATTTCCAGCAATTATAACAGAAGTTATTGCTTTCTCTTATCTGTCCGTGTGGTGATGGCCTGAATTGTGTGAGATAGTCACCGGTCGCATTACCATTGAAGGCAGAAGCAGAGACAGTAATGTCTGGACACCTCTGGTTTTCCATGAACAGTAGCGCAAATACTACTGTAAGTACAGATGTAGCTCTTTGAATTGAAGGTATAGGTGCTATCTTGTTTCTCACGAATGTCTTTCAAAAAGTTCCTGTTGCCCTTCCTTGTTAACTCAGAAAAACTGTGTTCCGAAAGAGGCCAGCAACAGTTTTCAACCAAATAGAAGAAATGTACATGGAACATTCTAACCAACATATACGTATGATCAAACGATTTCAACAGATGGAATTATGGCCTTGCCGTGCCGTTGTTGATGTACTCCATTGTATGTTTCAGTGAACTTTCGAGTTTAGATAATAGATTAAAGAGCAAACACTGCTTTCAAGACCGTTCGAGTCTTTGGGTAGTGTGCTTCACCTGACACACTAAAGGGAATATATGTGACTTCACCGTTCACAGTTGTTTCCTACTTCGTTTCTTGCTAATTCACTGTGAAACTCAGAAAGTACCGTGTGTTCAAAGAGGACAAGCCTGTAATTTCTATCTGGTAAAGAATCATTCTTTGAAACGGGAGAAAACATGAACATTTCCAGCAATTATAACAGAAGTTCTTGCTTTCTCTTATCTGTCCGTGTGGTGATGGCCTGAATTGTGTGAGATAGTCACCGGTCGCATTGCAATTGAAGGCAGAATCAGAGACAGTAATGTCTGGACACCTCTGGTTTTCCGTGAACAGTAGCGCAAATACTACTGTAAGTACAGATGTAGCTCTTTGAATTGAAGGTATAGGTGCTATCTTGTTTCTCACGAATGTCTTTCAAAAAGTTCCCGTTGCCCTTCCTTGTTAACTCAGAAAAACTGTGTTCCGAAAGAGGCCAGCAACAGTTTTCAACCAAATAGAAGAAATGTACATGGAACATTCTAACCAACATATACGTATGATCAAACGATTTCAACAGATGGAATTCTGGCCTTGCCGTGCTGTTGTTGTTCTGCTCCATTGTGTGCTTCAGTGAACTTTCGAGTTTATACAATAGACTAAAGAGCAAGCACTGCTTTCAAGACAGTTATAGTCTTTGGGTAGTGTGCTTCACCTGAAACACTAAAGGGAATATATGTGACTTCACCGTTCACAGTTGTTTCCTACTTCGTTTCTTGCTAATTCACTGTGAAACTCAGAAAGTACCGTGTGTTCAAAGAGGACAAGCCTGTAATTTCTATCTGGGAAAGAATCATTCTTTGAAACGGGAGAAAACATGAACATTTCCAGCAATTATAACAGAAGTTATTGCTTTCTCTTCTCTGTCCGTGTGGTGATGGCCTGAATTGTGTGAGATAGTCACCGGTCGCATTGCCATTGAAGGCAGAAGCAGAGACAGTAATGTCTGGACACCTCTGGTTTTCCATGAACAGTAGCGCAAATACTACTGTAAGTACAGATGTAGCTCTTTGAATTGAAGGTATAGGTGCTATCTTGTTTCTCACGAATGTCTTTCAAAAAGTTCCTGTTGCCCTTCCTTGTTAACTCAGAAAAACTGTGTTCCGAAAGAGGCCAGCAACAGTTTTCAACCAAATAGAAGAAATGTACATGGAACATTCTAACCAACATATACATATGATCAAACGATTTCAACAGATGGAGTTATGGCCTTGCCGTGCCGTTGTTGATGTACTCCATTCTATGTTTCAGTGAACTTTCGAGATTAGATAATAGACTAAAGAGCAAACACTGCTTTCAAGACAGTTATATTCTTTGGGTAGTGTGCTTCACCGGACACACTAAAGGGAATATATGTGACTTCACCGTTCACAGTTGTTTTCTACTTCGTTTCTTGCTAATTCACTGTGAAACTCAGAAAGTACCGTGTGTTCAAAGAGGACAAGCCTGTAATTTCTATCTGGTAAAGAATCATTCTTTGAAACGGGAGTAAACATGAAGTTTTCCAACAATTATAACAGAAGTTCTTGCTTTCTCTTCTCTGTCCGTGTGGTGATGGCCTGAATTGTGTGAGATAGTCACCGGTCGCATTGCAATTGAAGGCAGAATCAGATACAGTAATGTCTGGACACCTCTGGTTTTCCGTGAACAGTAGCGCAAATACTACTGTAAGTACAGATGTAGCTCTTTGAATTGAAGGTATAGGTGCTATCTTGTTTCTCACGAATGTCTTTCAAAAAGTTCCTGTTGCCCTTCCTTGTTAACTCAGAAAAACTGTGTTCCGAAAGAGGCCAGCAACAGTTTTCAACCAAATAGAAGAAATGTACATGGAACATTCTAACCAACATATACATATGATCAAACGATTTCAACAGATGGAATTATGGCCTTGCCGTGCCGTTGTTGATGTACTCCATTGTATGTTTCAGTGAACTTTCGAGTTAGATAATAGATTAAAGAGCAAACACTGCTTTCAAGACCGTTCGAGTCTTTGGGTAGTGTGCTTCACCTGACACACTAAAGGGAATATATGTGACTTCACCGTTCACAGTTGTTTCCTACTTCGTTTCTTGCTAATTCACTGTGAAACTCAGAAAGTACCGTGTGTTCAAAGAGGACAAGCCTCTAATTTCTATCTGGGAAAGAATCATTCTTTGAAACGGGAGAAAACATGAACATTTCCAGCAATTATAACAGAAGTTATTGCTTTCTCTTATCTGTCCGTGTGGTGATGGCCTGAATTGTGTGAGATAGTCACCGGTCGCATTACCATTGAAGGCAGAAGCAGAGACAGTAATGTCTGGACACCTCTGGTTTTCCATGAACAGTAGCGCAAATACTACTGTAAGTACAGATGTAGCTCTTTGAATTGAAGGTATAGGTGCTATCTTGTTTCTCACGAATGTCTTTCAAAAAGTTCCTGTTGCCCTTCCTTGTTAACTCAGAAAAACTGTGTTCCGAAAGAGGCCAGCAACAGTTTTCAACCAAATAGAAGAAATGTACATGGAACATTCTAACCAACATATACATATGATCAAACGATTTCAACAGATGGAATTATGGCCTTGCCGTGCCGCTGTTGATGTACTCCATTGTATGTTTCAGTGAACTTTCGAATTTATACAATAGACTAAAGAGCAAACACTGCTTTCAAGACCGTTCGAGTCTTTTGGGTAGTGTGCTTCACCTGACACAATAAAGGGAATATATGTGACTTCACCGTTCACAGTTGTTTTCTACTTCGTTTCTTGCTAATTCACTGTGAAACTCAGAAAGTACCGTGTGTTCAAAGAGGACAAGCCTGTAATTTCTATCTGGTAAAGAATCATTCTTTGAAACGGGAGAAAACATGAACATTTCCAGCAATTATAACAGAAGTTATTGCTTTCTCTTCTCTGTCCGTGTGGTGATGGCCTGAATTGTGTGAGATAGTCACCGGTCGCATTGCAATTGAAGGCAGAATCAGAGACAGTAATGTCTGGACACCTCTGGTTTTCCGTGAACAGTAGCGCAAATACTACTGTAAGTACAGATGTAGCTCTTTGAATTGAAGGTATAGGTGCTATCTTGTTTCTCACGAATGTCTTTCAAAAAGTTCCTGTTGCCCTTCCTTGTTAACTCAGAAAAACTGTGTTCCGAAAGAGGCCAGCAACAGTTTTCAACCAAATAGAAGAAATGTACATGGAACATTCTAACCAACATATACATATGATCAAACGATTTCAACAGATGGAATTATGGCCTTGCCGTGCCATTGTTGATGTACTCCATTGTATGTTTCAGTGAACTTTCGAGTTTAGATAATAGATTAAAGAGCAAACACTGCTTTCAAGACCGTTCGAGTCTTTGGGTAGTGTGCTTCACCTGACACACTAAAGGGAATATATGTGACTTCACCGTTCACAGTTGTTTCCTACTTCGTTTCTTGCTAATTCACTGTGAAACTCAGAAAGTACCGTGTGTTCAAAGAGGACAAGCCTTTAATTTCTATCTGGGAAAGAATCATTCTTTGAAACGGGAGAAAACATGAACATTTCCAGCAATTATAACAGAAGTTCTTGCTTTCTCTTATCTGTCCGTGTGGTGATGGCCTGAATTGTGTGAGATAGTCACCGGTCGCATTACCATTGAAGGCAGAAGCAGAGACAGTAATGTCTGGACACCTCTGGTTTTCCATGAACAGTAGCGCAAATACTACTGTAAGCACAGATGTAGCTCTTTGAAGGTATAGGTGCTATCTTGTTTCTCACGAATGTCTTTCAAAAAGTTCCTGTTGCCCTTCCTTGTTAACTCAGAAAAACTGTGTTCCGAAAGAGGCCAGCAACAGTTTTCAACCAAATAGAAGAAATGTACATGGAACATTCTAACCAACATATACATATGATCAAACGATTTCAACAGATGGAATTATGGCCTTGCCGTGCCGCTGTTGATGTACTCCATTGTATGTTTCAGTGAACTTTCGAATTTATACAATAGACTAAAGAGCAAACACTGCTTTCAAGACAGTTATATTCTTTGGGTAGTGTGCTTCACCGGACACACTAAAGGGAATATATGTGACTTCACCGTTCACAGTTGTTTCCTACTTCGTTTCTTGCTAATTCACTGTGAAACTCAGAAAGTACCGTGTGTTCAAAGAGGACAAGCCTGTAATTTCTATCTGGTAAAGAATCATTCTTTGAAACGGGAGAAAACATGAACATTTCCAGCAATTATAACAGAAGTTCTTGCTTTCTCTTCTCTGTCCGTGTGGTGATGGCCTGAATTGTGTGAGATAGTCACCGGTCGCATTGCCATTGAAGGCAGAAGCAGAGACAGTAATGTCTGGACACCTCTGGTTTTCCATGAACAGTAGCGCAAATACTACTGTAAGTACAGATGTAGCTCTTTGAATTGAAGGTATAGGTGCTATCTTGTTTCTCACGAATGTCTTTCAAAAAGTTCCTGTTGCCCTTCCTTGTTAACTCAGAAAAACTGTGTTCCGAAAGAGGCCAGCAACAGTTTTCAACCAAATAAAAGAAATGTACATGGAACATTCTAACCAACATATACATATGATCAAACGATTTCAACAGATGGAGTTATGGCCTTGCCGTGCCGTTGTTGATGTACTCCATTCTATGTTTCAGTGAACTTTCGAGATTAGATAATAGACTAAAGAGCAAACTCTGCTTTCAAGACAGTTATATTCTTTGGGTAGTGTGCTTCACCGGACACACTAAAGGGAATATATGTGACTTCACCGTTCACAGTTGTTTCCTACTTCGTTTCTTGCTAATTCACTGTGAAACTCAGAAAGTACCGTGTGTTCAAAGAGGACAAGCCTGTAATTTCTATCTGGTAAAGAATCATTCTTTGAAACGGGAGAAAACATGAACATTTCCAGCAATTATAACAGAAGTTCTTGCTTTCTCTTATCTGTCCGTGTGGTGATGGCCTGAATTGTGTGAGATAGTCACCGGTCGCATTGCAATTGAAGGCAGAATCAGAGACAGTAATGTCTGGACACCTCTGGTTTTCCGTGAACAGTAGCGCAAATACTACTGTAAGTACAGATGTAGCTCTTTGAATTGAAGGTATAGGTGCTATCTTGTTTCTCACGAATGTCTTTCAAAAAGTTCCCGTTGCCCTTCCTTGTTAACTCAGAAAAACTGTGTTCCGAAAGAGGCCAGCAACAGTTTTCAACCAAATAGAAGAAATGTACATGGAACATTCTAACCAACATATACGTATGATCAAACGATTTCAACAGATGGAATTCTGGCCTTGCCGTGCTGTTGTTGTTCTGCTCCATTGTGTGCTTCAGTGAACTTTCGAGTTTATACAATAGACTAAAGAGCAAGCACTGCTTTCAAGACAGTTATAGTCTTTGGGTAGTGTGCTTCACCTGAAACACTAAAGGGAATATATGTGACTTCACCGTTCACAGTTGTTTCCTACTTCGTTTCTTGCTAATTCACTGTGAAACTCAGAAAGTACCGTGTGTTCAAAGAGGACAAGCCTGTAATTTCTATCTGGTAAAGAATCATTCTTTGAAACGGGAGAAAACATGAACATTTCCAGCAATTATAACAGAAGTTATTGCTTTCTCTTCTCTGTCCGTGTGGTGATGGCCTGAATTGTGTGAGATAGTCACCGGTCGCATTGCCATTGAAGGCAGAAGCAGAGACAGTAATGTCTGGACACCTCTGGTTTTCCGTGAACAGTAGCGCAAATACTACTGTAAGTACAGATGTAGCTCTTTGAATTGAAGTTATAGGTGCTATCTTGTTTCTCACGAATGTCTTTCAAAAATTTCCTGTTGCCCTTCCTTGTTAACTCAGAAAAACTGTGTTCCGAAAGAGGCCAGCAACAGTTTTCAACCAAATAGAAGAAATGTACATGGAACATTCTAACCAACATATACATATGATCAAACGATTTCAACAGATGGAATTATGGCCTTGCCGTGGCGTTGTTGATGTACTCCATTGTATGTTTCAGTGAACTTTCGAGTTTAGATAATAGACTAAAGAGCAAACACTGCTTTCAAGACCGTTCGAGTCTTTGGGTAGTGTGCTTCACCTGACACACTAAAGGGAATATATGTGACTTCACCGTTCACAGTTGTTTCCTACTTCGTTTCTTGCTAATTCACTGTGAAACTCAGAAAGTACCGTGTGTTCAAAGAGGACAAGCCTGTAATTTCTATCTGGTAAAGAATCATTCTTTGAAACGGGAGAAAACATGAACATTTCCAGCAATTATAACAGAAGTTATTGCTTTCTCTTCTCTGTCCGTGTGGTGATGGCCTGAATTGTGTGAGATAGTCACCGGTCGCATTGCCATTGAAGGCAGAAGCAGAGACAGTAATGTCTGGACACCTCTGGTTTTCCATGAACAGTAGCGCAAATACTACTGTAAGCACAGATGTAGCTCTTTGAATTGAAGGTATAGGTGCTATCTTGTTTCTCACGAATGTCTTTCAAAAAGTTCCTGTTGCCCTTCCTTGTTAACTCAGAAAAACTGTGTTCCGAAAGAGGCCAGCAACAGTTTTCAACCAAATAGAAGAAATGTACATGGAACATTCTAACCAACATATACATATGATCAAACGATTTCAACAGATGGAGTTATGGCCTTGCCGTGCCGTTGTTGATGTACTCCATTCTATGTTTCAGTGAACTTTCGAGATTAGATAATAGACTAAAGAGCAAACACTGCTTTCAAGACAGTTATATTCTTTGGGTAGTGTGCTTCACCGGACACACTAAAGGGAATATATGTGACTTCACCGTTCACAGTTGTTTTCTACTTCGTTTCTTGCTAATTCACTGTGAAACTCAGAAAGTACCGTGTGTTCAAAGAGGACAAGCCTGTAATTTCTATCTGGTAAAGAATCATTCTTTGAAACGGGAGTAAACATGAAGTTTTCCAACAATTATAACAGAAGTTCTTGCTTTCTCTTCTCTGTCCGTGTGGTGATGGCCTGAATTGTGTGAGATAGTCACCGGTCGCATTGCAATTGAAGGCAGAATCAGATACAGTAATGTCTGGACACCTCTGGTTTTCCGTGAACAGTAGCGCAAATACTACTGTAAGTACAGATGTAGCTCTTTGAATTGAAGGTATAGGTGCTATCTTGTTTCTCACGAATGTCTTTCAAAAAGTTCCTGTTGCCCTTCCTTGTTAACTCAGAAAAACTGTGTTCCGAAAGAGGCCAGCAACAGTTTTCAACCAAATAGAAGAAATGTACATGGAACATTCTAACCAACATATACATATGATCAAACGATTTCAACAGATGGAATTATGGCCTTGCCGTGCCGTTGTTGATGTACTCCATTGTATGTTTCAGTGAACTTTCGAGTTAGATAATAGATTAAAGAGCAAACACTGCTTTCAAGACCGTTCGAGTCTTTGGGTAGTGTGCTTCACCTGACACACTAAAGGGAATATATGTGACTTCACCGTTCACAGTTGTTTCCTACTTCGTTTCTTGCTAATTCACTGTGAAACTCAGAAAGTACCGTGTGCTCAAAGAGGACAAGCCTCTAATTTCTATCTGGGAAAGAATCATTCTTTGAAACGGGAGAAAACATGAACATTTCCAGCAATTATAACAGAAGTTATTGCTTTCTCTTATCTGTCCGTGTGGTGATGGCCTGAATTGTGTGAGATAGTCACCGGTCGCATTACCATTGAAGGCAGAAGCAGAGACAGTAATGTCTGGACACCTCTGGTTTTCCATGAACAGTAGCGCAAATACTACTGTAAGTACAGATGTAGCTCTTTGAATTGAAGGTATAGGTGCTATCTTGTTTCTCACGAATGTCTTTCAAAAAGTTCCTGTTGCCCTTCCTTGTTAACTCAGAAAAACTGTGTTCCGAAAGAGGCCAGCAACAGTTTTCAACCAAATAGAAGAAATGTACATGGAACATTCTAACCAACATATACATATGATCAAACGATTTCAACAGATGGAATTATGGCCTTGCCGTGCCGCTGTTGATGTACTCCATTGTATGTTTCAGTGAACTTTCGAATTTATACAATAGACTAAAGAGCAAACACTGCTTTCAAGACCGTTCGAGTCTTTTGGGTAGTGTGCTTCACCTGACACAATAAAGGGAATATATGTGACTTCACCGTTCACAGTTGTTTTCTACTTCGTTTCTTGCTAATTCACTGTGAAACTCAGAAAGTACCGTGTGTTCAAAGAGGACAAGCCTGTAATTTCTATCTGGTAAAGAATCATTCTTTGAAACGGGAGAAAACATGAACATTTCCAGCAATTATAACAGAAGTTCTTGCTTTCTCTTCTCTGTCCGTGTGGTGATGGCCTGAATTGTGTGAGATAGTCACCGGTCGCATTGCAATTGAAGGCAGAATCAGATACAGTAATGTCTGGACACCTCTGGTTTTCCGTGAACAGTAGCGCAAATACTACTGTAAGTACAGATGTAGCTCTTTGAATTGAAGGTATAGGTGCTATCTTGTTTCTCACGAATGTCTTTCAAAAAGTTCCTGTTGCCCTTCCTTGTTAACTCAGAAAAACTGTGTTCCGAAAGAGGCCAGCAACAGTTTTCAACCAAATAGAAGAAATGTACATGGAACATTCTAACCAACATATACATATGATCAAACGATTTCAACAGATGGAATTATGGCCTTGCCGTGCCGTTGTTGATGTACTCCATTGTATGTTTCAGTGAACTTTCGAGTTAGATAATAGATTAAAGAGCAAACACTGCTTTCAAGACCGTTCGAGTCTTTGGGTAGTGTGCTTCACCTGACACACTAAAGGGAATATATGTGACTTCACCGTTCACAGTTGTTTCCTACTTCGTTTCTTGCTAATTCACTGTGAAACTCAGAAAGTACCGTGTGCTCAAAGAGGACAAGCCTCTAATTTCTATCTGGGAAAGAATCATTCTTTGAAACGGGAGAAAACATGAACATTTCCAGCAATTATAACAGAAGTTATTGCTTTCTCTTATCTGTCCGTGTGGTGATGGCCTGAATTGTGTGAGATAGTCACCGGTCGCATTACCATTGAAGGCAGAAGCAGAGACAGTAATGTCTGGACACCTCTGGTTTTCCATGAACAGTAGCGCAAATACTACTGTAAGTACAGATGTAGCTCTTTGAATTGAAGGTATAGGTGCTATCTTGTTTCTCACGAATGTCTTTCAAAAAGTTCCTGTTGCCCTTCCTTGTTAACTCAGAAAAACTGTGTTCCGAAAGAGGCCAGCAACAGTTTTCAACCAAATAGAAGAAATGTACATGGAACATTCTAACCAACATATACATATGATCAAACGATTTCAACAGATGGAATTATGGCCTTGCCGTGCCGCTGTTGATGTACTCCATTGTATGTTTCAGTGAACTTTCGAATTTATACAATAGACTAAAGAGCAAACACTGCTTTCAAGACCGTTCGAGTCTTTTGGGTAGTGTGCTTCACCTGACACAATAAAGGGAATATATGTGACTTCACCGTTCACAGTTGTTTTCTACTTCGTTTCTTGCTAATTCACTGTGAAACTCAGAAAGTACCGTGTGTTCAAAGAGGACAAGCCTGTAATTTCTATCTGGTAAAGAATCATTCTTTGAAACGGGAGAAAACATGAACATTTCCAGCAATTATAACAGAAGTTATTGCTTTCTCTTCTCTGTCCGTGTGGTGATGGCCTGAATTGTGTGAGATAGTCACCGGTCGCATTGCAATTGAAGGCAGAATCAGAGACAGTAATGTCTGGACACCTCTGGTTTTCCGTGAACAGTAGCGCAAATACTACTGTAAGTACAGATGTAGCTCTTTGAATTGAAGGTATAGGTGCTATCTTGTTTCTCACGAATGTCTTTCAAAAAGTTCCTGTTGCCCTTCCTTGTTAACTCAGAAAAACTGTGTTCCGAAAGAGGCCAGCAACAGTTTTCAACCAAATAGAAGAAATGTACATGGAACATTCTAACCAACATATACATATGATCAAACGATTTCAACAGATGGAATTATGGCCTTGCCGTGCCATTGTTGATGTACTCCATTGTATGTTTCAGTGAACTTTCGAGTTTAGATAATAGATTAAAGAGCAAACACTGCTTTCAAGACCGTTCGAGTCTTTGGGTAGTGTGCTTCACCTGACACACTAAAGGGAATATATGTGACTTCACCGTTCACAGTTGTTTCCTACTTCGTTTCTTGCTAATTCACTGTGAAACTCAGAAAGTACCGTGTGTTCAAAGAGGACAAGCCTGTAATTTCTATCTGGTAAAGAATCATTCTTTGAAACGGGAGAAAACATGAACATTTCCAGCAATTATAACAGAAGTTCTTGCTTTCTCTTCTCTGTCCGTGTGGTGATGGCCTGAATTGTGTGAGATAGTCACCGGTCGCATTGCCATTGAAGGCAGAAGCAGAGACAGTAATGTCTGGACACCTCTGGTTTTCCATGAACAGTAGCGCAAATACTACTGTAAGTACAGATGTAGCTCTTTGAATTGAAGGTATAGGTGCTATCTTGTTTCTCACGAATGTCTTTCAAAAAGTTCCTGTTGCCCTTCCTTGTTAACTCAGAAAAACTGTGTTCCGAAAGAGGCCAGCAACAGTTTTCAACCAAATAAAAGAAATGTACATGGAACATTCTAACCAACATATACATATGATCAAACGATTTCAACAGATGGAGTTATGGCCTTGCCGTGCCGTTGTTGATGTACTCCATTCTATGTTTCAGTGAACTTTCGAGATTAGATAATAGACTAAAGAGCAAACTCTGCTTTCAAGACAGTTATATTCTTTGGGTAGTGTGCTTCACCGGACACACTAAAGGGAATATATGTGACTTCACCGTTCACAGTTGTTTCCTACTTCGTTTCTTGCTAATTCACTGTGAAACTCAGAAAGTACCGTGTGTTCAAAGAGGACAAGCCTGTAATTTCTATCTGGTAAAGAATCATTCTTTGAAACGGGAGAAAACATGAACATTTCCAGCAATTATAACAGAAGTTATTGCTTTCTCTTCTCTGTCCGTGTGGTGATGGCCTGAATTGTGTGAGATAGTCACCGGTCGCATTGCCATTGAAGGCAGAAGCAGAGACAGTAATGTCTGGACACCTCTGGTTTTCCATGAACAGTAGCGCAAATACTACTGTAAGCACAGATGTAGCTCTTTGAATTGAAGGTATAGGTGCTATCTTGTTTCTCACGAATGTCTTTCAAAAAGTTCCTGTTGCCCTTCCTTGTTAACTCAGAAAAACTGTGTTCCGAAAGAGGCCAGCAACAGTTTTCAACCAAATAGAAGAAATGTACATGGAACATTCTAACCAACATATACATATGATCAAACGATTTCAACAGATGGAATTATGGCCTTGCCGTGCCGCTGTTGATGTACTCCATTGTATGTTTCAGTGAACTTTCGAATTTATACAATAGACTAAAGAGCAAACACTGCTTTCAAGACAGTTATATTCTTTGGGTAGTGTGCTTCACCGGACACACTAAAGGGAATATATGTGACTTCACCGTTCACAGTTGTTTCCTACTTCGTTTCTTGCTAATTCACTGTGAAACTCAGAAAGTACCGTGTGTTCAAAGAGGACAAGCCTGTAATTTCTATCTGGTAAAGAATCATTCTTTGAAACGGGAGAAAACATGAACATTTCCAGCAATTATAACAGAAGTTCTTGCTTTCTCTTCTCTGTCCGTGTGGTGATGGCCTGAATTGTGTGAGATAGTCACCGGTCGCATTGCCATTGAAGGCAGAAGCAGAGACAGTAATGTCTGGACACCTCTGGTTTTCCATGAACAGTAGCGCAAATACTACTGTAAGTACAGATGTAGCTCTTTGAATTGAAGGTATAGGTGCTATCTTGTTTCTCACGAATGTCTTTCAAAAATTTCCCGTTGCCCTTCCTTGTTAACTCAGAAAAACTGTGTTCCGAAAGAGGCCAGCAACAGTTTTCAACCAAATAGAAGAAATGTACATGGAACATTCTAACCAACATATACATATGATCAAACGATTTCAACAGATGGAGTTATGGCCTTGCCGTGCCGTTGTTGATGTACTCCATTCTATGTTTCAGTGAACTTTCGAGATTAGATAATAGACTAAAGAGCAAACACTGCTTTCAAGACAGTTATATTCTTTGGGTAGTGTGCTTCACCGGACACACTAAAGGGAATATATGTGACTTCACCGTTCACAGTTGTTTCCTACTTCGTTTCTTGCTAATTCACTGTGAAACTCAGAAAGTACCGTGTGTTCAAAGAGGACAAGCCTGTAATTTCTATCTGGTAAAGAATCATTCTTTGAAACGGGAGAAAACATGAACATTTCCAGCAATTATAACAGAAGTTATTGCTTTCTCTTCTCTGTCCGTGTGGTGATGGCCTGAATTGTGTGAGATAGTCACCGGTCGCATTGCCATTGAAGGCAGAAGCAGAGACAGTAATGTCTGGACACCTCTGGTTTTCCATGAACAGTAGCGCAAATACTACTGTAAGTACAGATGTAGCTCTTTGAATTGCAGGTATAGGTGCTATCTTGTTTCTCACGAATGTCTTTCAAAAAGTTCCTGTTGCCCTTCCTTGTTAACTCAGAAAAACTGTGTTCCGAAAGAGGCCAGCAACAGTTTTCAACCAAATAGAAGAAATGTACATGGAACATTCTAACCAACATATACATATGATCAAACGATTTCAACAGATGGAGTTATGGCCTTGCCGTGCCGTTGTTGATGTACTCCATTCTATGTTTCAGTGAACTTTCGAGATTAGATAATAGACTAAAGAGCAAACACTGCTTTCAAGACAGTTATATTCTTTGGGTAGTGTGCTTCACCGGACACACTAAAGGGAATATATGTGACTTCACCGTTCACAGTTGTTTCCTACTTCGTTTCTTGCTAATTCACTGTGAAACTCAGAAAGTACCGTGTGTTCAAAGAGGACAAGCCTGTAATTTCTATTTGGTAAAGAATCATTCTTTGAAACGGGAGAAAACATGAAGTTTTCCAACAATTATAACAGAAGTTCTTGCTTTCTCTTCTCTGTCCGTGTGGTGATGGCCTGAATTGTGTGAGATAGTCACCGGTCGCATTGCCATTGAAGGCAGAAGCAGAGACAGTAATGTCTGGACACCTCTGGTTTTCCATGAACAGTAGCGCAAATACTACTGTAAGTACAGATGTAGCTCTTTGAATTGAAGGTATAGGTGCTATCTTGTTTCTCACGAATGTCTTTCAAAAATTTCCCGTTGCCCTTCCTTGTTAACTCAGAAAAACTGTGTTCCGAAAGAGGCCAGCAACAGTTTTCAACCAAATAGAAGAAATGTACATGGAACATTCTAACCAACATATACATATGATCAAACGATTTCAACAGATGGAATTATGGCCTTGCCGTGGCGTTGTTGATGTACTCCATTGTATGTTTCAGTGAACTTTCGAGTTTAGATAATAGATTAAAGAGCAAACACTGCTTTCAAGACCGTTCGAGTCTTTGGGTAGTGTGCTTCACCTGACACACTAAAGGGAATATATGTGACTTCACCGTTCACAGTTGTTTCCTACTTCGTTTCTTGCTAATTCACTGTGAAACTCAGAAAGTACCGTGTGTTCAAAGAGGACAAGCCTGTAATTTCTATCTGGTAAAGAATCATTCTTTGAAACGGGAGAAAACATGAACATTTCCAGCAATTATAACAGAAGTTATTGCTTTCTCTTCTCTGTCCGTGTGGTGATGGCCTGAATTGTGTGAGATAGTCACCGGTCGCATTGCCATTGAAGGCAGAAGCAGAGACAGTAATGTCTGGACACCTCTGGTTTTCCATGAACAGTAGCGCAAATACTACTGTAAGTACAGATGTAGCTCTTTGAATTGAAGGTATAGGTGCTATCTTGTTTCTCACGAATGTCTTTCAAAAAGTTCCTGTTGCCCTTCCTTGTTAACTCAGAAAAACTGTGTTCCGAAAGAGGCCAGCAACAGTTTTCAACCAAATAGAAGAAATGTACATGGAACATTCTAACCAACATATACATATGATCAAACGATTTCAACAGATGGAGTTATGGCCTTGCCGTGCCGTTGTTGATGTACTCCATTCTATGTTTCAGTGAACTTTCGAGATTAGATAATAGACTAAAGAGCAAACACTGCTTTCAAGACAGTTATATTCTTTGGGTAGTGTGCTTCACCGGACACTCTAAAGGGAATATATGTGACTTCACCGTTCACAGTTGTTTCCTACTTCGTTTCTTGCTAATTCACTGTGAAACTCAGAAAGTACCGTGTGTTCAAAGAGGACAAGCCTGTAATTTCTATTTGGTAAAGAATCATTCTTTGAAACGGGAGAAAACATGAAGTTTTCCAACAATTATAACAGAAGTTCTTGCTTTCTCTTCTCTGTCCGTGTGGTGATGGCCTGAATTGTGTGAGATAGTCACCGGTCGCATTGCAATTGAAGGCAGAATCAGAGACAGTAATGTCTGGACACCTCTGGTTTTCCGTGAACAGTAGCGCAAATACTACTGTAAGTACAGATGTAGCTCTTTGAATTGAAGGTATAGGTGCTATCTTGTTTCTCACGAATGTCTTTCAAAAAGTTCCTGTTGCCCTTCCTTGTTAACTCAGAAAAACTGTGTTCCGAAAGAGGCCTGCAACAGTTTTCAACCAAATAGAAGAAATGTACATGGAACATTCTAACCAACATATACATATGATCAAACGATTTCAACAGATGGAATTATGGCCTTGCCGTGCCGTTGTTGATGTACTCCATTGTATGTTTCAGTGAACTTTCGAGTTAGATAATAGATTAAAGAGCAAACACTGCTTTCAAGACCGTTCGAGTCTTTGGGTAGTGTGCTTCACCTGACACACTAAAGGGAATATATGTGACTTCACCGTTCACAGTTGTTTCCTACTTCGTTTCTAGCTAATTCACTGTGAAACTCAGAAAGTACCGTGTGTTCAAAGAGGACAAGCCTCTAATTTCTATCTGGGAAAGAATCATTCTTTGAAACGGGAGAAAACATGAACATTTCCAGCAATTATAACAGAAGTTATTGCTTTCTCTTCTCTGTCCGTGTGGTGATGGCCTGAATTGTGTGAGATAGTCACCGGTCTCATTGCCATTGAAGGCAGAAGCAGAGACAGTAATGTCTGGACACCTCTGGTTTTCCATGAACAGTAGCGCAAATACTACTGTAAGTACAGATGTAGCTCTTTGAATTGAAGGTATAGGTGCTATCTTGTTTCTCACGAATGTCTTTCAAAAAGTTCCTGTTGCCCTTCCTTGTTAACTCAGAAAAACTGTGTTCCGAAAGAGGCCAGCAACAGTTTTCAACCAAATAGAAGAAATGTACATGGAACATTCTAACCAACATATACATATGATCAAACGATTTCAACAGATGGAGTTATGGCCTTGCCGTGCCGTTGTTGATGTACTCCATTCTATGTTTCAGTGAACTTTCGAGATTAGATAATAGACTAAAGAGCAAACACTGCTTTCAAGACAGTTATATTCTTTGGGTAGTGTGCTTCACCGGACACACTAAAGGGAATATATGAGACTTCACCGTTCACAGTTGTTTTCTACTTCGTTTCTTGCTAATTCACTGTGAAACTCAGAAAGTACCGTGTGTTCAAAGAGGACAAGCCTGTAATTTCTATTTGGTAAAGAATCATTCTTTGAAACGGGAGAAAACATGAAGTTTTCCAACAATTATAACAGAAGTTCTTGCTTTCTCTTCTCTGTCCGTGTGGTGATGGCCTGAATTGTGTGAGATAGTCACCGGTCGCATTGCCATTGAAGGCAGAAGCAGAGACAGTAATGTCTGGACACCTCTGGTTTTCCATGAACAGTAGCGCAAATACTACTGTAAGTACAGATGTAGCTCTTTGAATTGAAGGTATAGGTGCTATCTTGTTTCTCACGAATGTCTTTCAAAAATTTCCCGTTGCCCTTCCTTGTTAACTCAGAAAAACTGTGTTCCGAAAGAGGCCAGCAACAGTTTTCAACCAAATAGAAGAAATGTACATGGAACATTCTAACCAACATATACATATGATCAAACGATTTCAACAGATGGAATTATGGCCTTGCCGTGGCGTTGTTGATGTACTCCATTGTATGTTTCAGTGAACTTTCGAGTTTAGATAATAGATTAAAGAGCAAACACTGCTTTCAAGACCGTTCGAGTCTTTGGGTAGTGTGCTTCACCTGACACACTAAAGGGAATATATGTGACTTCACCGTTCACAGTTGTTTCCTACTTCGTTTCTTGCTAATTCACTGTGAAACTCAGAAAGTACCGTGTGTTCAAAGAGGACAAGCCTGTAATTTCTATCTGGTAAAGAATCATTCTTTGAAACGGGAGAAAACATGAACATCTCCAGCAATTATAACAGAAGTTATTGCTTTCTCTTCTCTGTCCGTGTGGTGATGGCCTGAATTGTGTGAGATAGTCACCGGTCGCATTGCAATTGAAGGCAGAAGCAGAGACAGTAATGTCTGGACACCTCTGGTTTTCCATGAACAGTAGCGCAAATACTACTGTAAGTACAGATGTAGCTCTTTGAATTGAAGGTATAGGTGCTATCTTGTTTCTCACGAATGTCTTTCAAAAAGTTCCTGTTGCCCTTCCTTGTTAACTCAGAAAAACTGTGTTCCGAAAGAGGCCAGCAACAGTTTTCAACCAAATAGAAGAAATGTACATGGAACATTCTAACCAACATATACATATGATCAAACGATTTCAACAGATGGAGTTATGGCCTTGCCGTGCCGTTGTTGATGTACTCCATTCTATGTTTCAGTGAACTTTCGAGATTAGATAATAGACTAAAGAGCAAACACTGCTTTCAAGACAGTTATATTCTTTGGGTAGTGTGCTTCACCGGACACACTAAAGGGAATATATGTGACTTCACCGTTCACAGTTGTTTCCTACTTCGTTTCTTGCTAATTCACTGTGAAACTCAGAAAGTACCGTGTGTTCAAAGAGGACAAGCCTGTAATTTCTATTTGGTAAAGAATCATTCTTTGAAACGGGAGAAAACATGAAGTTTTCCAACAATTATAACAGAAGTTCTTGCTTTCTCTTCTCTGTCCGTGTGGTGATGGCCTGAATTGTGTGAGATAGTCACCGGTCGCATTGCAATTGAAGGCAGAATCAGAGACAGTAATGTCTGGACACCTCTGGTTTTCCGTGAACAGTAGCGCAAATACTACTGTAAGTACAGATGTAGCTCTTTGAATTGAAGGTATAGGTGCTATCTTGTTTCTCACGAATGTCTTTCAAAAAGTTCCTGTTGCCCTTCCTTGTTAACTCAGAAAAACTGTGTTCCGAAAGAGGCCAGCAACAGTTTTCAACCAAATAGAAGAAATGTACATGGAACATTCTAACCAACATATACATATGATCAAACGATTTCAACAGATGGAATTATGGCCTTGCCGTGCCGTTGTTGATGTACTCCATTGTATGTTTCAGTGAACTTTCGAGTTAGATAATAGATTAAAGAGCAAACACTGCTTTCAAGACCGTTCGAGTCTTTGGGTAGTGTGCTTCACCTGACACACTAAAGGGAATATATGTGACTTCACCGTTCACAGTTGTTTCCTACTTCGTTTCTAGCTAATTCACTGTGAAACTCAGAAAGTACCGTGTGTTCAAAGAGGACAAGCCTCTAATTTCTATCTGGGAAAGAATCATTCTTTGAAACGGGAGAAAACATGAACATTTCCAGCAATTATAACAGAAGTTATTGCTTTCTCTTATCTGTCCGTGTGGTGATGGCCTGAATTGTGTGAGATAGTCACCGGTCGCATTACCATTGAAGGCAGAAGCAGAGACAGTAATGTCTGGACACCTCTGGTTTTCCATGAACAGTAGCGCAAATACTACTGTAAGCACAGATGTAGCTCTTTGAATTGAAGGTATAGGTGCTATCTTGTTTCTCACGAATGTCTTTCAAAAAGTTCCTGTTGCCCTTCCTTGTTAACTCAGAAAAACTGTGTTCCGAAAGAGGCCAGCAACAGTTTTCAACCAAATAGAAGAAATGTACATGGAACATTCTAACCAACATATACATATGATCAAACGATTTCAACAGATGGAATTATGGCCTTGCCGTGCCGCTGTTGATGTACTCCATTGTATGTTTCAGTGAACTTTCGAATTTATACAATAGACTAAAGAGCAAACACTGCTTTCAAGACCGTTCGAGTCTTTTGGGTAGTGTGCTTCACCTGACACAATAAAGGGAATATATGTGACTTCACCGTTCACAGTTGTTTTCTACTTCGTTTCTTGCTAATTCACTGTGAAACTCAGAAAGTACCGTGTGTTCAAAGAGGACAAGCCTGTAATTTCTATCTGGTAAAGAATCATTCTTTGAAACGGGAGAAAACATGAACATTTCCAGCAATTATAACAGAAGTTCTTGCTTTCTCTTCTCTGTCCGTGTGGTGATGGCCTGAATTGTGTGAGATAGTCACCGGTCGCATTGCAATTGAAGGCAGAATCAGAGACAGTAATGTCTGGACACCTCTGGTTTTCCGTGAACAGTAGCGCAAATACTACTGTAAGTACAGATGTAGCTCTTTGAATTGAAGGTATAGGTGCTATCTTGTTTCTCACGAATGTCTTTCAAAAAGTTCCTGTTGCCCTTCCTTGTTAACTCAGAAAAACTGTGTTCCGAAAGAGGCCAGCAACAGTTTTCAACCAAATAGAAGAAATGTACATGGAACATTCTAACCAACATATACGTATGATCAAACGATTTCAACAGATGGAATTATGGCCTTGCCGTGCCGTTGTTGATGTACTCCATTGTATGTTTCAGTGAACTTTCGAGTTTAGATAATAGATTAAAGAGCAAACACTGCTTTCAAGACCGTTCGAGTCTTTGGGTAGTGTGCTTCACCTGACACACTAAAGGGAATATATGTGACTTCACCGTTCACAGTTGTTTCCTACTTCGTTTCTTGCTAATTCACTGTGAAACTCAGAAAGTAACGTGTGTTCAAAGAGGAGAAGCCTGTAATTTCTATCTGGTAAAGAATCATTCTTTGAAACGGGAGGAAACATGAACATTTCCAACAATTATAACAGAAGTTCTTGCTTTCTCTTCTCTGTCCGTGTGGTGATGGCCTGAATTGTGTGAGATAGTCACCGGTCGCATTGCCATTGAAGGCAGAAGCAGAGACAGTAATGTCTGGACACCTCTGGTTTTCCATGAACAGTAGCGCAAATACTACTGTAAGTACAGATGTAGCTCTTTGAATTGAAGGTATAGGTGCTATCTTGTTTCTCACGAATGTCTTTCAAAAATTTCCCGTTGCCCTTCCTTGTTAACTCAGAAAAACTGTGTTCCGAAAGAGGCCAGCAACAGTTTTCAACCAAATAGAAGAAATGTACATGGAACATTCTAACCAACATATACATATGATCAAACGATTTCAACAGATGGAATTATGGCCTTGCCGTGCCGTTGTTGATGTACTCCATTGTATGTTTCAGTGAACTTTCGAGTTTAGATAATAGATTAAAGAGCAAACACTGCTTTCAAGACCGTTCGAGTCTTTGGGTAGTGTGCTTCACCTGACACACTAAAGGGAATATATGTGACTTCACCGTTCACAGTTGTTTCCTACTTCGTTTCTTGCTAATTCACTGTGAAACTCAGAAAGTACCGTGTGTTCAAAGAGGACAAGCCTCTAATTTCTATCTGGGAAAGAATCATTCTTTGAAACGGGAGAAAACATGAACATTTCCAGCAATTATAACAGAAGTTCTTGCTTTCTCTTATCTGTCCGTGTGGTGATGGCCTGAATTGTGTGAGATAGTCACCGGTCGCATTACCATTGAAGGCAGAAGCAGAGACAGTAATGTCTGGACACCTCTGGTTTTCCATGAACAGTAGCGCAAATACTACTGTAAGTACAGATGTAGCTCTTTGAATTGAAGGTATAGGTGCTATCTTATTTCTCACGAATGTCTTTCAAAAAGTTCCTGTTGCCCTTCCTTGTTAACTCAGAAAAACTGTGTTCCGAAAGAGGCCAGCAACAGTTTTCAACCAAATAGAAGAAATGTACATGGAACATTCTAACCAACATATACATATGATCAAACGATTTCAACAGATGGAATTATGGCCTTGCCGTGCCGCTGTTGATGTACTCCATTGTATGTTTCAGTGAACTTTCGAATTTATACAATAGACTAAAGAGCAAACACTGCTTCCAAGACCGTTCGAGTCTTTTGGGTAGTGTGCTTCACCTGACACAATAAAGGGAATATATGTGACTTCACCGTTCACAGTTGTTTCCTACTTCGTTTCTTGCTAATTCACTGTGAAACTCAGAAAGTACCGTGTGTTCAAAGAGGAGAAGCCTGTAATTTCTATCTGGTAAAGAATCATTCTTTGAAACGGGAGAAAACATGAACATTTCCAACAATTATAACAGAAGTTCTTGCTTTCTCTTCTCTGTCCGTGTGGTGATGGCCTGAATTGTGTGAGATAGTCACCGGTCGCATTGCCATTGAAGGCAGAAGCAGAGACAGTAATGTCTGGACACCTCTGGTTTTCCGTGAACAGTAGCGCAAATACTACTGTAAGTACAGATGTAGCTCTTTGAATTGAAGGTATAGGTGCTATCTTGTTTCTCACGAATGTCTTTCAAAAAGTTCCTGTTGCCCTTCCTTGTTAACTCAGAAAAACTGTGTTCCGAAAGAGGCCAACAACAGTTTTCAACCAAATAGAAGAAATGTACATGGAACATTCTAACCAACATATACATATGATCAAACGATTTCAACAGATGGAATTATGGCCTTGCCGTGGCGTTGTTGATGTACTCCATTGTATGTTTCAGTGAACTTTCGAGTTTAGATAATAGATTAAAGAGCAAACACTGCTTTCAAGACCGTTCGAGTCTTTGGGTAGTGTGCTTCACCTGACACACTAAAGGGAATATATGTGACTTCACCGTTCACAGTTGTTTCCTACTTCGTTTCTTGCTAATTCACTGTGAAACTCAGAAAGTACCGTGTTTTCAAAGAGGACAAGCCTCTAATTTCTATCTGGGAAAGAATCATTCTTTGAAACGGGAGAAAACATGAACATTTCCAGCAATTATAACAGAAGTTATTGCTTTCTCTTCTCTGTCCGTGTGGTGATGGCCTGAATTGTGTGAGATAGTCACCGGTCGCATTGCCATTGAAGGCAGAAGCAGAGACAGTAATGTCTGGACACCTCTGGTTTTCCGTGAACAGTAGCGCAAATACTACTGTAAGTACAGATGTAGCTCTTTGAATTGAAGTTATAGGTGCTATCTTGTTTCTCACGAATGTCTTTCAAAAATTTCCTGTTGCCCTTCCTTGTTAACTCAGAAAAACTGTGTTCCGAAAGAGGCCAGCAACAGTTTTCAACCAAATAGAAGAAATGTACATGGAACATTCTAACCAACATATACATATGATCAAACGATTTCAACAGATGGAATTATGGCCTTGCCGTGGCGTTGTTGATGTACTCCATTGTATGTTTCAGTGAACTTTCGAGTTTAGATAATAGACTAAAGAGCAAACACTGCTTTCAAGACCGTTCGAGTCTTTGGGTAGTGTGCTTCACCTGACACACTAAAGGGAATATATGTGACTTCACCGTTCACAGTTGTTTCCTACTTCGTTTCTTGCTAATTCACTGTGAAACTCAGAAAGTACCGTGTGTTCAAAGAGGACAAGCCTGTAATTTCTATCTGGTAAAGAATCATTCTTTGAAACGGGAGAAAACATGAACATTTCCAGCAATTA
This sequence comes from Furipterus horrens, assembly GCF_987537825.1. Classification (NCBI taxonomy): domain Eukaryota; kingdom Metazoa; phylum Chordata; class Mammalia; order Chiroptera; family Furipteridae; genus Furipterus; species Furipterus horrens. The sequence continues at coordinate 53,740,459 of NW_028327182.1, read as the reverse complement.
TAACAGAAGTTATTGCTTTCTCTTCTCTGTCCGTGTGGTGATGGCCTGAATTGTGTGAGATAGTCACCGGTCGCATTGCCATTGAAGGCAGAAGCAGAGACAGTAATGTCTGGACACCTCTGGTTTTCCATGAACAGTAGCGCAAATACTACTGTAAGTACAGATGTAGCTCTTTGAATTGAAGGTATAGGTGCTATCTTGTTTCTCACGAATGTCTTTCAAAAAGTTCCTGTTGCCCTTCCTTGTTAACTCAGAAAAACTGTGTTCCGAAAGAGGCCAGCAACAGTTTTCAACCAAATAGAAGAAATGTACATGGAACATTCTAACCAACATATACATATGATCAAACGATTTCAACAGATGGAATTATGGCCTTGCCGTGCCGCTGTTGATGTACTCCATTGTATGTTTCAGTGAACTTTCGAATTTATACAATAGACTAAAGAGCAAACACTGCTTTCAAGACCGATCGAGTCTTTTGGGTAGTGTGCTTCACCTGACACAATAAAGGGAATATATGTGACTTCACCGTTCACAGTTGTTTTCTACTTCGTTTCTTGCTAATTCACTGTGAAACTCAGAAAGTACCGTGTGTTCAAAGAGGACAAGCCTGTAATTTCTATCTGGTAAAGAATCATTCTTTGAAACGGGAGAAAACATGAACATTTCCAGCAATTATAACAGAAGTTCTTGCTTTCTCTTCTCTGTCCGTGTGGTGATGGCCTGAATTGTGTGAGATAGTCACCGGTCGCATTGCAATTGAAGGCAGAATCAGAGACAGTAATGTCTGGACACCTCTGGTTTTCCGTGAACAGTAGCGCAAATACTACTGTAAGTACAGATGTAGCTCTTTGAATTGAAGGTATAGGTGCTATCTTGTTTCTCACGAATGTCTTTCAAAAAGTTCCTGTTGCCCTTCCTTGTTAACTCAGAAAAACTGTGTTCCGAAAGAGGCCAGCAACAGTTTTCAACCAAATAGAAGAAATGTACATGGAACATTCTAACCAACATATACATATGATCAAACGATTTCAACAGATGGAATTATGGCCTTGCCGTGCCGCTGTTGATGTACTCCATTGTATGTTTCAGTGAACTTTCAAATTTATACAATAGACTAAAGAGCAAACACTGCTTCCAAGACCGTTCGAGTCTTTTGGGTAGTGTGCTTCACCTGACACAATAAAGGGAATATATGTGACTTCACCGTTCACAGTTGTTTCCTACTTCGTTTCTTGCTAATTCACTGTGAAACTCAGAAAGTACCGTGTGTTCAAAGAGGAGAAGCCTGTAATTTCTATCTGGTAAAGAATCATTCTTTGAAACGGGAGAAAACATGAACATTTCCAACAATTATAACAGAAGTTCTTGCTTTCTCTTCTCTGTCCGTGTGGTGATGGCCTGAATTGTGTGAGATAGTCACCGGTCGCATTGCCATTGAAGGCAGAAGCAGAGACAGTAATGTCTGGACACCTCTGGTTTTCCGTGAACAGTAGCGCAAATACTACTGTAAGTACAGATGTAGCTCTTTGAATTGAAGGTATAGGTGCTATCTTGTTTCTCACGAATGTCTTTCAAAAAGTTCCTGTTGCCCTTCCTTGTTAACTCAGAAAAACTGTGTTCCGAAAGAGGCCAGCAACAGTTTTCAACCAAATAGAAGAAATGTACATGGAACATTCTAACCAACATATACATATGATCAAACGATTTCAACAGATGGAATTATGGCCTTGCCGTGGCGTTGTTGATGTACTCCATTGTATGTTTCAGTGAACTTTCGAGTTTAGATAATAGATTAAAGAGCAAACACTGCTTTCAAGACCGTTCGAGTCTTTGGGTAGTGTGCTTCACCTGACACACTAAAGGGAATATATGTGACTTCACCGTTCACAGTTGTTTCCTACTTCGTTTCTTGCTAATTCACTGTGAAACTCAGAAAGTACCGTGTTTTCAAAGAGGACAAGCCTCTAATTTCTATCTGGGAAAGAATCATTCTTTGAAACGGGAGAAAACATGAACATTTCCAGCAATTATAACAGAAGTTATTGCTTTCTCTTCTCTGTCCGTGTGGTGATGGCCTGAATTGTGTGAGATAGTCACCGGTCGCATTGCCATTGAAGGCAGAAGCAGAGACAGTAATGTCTGGACACCTCTGGTTTTCCGTGAACAGTAGCGCAAATACTACTGTAAGTACAGATGTAGCTCTTTGAATTGAAGTTATAGGTGCTATCTTGTTTCTCACGAATGTCTTTCAAAAATTTCCTGTTGCCCTTCCTTGTTAACTCAGAAAAACTGTGTTCCGAAAGAGGCCAGCAACAGTTTTCAACCAAATAGAAGAAATGTACATGGAACATTCTAACCAACATATACATATGATCAAACGATTTCAACAGATGGAATTATGGCCTTGCCGTGGCGTTGTTGATGTACTCCATTGTATGTTTCAGTGAACTTTCGAGTTTAGATAATAGACTAAAGAGCAAACACTGCTTTCAAGACCGTTCGAGTCTTTGGGTAGTGTGCTTCACCTGACACACTAAAGGGAATATATGTGACTTCACCGTTCACAGTTGTTTCCTACTTCGTTTCTTGCTAATTCACTGTGAAACTCAGAAAGTACCGTGTGTTCAAAGAGGACAAGCCTGTAATTTCTATCTGGTAAAGAATCATTCTTTGAAACGGGAGAAAACATGAACATTTCCAGCAATTATAACAGAAGTTATTGCTTTCTCTTCTCTGTCCGTGTGGTGATGGCCTGAATTGTGTGAGATAGTCACCGGTCGCATTGCCATTGAAGGCAGAAGCAGAGACAGTAATGTCTGGACACCTCTGGTTTTCCATGAACAGTAGCGCAAATACTACTGTAAGTACAGATGTAGCTCTTTGAATTGAAGGTATAGGTGCTATCTTGTTTCTCACGAATGTCTTTCAAAAAGTTCCTGTTGCCCTTCCTTGTTAACTCAGAAAAACTGTGTTCCGAAAGAGGCCAGCAACAGTTTTCAACCAAATAGAAGAAATGTACATGGAACATTCTAACCAACATATACATATGATCAAACGATTTCAACAGATGGAATTATGGCCTTGCCGTGCCGCTGTTGATGTACTCCATTGTATGTTTCAGTGAACTTTCGAATTTATACAATAGACTAAAGAGCAAACACTGCTTTCAAGACCGTTCGAGTCTTTTGGGTAGTGTGCTTCACCTGACACAATAAAGGGAATATATGTGACTTCACCGTTCACAGTTGTTTTCTACTTCGTTTCTTGCTAATTCACTGTGAAACTCAGAAAGTACCGTGTGTTCAAAGAGGACAAGCCTGTAATTTCTATCTGGTAAAGAATCATTCTTTGAAACGGGAGAAAACATGAACATTTCCAGCAATTATAACAGAAGTTCTTGCTTTCTCTTCTCTGTCCGTGTGGTGATGGCCTGAATTGTGTGAGATAGTCACCGGTCGCATTGCAATTGAAGGCAGAATCAGAGACAGTAATGTCTGGACACCTCTGGTTTTCCGTGAACAGTAGCGCAAATACTACTGTAAGTACAGATGTAGCTCTTTGAATTGAAGGTATAGGTGCTATCTTGTTTCTCACGAATGTCTTTCAAAAAGTTCCTGTTGCCCTTCCTTGTTAACTCAGAAAAACTGTGTTCCGAAAGAGGCCAGCAACAGTTTTCAACCAAATAGAAGAAATGTACATGGAACATTCTAACCAACATATACATATGATCAAACGATTTCAACAGATGGAATTATGGCCTTGCCGTGGCGTTGTTGATGTACTCCATTGTATGTTTCAGTGAACTTTCGAGTTTAGATAATAGACTAAAGAGCAAACACTGCTTTCAAGACCGTTCGAGTCTTTGGGTAGTGTGCTTCACCTGACACACTAAAGGGAATATATGTGACTTCACCGTTCACAGTTGTTTCCTACTTCGTTTCTTGCTAATTCACTGTGAAACTCAGAAAGTACCGTGTGTTCAAAGAGGACAAGCCTGTAATTTCTATCTGGTAAAGAATCATTCTTTGAAACGGGAGAAAACATGAACATTTCCAGCAATTATAACAGAAGTTATTGCTTTCTCTTCTCTGTCCGTGTGGTGATGGCCTGAATTGTGTGAGATAGTCACCGGTCGCATTGCCATTGAAGGCAGAAGCAGAGACAGTAATGTCTGGACACCTCTGGTTTTCCATGAACAGTAGCGCAAATACTACTGTAAGTACAGATGTAGCTCTTTGAATTGAAGGTATAGGTGCTATCTTGTTTCTCACGAATGTCTTTCAAAAAGTTCCTGTTGCCCTTCCTTGTTAACTCAGAAAAACTGTGTTCCGAAAGAGGCCAGCAACAGTTTTCAACCAAATAGAAGAAATGTACATGGAACATTCTAACCAACATATACATATGATCAAACGATTTCAACAGATGGAATTATGGCCTTGCCGTGCCGCTGTTGATGTACTCCATTGTATGTTTCAGTGAACTTTCGAATTTATACAATAGACTAAAGAGCAAACACTGCTTTCAAGACCGTTCGAGTCTTTTGGGTAGTGTGCTTCACCTGACACAATAAAGGGAATATATGTGACTTCACCGTTCACAGTTGTTTTCTACTTCGTTTCTTGCTAATTCACTGTGAAACTCAGAAAGTACCGTGTGTTCAAAGAGGACAAGCCTGTAATTTCTATCTGGTAAAGAATCATTCTTTGAAACGGGAGAAAACATGAACATTTCCAGCAATTATAACAGAAGTTCTTGCTTTCTCTTCTCTGTCCGTGTGGTGATGGCCTGAATTGTGTGAGATAGTCACCGGTCGCATTGCAATTGAAGGCAGAATCAGAGACAGTAATGTCTGGACACCTCTGGTTTTCCGTGAACAGTAGCGCAAATACTACTGTAAGTACAGATGTAGCTCTTTGAATTGAAGGTATAGGTGCTATCTTGTTTCTCACGAATGTCTTTCAAAAAGTTCCTGTTGCCCTTCCTTGTTAACTCAGAAAAACTGTGTTCCGAAAGAGGCCAGCAACAGTTTTCAACCAAATAGAAGAAATGTACATGGAACATTCTAACCAACATATACATATGATCAAACGATTTCAACAGATGGAATTATGGCCTTGCCGTGCCGCTGTTGATGTACTCCATTGTATGTTTCAGTGAACTTTCGAATTTATACAATAGACTAAAGAGCAAACACTGCTTCCAAGACCGTTCGAGTCTTTTGGGTAGTGTGCTTCACCTGACACAATAAAGGGAATATATGTGACTTCACCGTTCACAGTTGTTTCCTACTTCGTTTCTTGCTAATTCACTGTGAAACTCAGAAAGTACCGTGTGTTCAAAGAGGAGAAGCCTGTAATTTCTATCTGGTAAAGAATCATTCTTTGAAACGGGAGAAAACATGAACATTTCCAACAATTATAACAGAAGTTCTTGCTTTCTCTTCTCTGTCCGTGTGGTGATGGCCTGAATTGTGTGAGATAGTCACCGGTCGCATTGCCATTGAAGGCAGAAGCAGAGACAGTAATGTCTGGACACCTCTGGTTTTCCGTGAACAGTAGCGCAAATACTACTGTAAGTACAGATGTAGCTCTTTGAATTGAAGGTATAGGTGCTATCTTGTTTCTCACGAATGTCTTTCAAAAAGTTCCTGTTGCCCTTCCTTGTTAACTCAGAAAAACTGTGTTCCGAAAGAGGCCAGCAACAGTTTTCAACCAAATAGAAGAAATGTACATGGAACATTCTAACCAACATATACATATGATCAAACGATTTCAACAGATGGAATTATGGCCTTGCCGTGGCGTTGTTGATGTACTCCATTGTATGTTTCAGTGAACTTTCGAGTTTAGATAATAGATTAAAGAGCAAACACTGCTTTCAAGACCGTTCGAGTCTTTGGGTAGTGTGCTTCACCTGACACACTAAAGGGAATATATGTGACTTCACCGTTCACAGTTGTTTCCTACTTCGTTTCTTGCTAATTCACTGTGAAACTCAGAAAGTACCGTGTTTTCAAAGAGGACAAGCCTCTAATTTCTATCTGGGAAAGAATCATTCTTTGAAACGGGAGAAAACATGAACATTTCCAGCAATTATAACAGAAGTTATTGCTTTCTCTTCTCTGTCCGTGTGGTGATGGCCTGAATTGTGTGAGATAGTCACCGGTCGCATTGCCATTGAAGGCAGAAGCAGAGACAGTAATGTCTGGACACCTCTGGTTTTCCGTGAACAGTAGCGCAAATACTACTGTAAGTACAGATGTAGCTCTTTGAATTGAAGTTATAGGTGCTATCTTGTTTCTCACGAATGTCTTTCAAAAATTTCCTGTTGCCCTTCCTTGTTAACTCAGAAAAACTGTGTTCCGAAAGAGGCCAGCAACAGTTTTCAACCAAATAGAAGAAATGTACATGGAACATTCTAACCAACATATACATATGATCAAACGATTTCAACAGATGGAATTATGGCCTTGCCGTGGCGTTGTTGATGTACTCCATTGTATGTTTCAGTGAACTTTCGAGTTTAGATAATAGACTAAAGAGCAAACACTGCTTTCAAGACCGTTCGAGTCTTTGGGTAGTGTGCTTCACCTGACACACTAAAGGGAATATATGTGACTTCACCGTTCACAGTTGTTTCCTACTTCGTTTCTTGCTAATTCACTGTGAAACTCAGAAAGTACCGTGTGTTCAAAGAGGACAAGCCTGTAATTTCTATCTGGTAAAGAATCATTCTTTGAAACGGGAGAAAACATGAACATTTCCAGCAATTATAACAGAAGTTATTGCTTTCTCTTCTCTGTCCGTGTGGTGATGGCCTGAATTGTGTGAGATAGTCACCGGTCGCATTGCCATTGAAGGCAGAAGCAGAGACAGTAATGTCTGGACACCTCTGGTTTTCCATGAACAGTAGCGCAAATACTACTGTAAGTACAGATGTAGCTCTTTGAATTGAAGGTATAGGTGCTATCTTGTTTCTCACGAATGTCTTTCAAAAAGTTCCTGTTGCCCTTCCTTGTTAACTCAGAAAAACTGTGTTCCGAAAGAGGCCAGCAACAGTTTTCAACCAAATAGAAGAAATGTACATGGAACATTCTAACCAACATATACATATGATCAAACGATTTCAACAGATGGAATTATGGCCTTGCCGTGGCGTTGTTGATGTACTCCATTGTATGTTTCAGTGAACTTTCGAGTTTAGATAATAGACTAAAGAGCAAACACTGCTTTCAAGACCGTTCGAGTCTTTGGGTAGTGTGCTTCACCTGACACACTAAAGGGAATATATGTGACTTCACCGTTCACAGTTGTTTCCTACTTCGTTTCTTGCTAATTCACTGTGAAACTCAGAAAGTACCGTGTGTTCAAAGAGGACAAGCCTGTAATTTCTATCTGGTAAAGAATCATTCTTTGAAACGGGAGAAAACATGAACATTTCCAGCAATTATAACAGAAGTTATTGCTTTCTCTTCTCTGTCCGTGTGGTGATGGCCTGAATTGTGTGAGATAGTCACCGGTCGCATTGCCATTGAAGGCAGAAGCAGAGACAGTAATGTCTGGACACCTCTGGTTTTCCATGAACAGTAGCGCAAATACTACTGTAAGTACAGATGTAGCTCTTTGAATTGAAGGTATAGGTGCTATCTTGTTTCTCACGAATGTCTTTCAAAAAGTTCCTGTTGCCCTTCCTTGTTAACTCAGAAAAACTGTGTTCCGAAAGAGGCCAGCAACAGTTTTCAACCAAATAGAAGAAATGTACATGGAACATTCTAACCAACATATACATATGATCAAACGATTTCAACAGATGGAATTATGGCCTTGCCGTGCCGCTGTTGATGTACTCCATTGTATGTTTCAGTGAACTTTCGAATTTATACAATAGACTAAAGAGCAAACACTGCTTTCAAGACCGTTCGAGTCTTTTGGGTAGTGTGCTTCACCTGACACAATAAAGGGAATATATGTGACTTCACCGTTGACAGTTGTTTTCTACTTCGTTTCTTGCTAATTCACTGTGAAACTCAGAAAGTACCGTGTGTTCAAAGAGGACAAGCCTGTAATTTCTATCTGGTAAAGAATCATTCTTTGAAACGGGAGAAAACATGAACATTTCCAGCAATTATAACAGAAGTTCTTGCTTTCTCTTCTCTGTCCGTGTGGTGATGGCCTGAATTGTGTGAGATAGTCACCGGTCGCATTGCAATTGAAGGCAGAATCAGAGACAGTAATGTCTGGACACCTCTGGTTTTCCGTGAACAGTAGCGCAAATACTACTGTAAGTACAGATGTAGCTCTTTGAATTGAAGGTATAGGTGCTATCTTGTTTCTCACGAATGTCTTTCAAAAAGTTCCTGTTGCCCTTCCTTGTTAACTCAGAAAAACTGTGTTCCGAAAGAGGCCAGCAACAGTTTTCAACCAAATAGAAGAAATGTACATGGAACATTCTAACCAACATATACATATGATCAAACGATTTCAACAGATGGAATTATGGCCTTGCCGTGCCGCTGTTGATGTACTCCATTGTATGTTTCAGTGAACTTTCGAATTTATACAATAGACTAAAGAGCAAACACTGCTTCCAAGACCGTTCGAGTCTTTTGGGTAGTGTGCTTCACCTGACACAATAAAGGGAATATATGTGACTTCACCGTTCACAGTTGTTTCCTACTTCGTTTCTTGCTAATTCACTGTGAAACTCAGAAAGTACCGTGTGTTCAAAGAGGAGAAGCCTGTAATTTCTATCTGGTAAAGAATCATTCTTTGAAACGGGAGAAAACATGAACATTTCCAACAATTATAACAGAAGTTCTTGCTTTCTCTTCTCTGTCCGTGTGGTGATGGCCTGAATTGTGTGAGATAGTCACCGGTCGCATTGCCATTGAAGGCAGAAGCAGAGACAGTAATGTCTGGACACCTCTGGTTTTCCGTGAACAGTAGCGCAAATACTACTGTAAGTACAGATGTAGCTCTTTGAATTGAAGGTATAGGTGCTATCTTGTTTCTCACGAATGTCTTTCAAAAAGTTCCTGTTGCCCTTCCTTGTTAACTCAGAAAAACTGTGTTCCGAAAGAGGCCAGCAACAGTTTTCAACCAAATAGAAGAAATGTACATGGAACATTCTAACCAACATATACATATGATCAAACGATTTCAACAGATGGAATTATGGCCTTGCCGTGCCGCTGTTGATGTACTCCATTGTATGTTTCAGTGAACTTTCGAATTTATACAATAGACTAAAGAGCAAACACTGCTTTCAAGACCGTTCGAGTCTTTTGGGTAGTGTGCTTCACCTGACACAATAAAGGGAATATATGTGACTTCACCGTTCACAGTTGTTTTCTACTTCGTTTCTTGCTAATTCACTGTGAAACTCAGAAAGTACCGTGTGTTCAAAGAGGACAAGCCTGTAATTTCTATCTGGTAAAGAATCATTCTTTGAAACGGGAGAAAACATGAACATTTCCAGCAATTATAACAGAAGTTCTTGCTTTCTCTTCTCTGTCCGTGTGGTGATGGCCTGAATTGTGTGAGATAGTCACCGGTCGCATTGCAATTGAAGGCAGAATCAGAGACAGTAATGTCTGGACACCTCTGGTTTTCCGTGAACAGTAGCGCAAATACTACTGTAAGTACAGATGTAGCTCTTTGAATTGAAGGTATAGGTGCTATCTTGTTTCTCACGAATGTCTTTCAAAAAGTTCCTGTTGCCCTTCCTTGTTAACTCAGAAAAACTGTGTTCCGAAAGAGGCCAGCAACAGTTTTCAACCAAATAGAAGAAATGTACATGGAACATTCTAACCAACATATACATATGATCAAACGATTTCAACAGATGGAATTATGGCCTTGCCGTGCCGCTGTTGATGTACTCCATTGTATGTTTCAGTGAACTTTCGAATTTATACAATAGACTAAAGAGCAAACACTGCTTCCAAGACCGTTCGAGTCTTTTGGGTAGTGTGCTTCACCTGACACAATAAAGGGAATATATGTGACTTCACCGTTCACAGTTGTTTCCTACTTCGTTTCTTGCTAATTCACTGTGAAACTCAGAAAGTACCGTGTGTTCAAAGAGGAGAAGCCTGTAATTTCTATCTGGTAAAGAATCATTCTTTGAAACGGGAGAAAACATGAACATTTCCAACAATTATAACAGAAGTTCTTGCTTTCTCTTCTCTGTCCGTGTGGTGATGGCCTGAATTGTGTGAGATAGTCACCGGTCGCATTGCCATTGAAGGCAGAAGCAGAGACAGTAATGTCTGGACACCTCTGGTTTTCCGTGAACAGTAGCGCAAATACTACTGTAAGTACAGATGTAGCTCTTTGAATTGAAGGTATAGGTGCTATCTTGTTTCTCACGAATGTCTTTCAAAAAGTTCCTGTTGCCCTTCCTTGTTAACTCAGAAAAACTGTGTTCCGAAAGAGGCCAGCAACAGTTTTCAACCAAATAGAAGAAATGTACATGGAACATTCTAACCAACATATACATATGATCAAACGATTTCAACAGATGGAATTATGGCCTTGCCGTGGCGTTGTTGATGTACTCCATTGTATGTTTCAGTGAACTTTCGAGTTTAGATAATAGATTAAAGAGCAAACACTGCTTTCAAGACCGTTCGAGTCTTTGGGTAGTGTGCTTCACCTGACACACTAAAGGGAATATATGTGACTTCACCGTTCACAGTTGTTTCCTACTTCGTTTCTTGCTAATTCACTGTGAAACTCAGAAAGTACCGTGTTTTCAAAGAGGACAAGCCTCTAATTTCTATCTGGGAAAGAATCATTCTTTGAAACGGGAGAAAACATGAACATTTCCAGCAATTATAACAGAAGTTATTGCTTTCTCTTCTCTGTCCGTGTGGTGATGGCCTGAATTGTGTGAGATAGTCACCGGTCGCATTGCCATTGAAGGCAGAAGCAGAGACAGTAATGTCTGGACACCTCTGGTTTTCCGTGAACAGTAGCGCAAATACTACTGTAAGTACAGATGTAGCTCTTTGAATTGAAGTTATAGGTGCTATCTTGTTTCTCACGAATGTCTTTCAAAAATTTCCTGTTGCCCTTCCTTGTTAACTCAGAAAAACTGTGTTCCTGAAAGAGGCCAGCAACAGTTTTCAACCAAATAGAAGAAATGTACATGGAACATTCTAACCAACATATACATATGATCAAACGATTTCAACAGATGGAATTATGGCCTTGCCGTGGCGTTGTTGATGTACTCCATTGTATGTTTCAGTGAACTTTCGAGTTTAGATAATAGACTAAAGAGCAAACACTGCTTTCAAGACCGTTCGAGTCTTTGGGTAGTGTGCTTCACCTGACACACTAAAGGGAATATATGTGACTTCACCGTTCACAGTTGTTTCCTACTTCGTTTCTTGCTAATTCACTGTGAAACTCAGAAAGTACCGTGTGTTCAAAGAGGACAAGCCTGTAATTTCTATCTGGTAAAGAATCATTCTTTGAAACGGGAGAAAACATGAACATTTCCAGCAATTATAACAGAAGTTATTGCTTTCTCTTCTCTGTCCGTGTGGTGATGGCCTGAATTGTGTGAGATAGTCACCGGTCGCATTGCCATTGAAGGCAGAAGCAGAGACAGTAATGTCTGGACACCTCTGGTTTTCCATGAACAGTAGCGCAAATACTACTGTAAGTACAGATGTAGCTCTTTGAATTGAAGGTATAGGTGCTATCTTGTTTCTCACGAATGTCTTTCAAAAAGTTCCTGTTGCCCTTCCTTGTTAACTCAGAAAAACTGTGTTCCGAAAGAGGCCAGCAACAGTTTTCAACCAAATAGAAGAAATGTACATGGAACATTCTAACCAACATATACATATGATCAAACGATTTCAACAGATGGAATTATGGCCTTGCCGTGGCGTTGTTGATGTACTCCATTGTATGTTTCAGTGAACTTTCGAGTTTAGATAATAGACTAAAGAGCAAACACTGCTTTCAAGACCGTTCGAGTCTTTGGGTAGTGTGCTTCACCTGACACACTAAAGGGAATATATGTGACTTCACCGTTCACAGTTGTTTCCTACTTCGTTTCTTGCTAATTCACTGTGAAACTCAGAAAGTACCGTGTGTTCAAAGAGGACAAGCCTGTAATTTCTATCTGGTAAAGAATCATTCTTTGAAACGGGAGAAAACATGAACATTTCCAGCAATTATAACAGAAGTTATTGCTTTCTCTTCTCTGTCCGTGTGGTGATGGCCTGAATTGTGTGAGATAGTCACCGGTCGCATTGCCATTGAAGGCAGAAGCAGAGACAGTAATGTCTGGACACCTCTGGTTTTCCATGAACAGTAGCGCAAATACTACTGTAAGTACAGATGTAGCTCTTTGAATTGAAGGTATAGGTGCTATCTTGTTTCTCACGAATGTCTTTCAAAAAGTTCCTGTTGCCCTTCCTTGTTAACTCAGAAAAACTGTGTTCCGAAAGAGGCCAGCAACAGTTTTCAACCAAATAGAAGAAATGTACATGGAACATTCTAACCAACATATACATATGATCAAACGATTTCAACAGATGGAATTATGGCCTTGCCGTGCCGCTGTTGATGTACTCCATTGTATGTTTCAGTGAACTTTCGAATTTATACAATAGACTAAAGAGCAAACACTGCTTTCAAGACCGTTCGAGTCTTTTGGGTAGTGTGCTTCACCTGACACAATAAAGGGAATATATGTGACTTCACCGTTGACAGTTGTTTTCTACTTCGTTTCTTGCTAATTCACTGTGAAACTCAGAAAGTACCGTGTGTTCAAAGAGGACAAGCCTGTAATTTCTATCTGGTAAAGAATCATTCTTTGAAACGGGAGAAAACATGAACATTTCCAGCAATTATAACAGAAGTTCTTGCTTTCTCTTCTCTGTCCGTGTGGTGATGGCCTGAATTGTGTGAGATAGTCACCGGTCGCATTGCAATTGAAGGCAGAATCAGAGACAGTAATGTCTGGACACCTCTGGTTTTCCGTGAACAGTAGCGCAAATACTACTGTAAGTACAGATGTAGCTCTTTGAATTGAAGGTATAGGTGCTATCTTGTTTCTCACGAATGTCTTTCAAAAAGTTCCTGTTGCCCTTCCTTGTTAACTCAGAAAAACTGTGTTCCGAAAGAGGCCAGCAACAGTTTTCAACCAAATAGAAGAAATGTACATGGAACATTCTAACCAACATATACATATGATCAAACGATTTCAACAGATGGAATTATGGCCTTGCCGTGCCGCTGTTGATGTACTCCATTGTATGTTTCAGTGAACTTTCGAATTTATACAATAGACTAAAGAGCAAACACTGCTTCCAAGACCGTTCGAGTCTTTTGGGTAGTGTGCTTCACCTGACACAATAAAGGGAATATATGTGACTTCACCGTTCACAGTTGTTTCCTACTTCGTTTCTTGCTAATTCACTGTGAAACTCAGAAAGTACCGTGTGTTCAAAGAGGAGAAGCCTGTAATTTCTATCTGGTAAAGAATCATTCTTTGAAACGGGAGAAAACATGAACATTTCCAACAATTATAACAGAAGTTATTGCTTTCTCTTCTCTGTCCGTGTGGTGATGGCCTGAATTGTGTGAGATAGTCACCGGTCGCATTGCCATTGAAGGCAGAAGCAGAGACAGTAATGTCTGGACACCTCTGGTTTTCCGTGAACAGTAGCGCAAATACTACTGTAAGTACAGATGTAGCTCTTTGAATTGAAGGTATAGGTGCTATCTTGTTTCTCACGAATGTCTTTCAAAAAGTTCCTGTTGCCCTTCCTTGTTAACTCAGAAAAACTGTGTTCCGAAAGAGGCCAGCAACAGTTTTCAACCAAATAGAAGAAATGTACATGGAACATTCTAACCAACATATACATATGATCAAACGATTTCAACAGATGGAATTATGGCCTTGCCGTGGCGTTGTTGATGTACTCCATTGTATGTTTCAGTGAACTTTCGAGTTTAGATAATAGATTAAAGAGCAAACACTGCTTTCAAGACCGTTCGAGTCTTTGGGTAGTGTGCTTCACCTGACACACTAAAGGGAATATATGTGACTTCACCGTTCACAGTTGTTTCCTACTTCGTTTCTTGCTAATTCACTGTGAAACTCAGAAAGTACCGTGTTTTCAAAGAGGACAAGCCTCTAATTTCTATCTGGGAAAGAATCATTCTTTGAAACGGGAGAAAACATGAACATTTCCAGCAATTATAACAGAAGTTATTGCTTTCTCTTCTCTGTCCGTGTGGTGATGGCCTGAATTGTGTGAGATAGTCACCGGTCGCATTGCCATTGAAGGCAGAAGCAGAGACAGTAATGTCTGGACACCTCTGGTTTTCCGTGAACAGTAGCGCAAATACTACTGTAAGTACAGATGTAGCTCTTTGAATTGAAGTTATAGGTGCTATCTTGTTTCTCACGAATGTCTTTCAAAAATTTCCTGTTGCCCTTCCTTGTTAACTCAGAAAAACTGTGTTCCGAAAGAGGCCAGCAACAGTTTTCAACCAAATAGAAGAAATGTACATGGAACATTCTAACCAACATATACATATGATCAAACGATTTCAACAGATGGAATTATGGCCTTGCCGTGGCGTTGTTGATGTACTCCATTGTATGTTTCAGTGAACTTTCGAGTTTAGATAATAGACTAAAGAGCAAACACTGCTTTCAAGACCGTTCGAGTCTTTGGGTAGTGTGCTTCACCTGACACACTAAAGGGAATATATGTGACTTCACCGTTCACAGTTGTTTCCTACTTCGTTTCTTGCTAATTCACTGTGAAACTCAGAAAGTACCGTGTGTTCAAAGAGGACAAGCCTGTAATTTCTATCTGGTAAAGAATCATTCTTTGAAACGGGAGAAAACATGAACATTTCCAGCAATTATAACAGAAGTTATTGCTTTCTCTTCTCTGTCCGTGTGGTGATGGCCTGAATTGTGTGAGATAGTCACCGGTCGCATTGCCATTGAAGGCAGAAGCAGAGACAGTAATGTCTGGACACCTCTGGTTTTCCATGAACAGTAGCGCAAATACTACTGTAAGTACAGATGTAGCTCTTTGAATTGAAGGTATAGGTGCTATCTTGTTTCTCACGAATGTCTTTCAAAAAGTTCCTGTTGCCCTTCCTTGTTAACTCAGAAAAACTGTGTTCCGAAAGAGGCCAGCAACAGTTTTCAACCAAATAGAAGAAATGTACATGGAACATTCTAACCAACATATACATATGATCAAACGATTTCAACAGATGGAATTATGGCCTTGCCGTGCCGCTGTTGATGTACTCCATTGTATGTTTCAGTGAACTTTCGAATTTATACAATAGACTAAAGAGCAAACACTGCTTTCAAGACCGTTCGAGTCTTTTGGGTAGTGTGCTTCACCTGACACAATAAAGGGAATATATGTGACTTCACCGTTCACAGTTGTTTTCTACTTCGTTTCTTGCTAATTCACTGTGAAACTCAGAAAGTACCGTGTGTTCAAAGAGGACAAGCCTGTAATTTCTATCTGGTAAAGAATCATTCTTTGAAACGGGAGAAAACATGAACATTTCCAGCAATTATAACAGAAGTTATTGCTTTCTCTTCTCTGTCCGTGTGGTGATGGCCTGAATTGTGTGAGATAGTCACCGGTCGCATTGCAATTGAAGGCAGAATCAGAGACAGTAATGTCTGGACACCTCTGGTTTTCCGTGAACAGTAGCGCAAATACTACTGTAAGTACAGATGTAGCTCTTTGAATTGAAGGTATAGGTGCTATCTTGTTTCTCACGAATGTCTTTCAAAAAGTTCCTGTTGCCCTTCCTTGTTAACTCAGAAAAACTGTGTTCCGAAAGAGGCCAGCAACAGTTTTCAACCAAATAGAAGAAATGTACATGGAACATTCTAACCAACATATACATATGATCAAACGATTTCAACAGATGGAATTATGGCCTTGCCGTGCCGTTGTTGATGTACTCCATTGTATGTTTCAGTGAACTTTCGAGTTTAGATAATAGATTAAAGAGCAAACACTGCTTTCAAGACCGTTCGAGTCTTTGGGTAGTGTGCTTCACCTGACACACTAAAGGGAATATATGTGACTTCACCGTTCACAGTTGTTTCCTACTTCGTTTCTTGCTAATTCACTGTGAAACTCAGAAAGTACCGTGTGTTCAAAGAGGACAAGCCTCTAATTTCTATCTGGGAAAGAATCATTCTTTGAAACGGGAGAAAACATGAACATTTCCAGCAATTATAACAGAAGTTATTGCTTTCTCTTATCTGTCCGTGTGGTGATGGCCTGAATTGTGTGAGATAGTCACCGGTCGCATTACCATTGAAGGCAGAAGCAGAGACAGTAATGTCTGGACACCTCTGGTTTTCCATGAACAGTAGCGCAAATACTACTGTAAGTACAGATGTAGCTCTTTGAATTGAAGGTATAGGTGCTATCTTATTTCTCACGAATGTCTTTCAAAAAGTTCCTGTTGCCCTTCCTTGTTAACTCAGAAAAACTGTGTTCCGAAAGAGGCCAGCAACAGTTTTCAACCAAATAGAAGAAATGTACATGGAACATTCTAACCAACATATACATATGATCAAACGATTTCAACAGATGGAATTATGGCCTTGCCGTGCCGTTGTTGATGTACTCCATTGTATGTTTCAGTGAACTTTCGAGTTTAGATAATAGATTAAAGAGCAAACACTGCTTTCAAGACCGTTCGAGTCTTTGGGTAGTGTGCTTCACCTGACACACTAAAGGGAATATATGTGACTTCACCGTTCACAGTTGTTTCCTACTTCGTTTCTTGCTAATTCACTGTGAAACTCAGAAAGTACCGTGTGTTCAAAGAGGACAAGCCTGTAATTTCTATCTGGTAAAGAATCATTCTTTGAAACGGGAGAAAACATGAACATTTCCAGCAATTATAACAGAAGTTCTTGCTTTCTCTTATCTGTCCGTGTGGTGATGGCCTGAATTGTGTGAGATAGTCACCGGTCGCATTACCATTGAAGGCAGAAGCAGAGACAGTAATGTCTGGACACCTCTGGTTTTCCATGAACAGTAGCGCAAATACTACTGTAAGTACAGATGTAGCTCTTTGAATTGAAGGTATAGGTGCTATCTTATTTCTCACGAATGTCTTTCAAAAAGTTCCTGTTGCCCTTCCTTGTTAACTCAGAAAAACTGTGTTCCGAAAGAGGCCAGCAACAGTTTTCAACCAAATAGAAGAAATGTACATGGAACATTCTAACCAACATATACATATGATCAAACGATTTCAACAGATGGAATTATGGCCTTGCCGTGCCGCTGTTGATGTACTCCATTGTATGTTTCAGTGAACTTTCGAATTTATACAATAGACTAAAGAGCAAACACTGCTTCCAAGACCGTTCGAGTCTTTTGGGTAGTGTGCTTCACCTGACACAATAAAGGGAATATATGTGACTTCACCGTTCACAGTTGTTTCCTACTTCGTTTCTTGCTAATTCACTGTGAAACTCAGAAAGTACCGTGTGTTCAAAGAGGAGAAGCCTGTAATTTCTATCTGGTAAAGAATCATTCTTTGAAACGGGAGAAAACATGAACATTTCCAACAATTATAACAGAAGTTCTTGCTTTCTCTTCTCTGTCCGTGTGGTGATGGCCTGAATTGTGTGAGATAGTCACCGGTCGCATTGCCATTGAAGGCAGAAGCAGAGACAGTAATGTCTGGACACCTCTGGTTTTCCGTGAACAGTAGCGCAAATACTACTGTAAGTACAGATGTAGCTCTTTGAATTGAAGGTATAGGTGCTATCTTGTTTCTCACGAATGTCTTTCAAAAAGTTCCTGTTGCCCTTCCTTGTTAACTCAGAAAAACTGTGTTCCGAAAGAGGCCAGCAACAGTTTTCAACCAAATAGAAGAAATGTACATGGAACATTCTAACCAACATATACATATGATCAAACGATTTCAACAGATGGAATTATGGCCTTGCCGTGGCGTTGTTGATGTACTCCATTGTATGTTTCAGTGAACTTTCGAGTTTAGATAATAGATTAAAGAGCAAACACTGCTTTCAAGACCGTTCGAGTCTTTGGGTAGTGTGCTTCACCTGACACACTAAAGGGAATATATGTGACTTCACCGTTCACAGTTGTTTCCTACTTCGTTTCTTGCTAATTCACTGTGAAACTCAGAAAGTACCGTGTTTTCAAAGAGGACAAGCCTCTAATTTCTATCTGGGAAAGAATCATTCTTTGAAACGGGAGAAAACATGAACATTTCCAGCAATTATAACAGAAGTTATTGCTTTCTCTTCTCTGTCCGTGTGGTGATGGCCTGAATTGTGTGAGATAGTCACCGGTCGCATTGCCATTGAAGGCAGAAGCAGAGACAGTAATGTCTGGACACCTCTGGTTTTCCGTGAACAGTAGCGCAAATACTACTGTAAGTACAGATGTAGCTCTTTGAATTGAAGTTATAGGTGCTATCTTGTTTCTCACGAATGTCTTTCAAAAATTTCCTGTTGCCCTTCCTTGTTAACTCAGAAAAACTGTGTTCCGAAAGAGGCCAGCAACAGTTTTCAACCAAATAGAAGAAATGTACATGGAACATTCTAACCAACATATACATATGATCAAACGATTTCAACAGATGGAATTATGGCCTTGCCGTGGCGTTGTTGATGTACTCCATTGTATGTTTCAGTGAACTTTCGAGTTTAGATAATAGACTAAAGAGCAAACACTGCTTTCAAGACCGTTCGAGTCTTTGGGTAGTGTGCTTCACCTGACACACTAAAGGGAATATATGTGACTTCACCGTTCACAGTTGTTTCCTACTTCGTTTCTTGCTAATTCACTGTGAAACTCAGAAAGTACCGTGTGTTCAAAGAGGACAAGCCTGTAATTTCTATCTGGTAAAGAATCATTCTTTGAAACGGGAGAAAACATGAACATTTCCAGCAATTATAACAGAAGTTATTGCTTTCTCTTCTCTGTCCGTGTGGTGATGGCCTGAATTGTGTGAGATAGTCACCGGTCGCATTGCCATTGAAGGCAGAAGCAGAGACAGTAATGTCTGGACACCTCTGGTTTTCCATGAACAGTAGCGCAAATACTACTGTAAGTACAGATGTAGCTCTTTGAATTGAAGGTATAGGTGCTATCTTGTTTCTCACGAATGTCTTTCAAAAAGTTCCTGTTGCCCTTCCTTGTTAACTCAGAAAAACTGTGTTCCGAAAGAGGCCAGCAACAGTTTTCAACCAAATAGAAGAAATGTACATGGAACATTCTAACCAACATATACATATGATCAAACGATTTCAACAGATGGAATTATGGCCTTGCCGTGCCGCTGTTGATGTACTCCATTGTATGTTTCAGTGAACTTTCGAATTTATACAATAGACTAAAGAGCAAACACTGCTTTCAAGACCGTTCGAGTCTTTTGGGTAGTGTGCTTCACCTGACACAATAAAGGGAATATATGTGACTTCACCGTTCACAGTTGTTTTCTACTTCGTTTCTTGCTAATTCACTGTGAAACTCAGAAAGTACCGTGTGTTCAAAGAGGACAAGCCTGTAATTTCTATCTGGTAAAGAATCATTCTTTGAAACGGGAGAAAACATGAACATTTCCAGCAATTATAACAGAAGTTATTGCTTTCTCTTCTCTGTCCGTGTGGTGATGGCCTGAATTGTGTGAGATAGTCACCGGTCGCATTGCAATTGAAGGCAGAATCAGAGACAGTAATGTCTGGACACCTCTGGTTTTCCGTGAACAGTAGCGCAAATACTACTGTAAGTACAGATGTAGCTCTTTGAATTGAAGGTATAGGTGCTATCTTGTTTCTCACGAATGTCTTTCAAAAAGTTCCTGTTGCCCTTCCTTGTTAACTCAGAAAAACTGTGTTCCGAAAGAGGCCAGCAACAGTTTTCAACCAAATAGAAGAAATGTACATGGAACATTCTAACCAACATATACATATGATCAAACGATTTCAACAGATGGAATTATGGCCTTGCCGTGCCGTTGTTGATGTACTCCATTGTATGTTTCAGTGAACTTTCGAGTTTAGATAATAGATTAAAGAGCAAACACTGCTTTCAAGACCGTTCGAGTCTTTGGGTAGTGTGCTTCACCTGACACACTAAAGGGAATATATGTGACTTCACCGTTCACAGTTGTTTCCTACTTCGTTTCTTGCTAATTCACTGTGAAACTCAGAAAGTACCGTGTGTTCAAAGAGGACAAGCCTCTAATTTCTATCTGGGAAAGAATCATTCTTTGAAACGGGAGAAAACATGAACATTTCCAGCAATTATAACAGAAGTTATTGCTTTCTCTTATCTGTCCGTGTGGTGATGGCCTGAATTGTGTGAGATAGTCACCGGTCGCATTACCATTGAAGGCAGAAGCAGAGACAGTAATGTCTGGACACCTCTGGTTTTCCATGAACAGTAGCGCAAATACTACTGTAAGTACAGATGTAGCTCTTTGAATTGAAGGTATAGGTGCTATCTTATTTCTCACGAATGTCTTTCAAAAAGTTCCTGTTGCCCTTCCTTGTTAACTCAGAAAAACTGTGTTCCGAAAGAGGCCAGCAACAGTTTTCAACCAAATAGAAGAAATGTACATGGAACATTCTAACCAACATATACATATGATCAAACGATTTCAACAGATGGAATTATGGCCTTGCCGTGCCGTTGTTGATGTACTCCATTGTATGTTTCAGTGAACTTTCGAGTTTAGATAATAGATTAAAGAGCAAACACTGCTTTCAAGACCGTTCGAGTCTTTGGGTAGTGTGCTTCACCTGACACACTAAAGGGAATATATGTGACTTCACCGTTCACAGTTGTTTCCTACTTCGTTTCTTGCTAATTCACTGTGAAACTCAGAAAGTACCGTGTGTTCAAAGAGGACAAGCCTGTAATTTCTATCTGGTAAAGAATCATTCTTTGAAACGGGAGAAAACATGAACATTTCCAGCAATTATAACAGAAGTTCTTGCTTTCTCTTATCTGTCCGTGTGGTGATGGCCTGAATTGTGTGAGATAGTCACCGGTCGCATTACCATTGAAGGCAGAAGCAGAGACAGTAATGTCTGGACACCTCTGGTTTTCCATGAACAGTAGCGCAAATACTACTGTAAGTACAGATGTAGCTCTTTGAATTGAAGGTATAGGTGCTATCTTATTTCTCACGAATGTCTTTCAAAAAGTTCCTGTTGCCCTTCCTTGTTAACTCAGAAAAACTGTGTTCCGAAAGAGGCCAGCAACAGTTTTCAACCAAATAGAAGAAATGTACATGGAACATTCTAACCAACATATACATATGATCAAACGATTTCAACAGATGGAATTATGGCCTTGCCGTGCCGCTGTTGATGTACTCCATTGTATGTTTCAGTGAACTTTCGAATTTATACAATAGACTAAAGAGCAAACACTGCTTCCAAGACCGTTCGAGTCTTTTGGGTAGTGTGCTTCACCTGACACAATAAAGGGAATATATGTGACTTCACCGTTCACAGTTGTTTCCTACTTCGTTTCTTGCTAATTCACTGTGAAACTCAGAAAGTACCGTGTGTTCAAAGAGGAGAAGCCTGTAATTTCTATCTGGTAAAGAATCATTCTTTGAAACGGGAGAAAACATGAACATTTCCAACAATTATAACAGAAGTTCTTGCTTTCTCTTCTCTGTCCGTGTGGTGATGGCCTGAATTGTGTGAGATAGTCACCGGTCGCATTGCCATTGAAGGCAGAAGCAGAGACAGTAATGTCTGGACACCTCTGGTTTTCCGTGAACAGTAGCGCAAATACTACTGTAAGTACAGATGTAGCTCTTTGAATTGAAGGTATAGGTGCTATCTTGTTTCTCACGAATGTCTTTCAAAAAGTTCCTGTTGCCCTTCCTTGTTAACTCAGAAAAACTGTGTTCCGAAAGAGGCCAGCAACAGTTTTCAACCAAATAGAAGAAATGTACATGGAACATTCTAACCAACATATACATATGATCAAACGATTTCAACAGATGGAATTATGGCCTTGCCGTGCCGTTGTTGATGTACTCCATTGTATGTTTCAGTGAACTTTCGAGTTTAGATAATAGATTAAAGAGCAAACACTGCTTTCAAGACCGTTCGAGTCTTTGGGTAGTGTGCTTCACCTGACACACTAAAGGGAATATATGTGACTTCACCGTTCACAGTTGTTTCCTACTTCGTTTCTTGCTAATTCACTGTGAAACTCAGAAAGTACCGTGTGTTCAAAGAGGACAAGCCTGTAATTTCTATCTGGTAAAGAATCATTCTTTGAAACGGGAGAAAACATGAACATTTCCAGCAATTATAACAGAAGTTCTTGCTTTCTCTTATCTGTCCGTGTGGTGATGGCCTGAATTGTGTGAGATAGTCACCGGTCGCATTACCATTGAAGGCAGAAGCAGAGACAGTAATGTCTGGACACCTCTGGTTTTCCATGAACAGTAGCGCAAATACTACTGTAAGTACAGATGTAGCTCTTTGAATTGAAGGTATAGGTGCTATCTTATTTCTCACGAATGTCTTTCAAAAAGTTCCTGTTGCCCTTCCTTGTTAACTCAGAAAAACTGTGTTCCGAAAGAGGCCAGCAACAGTTTTCAACCAAATAGAAGAAATGTACATGGAACATTCTAACCAACATATACATATGATCAAACGATTTCAACAGATGGAATTATGGCCTTGCCGTGCCGCTGTTGATGTACTCCATTGTATGTTTCAGTGAACTTTCGAATTTATACAATAGACTAAAGAGCAAACACTGCTTCCAAGACCGTTCGAGTCTTTTGGGTAGTGTGCTTCACCTGACACAATAAAGGGAATATATGTGACTTCACCGTTCACAGTTGTTTCCTACTTCGTTTCTTGCTAATTCACTGTGAAACTCAGAAAGTACCGTGTGTTCAAAGAGGAGAAGCCTGTAATTTCTATCTGGTAAAGAATCATTCTTTGAAACGGGAGAAAACATGAACATTTCCAACAATTATAACAGAAGTTCTTGCTTTCTCTTCTCTGTCCGTGTGGTGATGGCCTGAATTGTGTGAGATAGTCACCGGTCGCATTGCCATTGAAGGCAGAAGCAGAGACAGTAATGTCTGGACACCTCTGGTTTTCCGTGAACAGTAGCGCAAATACTACTGTAAGTACAGATGTAGCTCTTTGAATTGAAGGTATAGGTGCTATCTTGTTTCTCACGAATGTCTTTCAAAAAGTTCCTGTTGCCCTTCCTTGTTAACTCAGAAAAACTGTGTTCCGAAAGAGGCCAGCAACAGTTTTCAACCAAATAGAAGAAATGTACATGGAACATTCTAACCAACATATACATATGATCAAACGATTTCAACAGATGGAATTATGGCCTTGCCGTGGCGTTGTTGATGTACTCCATTGTATGTTTCAGTGAACTTTCGAGTTTAGATAATAGATTAAAGAGCAAACACTGCTTTCAAGACCGTTCGAGTCTTTGGGTAGTGTGCTTCACCTGACACACTAAAGGGAATATATGTGACTTCACCGTTCACAGTTGTTTCCTACTTCGTTTCTTGCTAATTCACTGTGAAACTCAGAAAGTACCGTGTTTTCAAAGAGGACAAGCCTCTAATTTCTATCTGGGAAAGAATCATTCTTTGAAACGGGAGAAAACATGAACATTTCCAGCAATTATAACAGAAGTTATTGCTTTCTCTTCTCTGTCCGTGTGGTGATGGCCTGAATTGTGTGAGATAGTCACCGGTCGCATTGCCATTGAAGGCAGAAGCAGAGACAGTAATGTCTGGACACCTCTGGTTTTCCGTGAACAGTAGCGCAAATACTACTGTAAGTACAGATGTAGCTCTTTGAATTGAAGTTATAGGTGCTATCTTGTTTCTCACGAATGTCTTTCAAAAATTTCCTGTTGCCCTTCCTTGTTAACTCAGAAAAACTGTGTTCCGAAAGAGGCCAGCAACAGTTTTCAACCAAATAGAAGAAATGTACATGGAACATTCTAACCAACATATACATATGATCAAACGATTTCAACAGATGGAATTATGGCCTTGCCGTGGCGTTGTTGATGTACTCCATTGTATGTTTCAGTGAACTTTCGAGTTTAGATAATAGACTAAAGAGCAAACACTGCTTTCAAGACCGTTCGAGTCTTTGGGTAGTGTGCTTCACCTGACACACTAAAGGGAATATATGTGACTTCACCGTTCACAGTTGTTTCCTACTTCGTTTCTTGCTAATTCACTGTGAAACTCAGAAAGTACCGTGTGTTCAAAGAGGACAAGCCTGTAATTTCTATCTGGTAAAGAATCATTCTTTGAAACGGGAGAAAACATGAACATTTCCAGCAATTATAACAGAAGTTATTGCTTTCTCTTCTCTGTCCGTGTGGTGATGGCCTGAATTGTGTGAGATAGTCACCGGTCGCATTGCCATTGAAGGCAGAAGCAGAGACAGTAATGTCTGGACACCTCTGGTTTTCCATGAACAGTAGCGCAAATACTACTGTAAGTACAGATGTAGCTCTTTGAATTGAAGGTATAGGTGCTATCTTGTTTCTCACGAATGTCTTTCAAAAAGTTCCTGTTGCCCTTCCTTGTTAACTCAGAAAAACTGTGTTCCGAAAGAGGCCAGCAACAGTTTTCAACCAAATAGAAGAAATGTACATGGAACATTCTAACCAACATATACATATGATCAAACGATTTCAACAGATGGAATTATGGCCTTGCCGTGCCGCTGTTGATGTACTCCATTGTATGTTTCAGTGAACTTTCGAATTTATACAATAGACTAAAGAGCAAACACTGCTTTCAAGACCGTTCGAGTCTTTTGGGTAGTGTGCTTCACCTGACACAATAAAGGGAATATATGTGACTTCACCGTTCACAGTTGTTTTCTACTTCGTTTCTTGCTAATTCACTGTGAAACTCAGAAAGTACCGTGTGTTCAAAGAGGACAAGCCTGTAATTTCTATCTGGTAAAGAATCATTCTTTGAAACGGGAGAAAACATGAACATTTCCAGCAATTATAACAGAAGTTCTTGCTTTCTCTTCTCTGTCCGTGTGGTGATGGCCTGAATTGTGTGAGATAGTCACCGGTCGCATTGCAATTGAAGGCAGAATCAGAGACAGTAATGTCTGGACACCTCTGGTTTTCCGTGAACAGTAGCGCAAATACTACTGTAAGTACAGATGTAGCTCTTTGAATTGAAGGTATAGGTGCTATCTTGTTTCTCACGAATGTCTTTCAAAAAGTTCCTGTTGCCCTTCCTTGTTAACTCAGAAAAACTGTGTTCCGAAAGAGGCCAGCAACAGTTTTCAACCAAATAGAAGAAATGTACATGGAACATTCTAACCAACATATACGTATGATCAAACGATTTCAACAGATGGAATTATGGCCTTGCCGTGCCGTTGTTGATGTACTCCATTGTATGTTTCAGTGAACTTTCGAGTTTAGATAATAGATTAAAGAGCAAACACTGCTTTCAAGACCGTTCGAGTCTTTGGGTAGTGTGCTTCACCTGACACACTAAAGGGAATATATGTGACTTCACCGTTCACAGTTGTTTCCTACTTCGTTTCTTGCTAATTCACTGTGAAACTCAGAAAGTACCGTGTGTTCAAAGAGGACAAGCCTGTAATTTCTATCTGGTAAAGAATCATTCTTTGAAACGGGAGAAAACATGAACATTTCCAGCAATTATAACAGAAGTTCTTGCTTTCTCTTATCTGTCCGTGTGGTGATGGCCTGAATTGTGTGAGATAGTCACCGGTCGCATTACCATTGAAGGCAGAAGCAGAGACAGTAATGTCTGGACACCTCTGGTTTTCCATGAACAGTAGCGCAAATACTACTGTAAGTACAGATGTAGCTCTTTGAATTGAAGGTATAGGTGCTATCTTATTTCTCACGAATGTCTTTCAAAAAGTTCCTGTTGCCCTTCCTTGTTAACTCAGAAAAACTGTGTTCCGAAAGAGGCCAGCAACAGTTTTCAACCAAATAGAAGAAATGTACATGGAACATTCTAACCAACATATACATATGATCAAACGATTTCAACAGATGGAATTATGGCCTTGCCGTGCCGCTGTTGATGTACTCCATTGTATGTTTCAGTGAACTTTCGAATTTATACAATAGACTAAAGAGCAAACACTGCTTCCAAGACCGTTCGAGTCTTTTGGGTAGTGTGCTTCACCTGACACAATAAAGGGAATATATGTGACTTCACCGTTCACAGTTGTTTCCTACTTCGTTTCTTGCTAATTCACTGTGAAACTCAGAAAGTACCGTGTGTTCAAAGAGGAGAAGCCTGTAATTTCTATCTGGTAAAGAATCATTCTTTGAAACGGGAGAAAACATGAACATTTCCAACAATTATAACAGAAGTTCTTGCTTTCTCTTCTCTGTCCGTGTGGTGATGGCCTGAATTGTGTGAGATAGTCACCGGTCGCATTGCCATTGAAGGCAGAAGCAGAGACAGTAATGTCTGGACACCTCTGGTTTTCCGTGAACAGTAGCGCAAATACTACTGTAAGTACAGATGTAGCTCTTTGAATTGAAGGTATAGGTGCTATCTTGTTTCTCACGAATGTCTTTCAAAAAGTTCCTGTTGCCCTTCCTTGTTAACTCAGAAAAACTGTGTTCCGAAAGAGGCCAGCAACAGTTTTCAACCAAATAGAAGAAATGTACATGGAACATTCTAACCAACATATACATATGATCAAACGATTTCAACAGATGGAATTATGGCCTTGCCGTGGCGTTGTTGATGTACTCCATTGTATGTTTCAGTGAACTTTCGAGTTTAGATAATAGATTAAAGAGCAAACACTGCTTTCAAGACCGTTCGAGTCTTTGGGTAGTGTGCTTCACCTGACACACTAAAGGGAATATATGTGACTTCACCGTTCACAGTTGTTTCCTACTTCGTTTCTTGCTAATTCACTGTGAAACTCAGAAAGTACCGTGTTTTCAAAGAGGACAAGCCTCTAATTTCTATCTGGGAAAGAATCATTCTTTGAAACGGGAGAAAACATGAACATTTCCAGCAATTATAACAGAAGTTATTGCTTTCTCTTCTCTGTCCGTGTGGTGATGGCCTGAATTGTGTGAGATAGTCACCGGTCGCATTGCCATTGAAGGCAGAAGCAGAGACAGTAATGTCTGGACACCTCTGGTTTTCCGTGAACAGTAGCGCAAATACTACTGTAAGTACAGATGTAGCTCTTTGAATTGAAGTTATAGGTGCTATCTTGTTTCTCACGAATGTCTTTCAAAAATTTCCTGTTGCCCTTCCTTGTTAACTCAGAAAAACTGTGTTCCGAAAGAGGCCAGCAACAGTTTTCAACCAAATAGAAGAAATGTACATGGAACATTCTAACCAACATATACATATGATCAAACGATTTCAACAGATGGAATTATGGCCTTGCCGTGGCGTTGTTGATGTACTCCATTGTATGTTTCAGTGAACTTTCGAGTTTAGATAATAGACTAAAGAGCAAACACTGCTTTCAAGACCGTTCGAGTCTTTGGGTAGTGTGCTTCACCTGACACACTAAAGGGAATATATGTGACTTCACCGTTCACAGTTGTTTCCTACTTCGTTTCTTGCTAATTCACTGTGAAACTCAGAAAGTACCGTGTGTTCAAAGAGGACAAGCCTGTAATTTCTATCTGGTAAAGAATCATTCTTTGAAACGGGAGAAAACATGAACATTTCCAGCAATTATAACAGAAGTTATTGCTTTCTCTTCTCTGTCCGTGTGGTGATGGCCTGAATTGTGTGAGATAGTCACCGGTCGCATTGCCATTGAAGGCAGAAGCAGAGACAGTAATGTCTGGACACCTCTGGTTTTCCATGAACAGTAGCGCAAATACTACTGTAAGTACAGATGTAGCTCTTTGAATTGAAGGTATAGGTGCTATCTTGTTTCTCACGAATGTCTTTCAAAAAGTTCCTGTTGCCCTTCCTTGTTAACTCAGAAAAACTGTGTTCCGAAAGAGGCCAGCAACAGTTTTCAACCAAATAGAAGAAATGTACATGGAACATTCTAACCAACATATACATATGATCAAACGATTTCAACAGATGGAATTATGGCCTTGCCGTGCCGCTGTTGATGTACTCCATTGTATGTTTCAGTGAACTTTCGAATTTATACAATAGACTAAAGAGCAAACACTGCTTTCAAGACCGTTCGAGTCTTTTGGGTAGTGTGCTTCACCTGACACAATAAAGGGAATATATGTGACTTCACCGTTCACAGTTGTTTTCTACTTCGTTTCTTGCTAATTCACTGTGAAACTCAGAAAGTACCGTGTGTTCAAAGAGGACAAGCCTGTAATTTCTATCTGGTAAAGAATCATTCTTTGAAACGGGAGAAAACATGAACATTTCCAGCAATTATAACAGAAGTTATTGCTTTCTCTTCTCTGTCCGTGTGGTGATGGCCTGAATTGTGTGAGATAGTCACCGGTCGCATTGCAATTGAAGGCAGAATCAGAGACAGTAATGTCTGGACACCTCTGGTTTTCCGTGAACAGTAGCGCAAATACTACTGTAAGTACAGATGTAGCTCTTTGAATTGAAGGTATAGGTGCTATCTTGTTTCTCACGAATGTCTTTCAAAAAGTTCCTGTTGCCCTTCCTTGTTAACTCAGAAAAACTGTGTTCCGAAAGAGGCCAGCAACAGTTTTCAACCAAATAGAAGAAATGTACATGGAACATTCTAACCAACATATACATATGATCAAACGATTTCAACAGATGGAATTATGGCCTTGCCGTGCCGTTGTTGATGTACTCCATTGTATGTTTCAGTGAACTTTCGAGTTTAGATAATAGATTAAAGAGCAAACACTGCTTTCAAGACCGTTCGAGTCTTTGGGTAGTGTGCTTCACCTGACACACTAAAGGGAATATATGTGACTTCACCGTTCACAGTTGTTTCCTACTTCGTTTCTTGCTAATTCACTGTGAAACTCAGAAAGTACCGTGTGTTCAAAGAGGACAAGCCTGTAATTTCTATCTGGGAAAGAATCATTCTTTGAAACGGGAGAAAACATGAACATTTCCAGCAATTATAACAGAAGTTATTGCTTTCTCTTATCTGTCCGTGTGGTGATGGCCTGAATTGTGTGAGATAGTCACCGGTCGCATTACCATTGAAGGCAGAAGCAGAGACAGTAATGTCTGGACACCTCTGGTTTTCCATGAACAGTAGCGCAAATACTACTGTAAGTACAGATGTAGCTCTTTGAATTGAAGGTATAGGTGCTATCTTATTTCTCACGAATGTCTTTCAAAAAGTTCCTGTTGCCCTTCCTTGTTAACTCAGAAAAACTGTGTTCCGAAAGAGGCCAGCAACAGTTTTCAACCAAATAGAAGAAATGTACATGGAACATTCTAACCAACATATACGTATGATCAAACGATTTCAACAGATGGAATTATGGCCTTGCCGTGCCGTTGTTGATGTACTCCATTGTATGTTTCAGTGAACTTTCGAGTTTAGATAATAGATTAAAGAGCAAACACTGCTTTCAAGACCGTTCGAGTCTTTGGGTAGTGTGCTTCACCTGACACACTAAAGGGAATATATGTGACTTCACCGTTCACAGTTGTTTCCTACTTCGTTTCTTGCTAATTCACTGTGAAACTCAGAAAGTACCGTGTGTTCAAAGAGGACAAGCCTGTAATTTCTATCTGGTAAAGAATCATTCTTTGAAACGGGAGAAAACATGAACATTTCCAACAATTATAACAGAAGTTCTTGCTTTCTCTTCTCTGTCCGTGTGGTGATGGCCTGAATTGTGTGAGATAGTCACCGGTCGCATTGCCATTGAAGGCAGAAGCAGAGACAGTAATGTCTGGACACCTCTGGTTTTCCGTGAACAGTAGCGCAAATACTACTGTAAGTACAGATGTAGCTCTTTGAATTGAAGGTATAGGTGCTATCTTGTTTCTCACGAATGTCTTTCAAAAAGTTCCTGTTGCCCTTCCTTGTTAACTCAGAAAAACTGTGTTCCGAAAGAGGCCAGCAACAGTTTTCAACCAAATAGAAGAAATGTACATGGAACATTCTAACCAACATATACATATGATCAAACGATTTCAACAGATGGAATTATGGCCTTGCCGTGGCGTTGTTGATGTACTCCATTGTATGTTTCAGTGAACTTTCGAGTTTAGATAATAGATTAAAGAGCAAACACTGCTTTCAAGACCATTCGAGTCTTTTGGGTAGTGTGCTTCACCTGACACACTAAAGGGAATATATGTGACTTCACCGTTCACAGTTGTTTCCTACTTCGTTTCTTGCTAATTCACTGTGAAACTCAGAAAGTACCGTGTTTTCAAAGAGGACAAGCCTCTAATTTCTATCTGGGAAAGAATCATTCTTTGAAACGGGAGAAAACATGAACATTTCCAGCAATTATAACAGAAGTTATTGCTTTCTCTTCTCTGTCCGTGTGGTGATGGCCTGAATTGTGTGAGATAGTCACCGGTCGCATTGCCATTGAAGGCAGAAGCAGAGACAGTAATGTCTGGACACCTCTGGTTTTCCGTGAACAGTAGCGCAAATACTACTGTAAGTACAGATGTAGCTCTTTGAATTGAAGTTATAGGTGCTATCTTGTTTCTCACGAATGTCTTTCAAAAATTTCCTGTTGCCCTTCCTTGTTAACTCAGAAAAACTGTGTTCCGAAAGAGGCCAGCAACAGTTTTCAACCAAATAGAAGAAATGTACATGGAACATTCTAACCAACATATACATATGATCAAACGATTTCAACAGATGGAATTATGGCCTTGCCGTGGCGTTGTTGATGTACTCCATTGTATGTTTCAGTGAACTTTCGAGTTTAGATAATAGACTAAAGAGCAAACACTGCTTTCAAGACCGTTCGAGTCTTTGGGTAGTGTGCTTCACCTGACACACTAAAGGGAATATATGTGACTTCACCGTTCACAGTTGTTTCCTACTTCGTTTCTTGCTAATTCACTGTGAAACTCAGAAAGTACCGTGTGTTCAAAGAGGACAAGCCTGTAATTTCTATCTGGTAAAGAATCATTCTTTGAAACGGGAGAAAACATGAACATTTCCAGCAATTATAACAGAAGTTATTGCTTTCTCTTCTCTGTCCGTGTGGTGATGGCCTGAATTGTGTGAGATAGTCACCGGTCGCATTGCCATTGAAGGCAGAAGCAGAGACAGTAATGTCTGGACACCTCTGGTTTTCCATGAACAGTAGCGCAAATACTACTGTAAGTACAGATGTAGCTCTTTGAATTGAAGGTATAGGTGCTATCTTGTTTCTCACGAATGTCTTTCAAAAAGTTCCTGTTGCCCTTCCTTGTTAACTCAGAAAAACTGTGTTCCGAAAGAGGCCAGCAACAGTTTTCAACCAAATAGAAGAAATGTACATGGAACATTCTAACCAACATATACATATGATCAAACGATTTCAACAGATGGAATTATGGCCTTGCCGTGCCGCTGTTGATGTACTCCATTGTATGTTTCAGTGAACTTTCGAATTTATACAATAGACTAAAGAGCAAACACTGCTTTCAAGACCGTTCGAGTCTTTTGGGTAGTGTGCTTCACCTGACACAATAAAGGGAATATATGTGACTTCACCGTTCACAGTTGTTTTCTACTTCGTTTCTTGCTAATTCACTGTGAAACTCAGAAAGTACCGTGTGTTCAAAGAGGACAAGCCTGTAATTTCTATCTGGTAAAGAATCATTCTTTGAAACGGGAGAAAACATGAACATTTCCAGCAATTATAACAGAAGTTATTGCTTTCTCTTCTCTGTCCGTGTGGTGATGGCCTGAATTGTGTGAGATAGTCACCGGTCGCATTGCAATTGAAGGCAGAATCAGAGACAGTAATGTCTGGACACCTCTGGTTTTCCGTGAACAGTAGCGCAAATACTACTGTAAGTACAGATGTAGCTCTTTGAATTGAAGGTATAGGTGCTATCTTGTTTCTCACGAATGTCTTTCAAAAAGTTCCTGTTGCCATTCCTTGTTAACTCAGAAAAACTGTGTTCCGAAAGAGGCCAGCAACAGTTTTCAACCAAATAGAAGAAATGTACATGGAACATTCTAACCAACATATACATATGATCAAACGATTTCAACAGATGGAATTATGGCCTTGCCGTGCCGTTGTTGATGTACTCCATTGTATGTTTCAGTGAACTTTCGAGTTTAGATAATAGATTAAAGAGCAAACACTGCTTTCAAGACCGTTCGAGTCTTTGGGTAGTGTGCTTCACCTGACACACTAAAGGGAATATATGTGACTTCACCGTTCACAGTTGTTTCCTACTTCGTTTCTTGCTAATTCACTGTGAAACTCAGAAAGTACCGTGTGTTCAAAGAGGACAAGCCTCTAATTTCTATCTGGGAAAGAATCATTCTTTGAAACGGGAGAAAACATGAACATTTCCAGCAATTATAACAGAAGTTATTGCTTTCTCTTATCTGTCCGTGTGGTGATGGCCTGAATTGTGTGAGATAGTCACCGGTCGCATTACCATTGAAGGCAGAAGCAGAGACAGTAATGTCTGGACACCTCTGGTTTTCCATGAACAGTAGCGCAAATACTACTGTAAGTACAGATGTAGCTCTTTGAATTGAAGGTATAGGTGCTATCTTGTTTCTCACGAATGTCTTTCAAAAAGTTCCTGTTGCCCTTCCTTGTTAACTCAGAAAAACTGTGTTCCGAAAGAGGCCAGCAACAGTTTTCAACCAAATAGAAGAAATGTACATGGAACATTCTAACCAACATATACGTATGATCAAACGATTTCAACAGATGGAATTATGGCCTTGCCGTGCCGTTGTTGATGTACTCCATTGTATGTTTCAGTGAACTTTCGAGTTTAGATAATAGATTAAAGAGCAAACACTGCTTTCAAGACCGTTCGAGTCTTTGGGTAGTGTGCTTCACCTGACACACTAAAGGGAATATATGTGACTTCACCGTTCACAGTTGTTTCCTACTTCGTTTCTTGCTAATTCACTGTGAAACTCAGAAAGTACCGTGTGTTCAAAGAGGACAAGCCTGTAATTTCTATCTGGGAAAGAATCATTCTTTGAAACGGGAGAAAACATGAACATTTCCAGCAATTATAACAGAAGTTATTGCTTTCTCTTATCTGTCCGTGTGGTGATGGCCTGAATTGTGTGAGATAGTCACCGGTCGCATTACCATTGAAGGCAGAAGCAGAGACAGTAATGTCTGGACACCTCTGGTTTTCCATGAACAGTAGCGCAAATACTACTGTAAGTACAGATGTAGCTCTTTGAATTGAAGGTATAGGTGCTATCTTATTTCTCACGAATGTCTTTCAAAAAGTTCCTGTTGCCCTTCCTTGTTAACTCAGAAAAACTGTGTTCCGAAAGAGGCCAGCAACAGTTTTCAACCAAATAGAAGAAATGTACATGGAACATTCTAACCAACATATACGTATGATCAAACGATTTCAACAGATGGAATTATGGCCTTGCCGTGCCGTTGTTGATGTACTCCATTGTATGTTTCAGTGAACTTTCGAGTTTAGATAATAGATTAAAGAGCAAACACTGCTTTCAAGACCGTTCGAGTCTTTGGGTAGTGTGCTTCACCTGACACACTAAAGGGAATATATGTGACTTCACCGTTCACAGTTGTTTCCTACTTCGTTTCTTGCTAATTCACTGTGAAACTCAGAAAGTACCGTGTGTTCAAAGAGGACAAGCCTGTAATTTCTATCTGGTAAAGAATCATTCTTTGAAACGGGAGAAAACATGAACATTTCCAACAATTATAACAGAAGTTCTTGCTTTCTCTTCTCTGTCCGTGTGGTGATGGCCTGAATTGTGTGAGATAGTCACCGGTCGCATTGCCATTGAAGGCAGAAGCAGAGACAGTAATGTCTGGACACCTCTGGTTTTCCGTGAACAGTAGCGCAAATACTACTGTAAGTACAGATGTAGCTCTTTGAATTGAAGGTATAGGTGCTATCTTGTTTCTCACGAATGTCTTTCAAAAAGTTCCTGTTGCCCTTCCTTGTTAACTCAGAAAAACTGTGTTCCGAAAGAGGCCAGCAACAGTTTTCAACCAAATAGAAGAAATGTACATGGAACATTCTAACCAACATATACATATGATCAAACGATTTCAACAGATGGAATTATGGCCTTGCCGTGGCGTTGTTGATGTACTCCATTGTATGTTTCAGTGAACTTTCGAGTTTAGATAATAGATTAAAGAGCAAACACTGCTTTCAAGACCATTCGAGTCTTTTGGGTAGTGTGCTTCACCTGACACACTAAAGGGAATATATGTGACTTCACCGTTCACAGTTGTTTCCTACTTCGTTTCTTGCTAATTCACTGTGAAACTCAGAAAGTACCGTGTTTTCAAAGAGGACAAGCCTCTAATTTCTATCTGGGAAAGAATCATTCTTTGAAACGGGAGAAAACATGAACATTTCCAGCAATTATAACAGAAGTTATTGCTTTCTCTTCTCTGTCCGTGTGGTGATGGCCTGAATTGTGTGAGATAGTCACCGGTCGCATTGCCATTGAAGGCAGAAGCAGAGACAGTAATGTCTGGACACCTCTGGTTTTCCGTGAACAGTAGCGCAAATACTACTGTAAGTACAGATGTAGCTCTTTGAATTGAAGTTATAGGTGCTATCTTGTTTCTCACGAATGTCTTTCAAAAATTTCCTGTTGCCCTTCCTTGTTAACTCAGAAAAACTGTGTTCCGAAAGAGGCCAGCAACAGTTTTCAACCAAATAGAAGAAATGTACATGGAACATTCTAACCAACATATACATATGATCAAACGATTTCAACAGATGGAATTATGGCCTTGCCGTGGCGTTGTTGATGTACTCCATTGTATGTTTCAGTGAACTTTCGAGTTTAGATAATAGACTAAAGAGCAAACACTGCTTTCAAGACCGTTCGAGTCTTTGGGTAGTGTGCTTCACCTGACACACTAAAGGGAATATATGTGACTTCACCGTTCACAGTTGTTTCCTACTTCGTTTCTTGCTAATTCACTGTGAAACTCAGAAAGTACCGTGTGTTCAAAGAGGACAAGCCTGTAATTTCTATCTGGTAAAGAATCATTCTTTGAAACGGGAGAAAACATGAACATTTCCAGCAATTATAACAGAAGTTATTGCTTTCTCTTCTCTGTCCGTGTGGTGATGGCCTGAATTGTGTGAGATAGTCACCGGTCGCATTGCCATTGAAGGCAGAAGCAGAGACAGTAATGTCTGGACACCTCTGGTTTTCCATGAACAGTAGCGCAAATACTACTGTAAGCACAGATGTAGCTCTTTGAATTGAAGGTATAGGTGCTATCTTGTTTCTCACGAATGTCTTTCAAAAAGTTCCTGTTGCCCTTCCTTGTTAACTCAGAAAAACTGTGTTCCGAAAGAGGCCAGCAACAGTTTTCAACCAAATAGAAGAAATGTACATGGAACATTCTAACCAACATATACATATGATCAAACGATTTCAACAGATGGAGTTATGGCCTTGCCGTGCCGTTGTTGATGTACTCCATTCTATGTTTCAGTGAACTTTCGAGTTTATACAATAGACTAAAGAGCAAACACTGCTTTCAAGACCGTTCGAGTCTTTTGGGTAGTGTGCTTCACCTGACACAATAAAGGGAATATATGTGACTTCACCGTTCACAGTTGTTTTCTACTTCGTTTCTTGCTAATTCACTGTGAAACTCAGAAAGTACCGTGTGTTCAAAGAGGACAAGCCTGTAATTTCTATCTGGTAAAGAATCATTCTTTGAAACGGGAGTAAACATGAAGTTTTCCAACAATTATAACAGAAGTTCTTGCTTTCTCTTCTCTGTCCGTGTGGTGATGGCCTGAATTGTGTGAGATAGTCACCGGTCGCATTGCAATTGAAGGCAGAATCAGATACAGTAATGTCTGGACACCTCTGGTTTTCCGTGAACAGTAGCGCAAATACTACTGTAAGTACAGATGTAGCTCTTTGAATTGAAGGTATAGGTGCTATCTTGTTTCTCACGAATGTCTTTCAAAAAGTTCCTGTTGCCCTTCCTTGTTAACTCAGAAAAACTGTGTTCCGAAAGAGGCCAGCAACAGTTTTCAACCAAATAGAAGAAATGTACATGGAACATTCTAACCAACATATACATATGATCAAACGATTTCAACAGATGGAATTATGGCCTTGCCGTGCCGTTGTTGATGTACTCCATTGTATGTTTCAGTGAACTTTCGAGTTTAGATAATAGATTAAAGAGCAAACACTGCTTTCAAGACCGTTCGAGTCTTTGGGTAGTGTGCTTCACCTGACACACTAAAGGGAATATATGTGACTTCACCGTTCACAGTTGTTTCCTACTTCGTTTCTTGCTAATTCACTGTGAAACTCAGAAAGTACCGTGTGTTCAAAGAGGACAAGCCTCTAATTTCTATCTGGGAAAGAATCATTCTTTGAAACGGGAGAAAACATGAACATTTCCAGCAATTATAACAGAAGTTATTGCTTTCTCTTATCTGTCCGTGTGGTGATGGCCTGAATTGTGTGAGATAGTCACCGGTCGCATTACCATTGAAGGCAGAAGCAGAGACAGTAATGTCTGGACACCTCTGGTTTTCCATGAACAGTAGCGCAAATACTACTGTAAGTACAGATGTAGCTCTTTGAATTGAAGGTATAGGTGCTATCTTGTTTCTCACGAATGTCTTTCAAAAAGTTCCTGTTGCCCTTCCTTGTTAACTCAGAAAAACTGTGTTCCGAAAGAGGCCAGCAACAGTTTTCAACCAAATAGAAGAAATGTACATGGAACATTCTAACCAACATATACGTATGATCAAACGATTTCAACAGATGGAATTATGGCCTTGCCGTGCCGTTGTTGATGTACTCCATTGTATGTTTCAGTGAACTTTCGAGTTTAGATAATAGATTAAAGAGCAAACACTGCTTTCAAGACCGTTCGAGTCTTTGGGTAGTGTGCTTCACCTGACACACTAAAGGGAATATATGTGACTTCACCGTTCACAGTTGTTTCCTACTTCGTTTCTTGCTAATTCACTGTGAAACTCAGAAAGTACCGTGTGTTCAAAGAGGACAAGCCTGTAATTTCTATCTGGTAAAGAATCATTCTTTGAAACGGGAGAAAACATGAACATTTCCAACAATTATAACAGAAGTTCTTGCTTTCTCTTCTCTGTCCGTGTGGTGATGGCCTGAATTGTGTGAGATAGTCACCGGTCGCATTGCCATTGAAGGCAGAAGCAGAGACAGTAATGTCTGGACACCTCTGGTTTTCCGTGAACAGTAGCGCAAATACTACTGTAAGTACAGATGTAGCTCTTTGAATTGAAGGTATAGGTGCTATCTTGTTTCTCACGAATGTCTTTCAAAAAGTTCCTGTTGCCCTTCCTTGTTAACTCAGAAAAACTGTGTTCCGAAAGAGGCCAGCAACAGTTTTCAACCAAATAGAAGAAATGTACATGGAACATTCTAACCAACATATACATATGATCAAACGATTTCAACAGATGGAATTATGGCCTTGCCGTGGCGTTGTTGATGTACTCCATTGTATGTTTCAGTGAACTTTCGAGTTTAGATAATAGATTAAAGAGCAAACACTGCTTTCAAGACCGTTCGAGTCTTTGGGTAGTGTGCTTCACCTGACACACTAAAGGGAATATATGTGACTTCACCGTTCACAGTTGTTTCCTACTTCGTTTCTTGCTAATTCACTGTGAAACTCAGAAAGTACCGTGTTTTCAAAGAGGACAAGCCTCTAATTTCTATCTGGGAAAGAATCATTCTTTGAAACGGGAGAAAACATGAACATTTCCAGCAATTATAACAGAAGTTATTGCTTTCTCTTCTCTGTCCGTGTGGTGATGGCCTGAATTGTGTGAGATAGTCACCGGTCGCATTGCCATTGAAGGCAGAAGCAGAGACAGTAATGTCTGGACACCTCTGGTTTTCCGTGAACAGTAGCGCAAATACTACTGTAAGTACAGATGTAGCTCTTTGAATTGAAGTTATAGGTGCTATCTTGTTTCTCACGAATGTCTTTCAAAAATTTCCTGTTGCCCTTCCTTGTTAACTCAGAAAAACTGTGTTCCGAAAGAGGCCAGCAACAGTTTTCAACCAAATAGAAGAAATGTACATGGAACATTCTAACCAACATATACATATGATCAAACGATTTCAACAGATGGAATTATGGCCTTGCCGTGGCGTTGTTGATGTACTCCATTGTATGTTTCAGTGAACTTTCGAGTTTAGATAATAGACTAAAGAGCAAACACTGCTTTCAAGACCGTTCGAGTCTTTGGGTAGTGTGCTTCACCTGACACACTAAAGGGAATATATGTGACTTCACCGTTCACAGTTGTTTCCTACTTCGTTTCTTGCTAATTCACTGTGAAACTCAGAAAGTACCGTGTGTTCAAAGAGGACAAGCCTGTAATTTCTATCTGGTAAAGAATCATTCTTTGAAACGGGAGAAAACATGAACATTTCCAGCAATTATAACAGAAGTTATTGCTTTCTCTTCTCTGTCCGTGTGGTGATGGCCTGAATTGTGTGAGATAGTCACCGGTCGCATTGCCATTGAAGGCAGAAGCAGAGACAGTAATGTCTGGACACCTCTGGTTTTCCATGAACAGTAGCGCAAATACTACTGTAAGTACAGATGTAGCTCTTTGAATTGAAGGTATAGGTGCTATCTTGTTTCTCACGAATGTCTTTCAAAAAGTTCCTGTTGCCCTTCCTTGTTAACTCAGAAAAACTGTGTTCCGAAAGAGGCCAGCAACAGTTTTCAACCAAATAGAAGAAATGTACATGGAACATTCTAACCAACATATACATATGATCAAACGATTTCAACAGATGGAATTATGGCCTTGCCGTGCCGCTGTTGATGTACTCCATTGTATGTTTCAGTGAACTTTCGAATTTATACAATAGACTAAAGAGCAAACACTGCTTTCAAGACCGTTCGAGTCTTTTGGGTAGTGTGCTTCACCTGACACAATAAAGGGAATATATGTGACTTCACCGTTCACAGTTGTTTTCTACTTCGTTTCTTGCTAATTCACTGTGAAACTCAGAAAGTACCGTGTGTTCAAAGAGGACAAGCCTGTAATTTCTATCTGGTAAAGAATCATTCTTTGAAACGGGAGAAAACATGAACATTTCCAGCAATTATAACAGAAGTTATTGCTTTCTCTTCTCTGTCCGTGTGGTGATGGCCTGAATTGTGTGAGATAGTCACCGGTCGCATTGCAATTGAAGGCAGAATCAGAGACAGTAATGTCTGGACACCTCTGGTTTTCCGTGAACAGTAGCGCAAATACTACTGTAAGTACAGATGTAGCTCTTTGAATTGAAGGTATAGGTGCTATCTTGTTTCTCACGAATGTCTTTCAAAAAGTTCCTGTTGCCCTTCCTTGTTAACTCAGAAAAACTGTGTTCCGAAAGAGGCCAGCAACAGTTTTCAACCAAATAGAAGAAATGTACATGGAACATTCTAACCAACATATACATATGATCAAACGATTTCAACAGATGGAATTATGGCCTTGCCGTGCCGTTGTTGATGTACTCCATTGTATGTTTCAGTGAACTTTCGAGTTTAGATAATAGATTAAAGAGCAAACACTGCTTTCAAGACCGTTCGAGTCTTTGGGTAGTGTGCTTCACCTGACACACTAAAGGGAATATATGTGACTTCACCGTTCACAGTTGTTTCCTACTTCGTTTCTTGCTAATTCACTGTGAAACTCAGAAAGTACCGTGTGTTCAAAGAGGACAAGCCTCTAATTTCTATCTGGGAAAGAATCATTCTTTGAAACGGGAGAAAACATGAACATTTCCAGCAATTATAACAGAAGTTATTGCTTTCTCTTATCTGTCCGTGTGGTGATGGCCTGAATTGTGTGAGATAGTCACCGGTCGCATTACCATTGAAGGCAGAAGCAGAGACAGTAATGTCTGGACACCTCTGGTTTTCCATGAACAGTAGCGCAAATACTACTGTAAGTACAGATGTAGCTCTTTGAATTGAAGGTATAGGTGCTATCTTGTTTCTCACGAATGTCTTTCAAAAAGTTCCTGTTGCCCTTCCTTGTTAACTCAGAAAAACTGTGTTCCGAAAGAGGCCAGCAACAGTTTTCAACCAAATAGAAGAAATGTACATGGAACATTCTAACCAACATATACGTATGATCAAACGATTTCAACAGATGGAATTATGGCCTTGCCGTGCCGTTGTTGATGTACTCCATTGTATGTTTCAGTGAACTTTCGAGTTTAGATAATAGATTAAAGAGCAAACACTGCTTTCAAGACCGTTCGAGTCTTTGGGTAGTGTGCTTCACCTGACACACTAAAGGGAATATATGTGACTTCACCGTTCACAGTTGTTTCCTACTTCGTTTCTTGCTAATTCACTGTGAAACTCAGAAAGTACCGTGTGTTCAAAGAGGACAAGCCTGTAATTTCTATCTGGTAAAGAATCATTCTTTGAAACGGGAGAAAACATGAACATTTCCAACAATTATAACAGAAGTTCTTGCTTTCTCTTCTCTGTCCGTGTGGTGATGGCCTGAATTGTGTGAGATAGTCACCGGTCGCATTGCCATTGAAGGCAGAAGCAGAGACAGTAATGTCTGGACACCTCTGGTTTTCCGTGAACAGTAGCGCAAATACTACTGTAAGTACAGATGTAGCTCTTTGAATTGAAGGTATAGGTGCTATCTTGTTTCTCACGAATGTCTTTCAAAAAGTTCCTGTTGCCCTTCCTTGTTAACTCAGAAAAACTGTGTTCCGAAAGAGGCCAGCAACAGTTTTCAACCAAATAGAAGAAATGTACATGGAACATTCTAACCAACATATACATATGATCAAACGATTTCAACAGATGGAGTTATGGCCTTGCCGTGCCGTTGTTGATGTACTCCATTCTATGTTTCAGTGAACTTTCGAGATTAGATAATAGACTAAAGAGCAAACACTGCTTTCAAGACAGTTATATTCTTTGGGTAGTGTGCTTCACCGGACACACTAAAGGGAATATATGTGACTTCACCGTTCACAGTTGTTTCCTACTTCGTTTCTTGCTAATTCACTGTGAAACTCAGAAAGTACCGTGTGTTCAAAGAGGACAAGCCTGTAATTTCTATTTGGTAAAGAATCATTCTTTGAAACGGGAGAAAACATGAAGTTTTCCAACAATTATAACAGAAGTTCTTGCTTTCTCTTCTCTGTCCGTGTGGTGATGGCCTGAATTGTGTGAGATAGTCACCGGTCGCATTGCCATTGAAGGCAGAAGCAGAGACAGTAATGTCTGGACACCTCTGGTTTTCCATGAACAGTAGCGCAAATACTACTGTAAGTACAGATGTAGCTCTTTGAATTGAAGGTATAGGTGCTATCTTGTTTCTCACGAATGTCTTTCAAAAAGTTCCTGTTGCCCTTCCTTGTTAACTCAGAAAAACTGTGTTCCGAAAGAGGCCTGCAACAGTTTTCAACCAAATAGAAGAAATGTACATGGAACATTCTAACCAACATATACATATGATCAAACGATTTCAACAGATGGAATTATGGCCTTGCCGTGCCGTTGTTGATGTACTCCATTGTATGTTTCAGTGAACTTTCGAGTTAGATAATAGATTAAAGAGCAAACACTGCTTTCAAGACCGTTCGAGTCTTTGGGTAGTGTGCTTCACCTGACACACTAAAGGGAATATATGTGACTTCACCGTTCACAGTTGTTTCCTACTTCGTTTCTAGCTAATTCACTGTGAAACTCAGAAAGTACCGTGTGTTCAAAGAGGACAAGCCTCTAATTTCTATCTGGGAAAGAATCATTCTTTGAAACGGGAGAAAACATGAACATTTCCAGCAATTATAACAGAAGTTATTGCTTTCTCTTATCTGTCCGTGTGGTGATGGCCTGAATTGTGTGAGATAGTCACCGGTCGCATTGCAATTGAAGGCAGAAGCAGAGACAGTAATGTCTGGACACCTCTGGTTTTCCATGAACAGTAGCGCAAATACTACTGTAAGTACAGATGTAGCTCTTTGAATTGAAGGTATAGGTGCTATCTTGTTTCTCACGAATGTCTTTCAAAAATTTCCCGTTGCCCTTCCTTGTTAACTCAGAAAAACTGTGTTCCGAAAGAGGCCAGCAACAGTTTTCAACCAAATAGAAGAAATGTACATGGAACATTCTAACCAACATATACATATGATCAAACGATTTCAACAGATGGAATTATGGCCTTGCCGTGCCGCTGTTGATGTACTCCATTGTATGTTTCAGTGAACTTTCGAATTTATACAATAGACTAAAGAGCAAACACTGCTTTCAAGACCGTTCGAGTCTTTTGGGTAGTGTGCTTCACCTGACACAATAAAGGGAATATATGTGACTTCACCGTTCACAGTTGTTTTCTACTTCGTTTCTTGCTAATTCACTGTGAAACTCAGAAAGTACCGTGTGTTCAAAGAGGACAAGCCTGTAATTTCTATCTGGTAAAGAATCATTCTTTGAAACGGGAGAAAACATGAACATTTCCAGCAATTATAACAGAAGTTATTGCTTTCTCTTCTCTGTCCGTGTGGTGATGGCCTGAATTGTGTGAGATAGTCACCGGTCGCATTGCAATTGAAGGCAGAATCAGAGACAGTAATGTCTGGACACCTCTGGTTTTCCGTGAACAGTAGCGCAAATACTACTGTAAGTACAGATGTAGCTCTTTGAATTGAAGGTATAGGTGCTATCTTGTTTCTCACGAATGTCTTTCAAAAAGTTCCTGTTGCCCTTCCTTGTTAACTCAGAAAAACTGTGTTCCGAAAGAGGCCAGCA
Organism: Furipterus horrens; assembly: GCF_987537825.1. Taxonomy (NCBI): domain Eukaryota; kingdom Metazoa; phylum Chordata; class Mammalia; order Chiroptera; family Furipteridae; genus Furipterus; species Furipterus horrens. Next base: position 53,697,501 of record NW_028327182.1, on the reverse strand, counting down.
ACAGTTTTCAACCAAATAGAAGAAATGTACATGGAACATTCTAACCAACATATACATATGATCAAACGATTTCAACAGATGGAATTATGGCCTTGCCGTGCCGTTGTTGATGTACTCCATTGTATGTTTCAGTGAACTTTCGAGTTTAGATAATAGATTAAAGAGCAAACACTGCTTTCAAGACCGTTCGAGTCTTTGGGTAGTGTGCTTCACCTGACACACTAAAGGGAATATATGTGACTTCACCGTTCACAGTTGTTTCCTACTTCGTTTCTTGCTAATTCACTGTGAAACTCAGAAAGTACCGTGTGTTCAAAGAGGACAAGCCTCTAATTTCTATCTGGGAAAGAATCATTCTTTGAAACGGGAGAAAACATGAACATTTCCAGCAATTATAACAGAAGTTCTTGCTTTCTCTTATCTGTCCGTGTGGTGATGGCCTGAATTGTGTGAGATAGTCACCGGTCGCATTACCATTGAAGGCAGAAGCAGAGACAGTAATGTCTGGACACCTCTGGTTTTCCATGAACAGTAGCGCAAATACTACTGTAAGCACAGATGTAGCTCTTTGAATTGAAGGTATAGGTGCTATCTTGTTTCTCACGAATGTCTTTCAAAAAGTTCCTGTTGCCCTTCCTTGTTAACTCAGAAAAACTGTGTTCCGAAAGAGGCCAGCAACAGTTTTCAACCAAATAGAAGAAATGTACATGGAACATTCTAACCAACATATACATATGATCAAACGATTTCAACAGATGGAATTATGGCCTTGCCGTGCCGCTGTTGATGTACTCCATTGTATGTTTCAGTGAACTTTCGAATTTATACAATAGACTAAAGAGCAAACACTGCTTTCAAGACCGTTCGAGTCTTTTGGGTAGTGTGCTTCACCTGACACAATAAAGGGAATATATGTGACTTCACCGTTCACAGTTGTTTTCTACTTCGTTTCTTGCTAATTCACTGTGAAACTCAGAAAGTACCGTGTGTTCAAAGAGGACAAGCCTGTAATTTCTATCTGGTAAAGAATCATTCTTTGAAACGGGAGAAAACATGAACATTTCCAGCAATTATAACAGAAGTTCTTGCTTTCTCTTCTCTGTCCGTGTGGTGATGGCCTGAATTGTGTGAGATAGTCACCGGTCGCATTGCAATTGAAGGCAGAATCAGAGACAGTAATGTCTGGACACCTCTGGTTTTCCGTGAACAGTAGCGCAAATACTACTGTAAGTACAGATGTAGCTCTTTGAATTGAAGGTATAGGTGCTATCTTGTTTCTCACGAATGTCTTTCAAAAAGTTCCTGTTGCCCTTCCTTGTTAACTCAGAAAAACTGTGTTCCGAAAGAGGCCAGCAACAGTTTTCAACCAAATAGAAGAAATGTACATGGAACATTCTAACCAACATATACGTATGATCAAACGATTTCAACAGATGGAATTATGGCCTTGCCGTGCCGTTGTTGATGTACTCCATTGTATGTTTCAGTGAACTTTCGAGTTTAGATAATAGATTAAAGAGCAAACACTGCTTTCAAGACCGTTCGAGTCTTTGGGTAGTGTGCTTCACCTGACACACTAAAGGGAATATATGTGACTTCACCGTTCACAGTTGTTTCCTACTTCGTTTCTTGCTAATTCACTGTGAAACTCAGAAAGTAACGTGTGTTCAAAGAGGACAAGCCTGTAATTTCTATCTGGTAAAGAATCATTCTTTGAAACGGGAGGAAACATGAACATTTCCAACAATTATAACAGAAGTTCTTGCTTTCTCTTCTCTGTCCGTGTGGTGATGGCCTGAATTGTGTGAGATAGTCACCGGTCGCATTGCCATTGAAGGCAGAAGCAGAGACAGTAATGTCTGGACACCTCTGGTTTTCCATGAACAGTAGCGCAAATACTACTGTAAGTACAGATGTAGCTCTTTGAATTGAAGGTATAGGTGCTATCTTGTTTCTCACGAATGTCTTTCAAAAATTTCCCGTTGCCCTTCCTTGTTAACTCAGAAAAACTGTGTTCCGAAAGAGGCCAGCAACAGTTTTCAACCAAATAGAAGAAATGTACATGGAACATTCTAACCAACATATACATATGATCAAACGATTTCAACAGATGGAATTATGGCCTTGCCGTGCCGTTGTTGATGTACTCCATTGTATGATTCAGTGAACTTTCGAGTTTAGATAATAGATTAAAGAGCAAACACTGCTTTCAAGACCGTTCGAGTCTTTGGGTAGTGTGCTTCACCTGACACACTAAAGGGAATATATGTGACTTCACCGTTCACAGTTGTTTCCTACTTCGTTTCTTGCTAATTCACTGTGAAACTCAGAAAGTACCGTGTGTTCAAAGAGGACAAGCCTGTAATTTCTATCTGGTAAAGAATCATTCTTTGAAACGGGAGAAAACATGAACATTTCCAGCAATTATAACAGAAGTTCTTGCTTTCTCTTATCTGTCCGTGTGGTGATGGCCTGAATTGTGTGAGATAGTCACCGGTCGCATTACCATTGAAGGCAGAAGCAGAGACAGTAATGTCTGGACACCTCTGGTTTTCCATGAACAGTAGCGCAAATACTACTGTAAGTACAGATGTAGCTCTTTGAATTGAAGGTATAGGTGCTATCTTATTTCTCACGAATGTCTTTCAAAAAGTTCCTGTTGCCCTTCCTTGTTAACTCAGAAAAACTGTGTTCCGAAAGAGGCCAGCAACAGTTTTCAACCAAATAGAAGAAATGTACATGGAACATTCTAACCAACATATACATATGATCAAACGATTTCAACAGATGGAATTATGGCCTTGCCGTGCCGCTGTTGATGTACTCCATTGTATGTTTCAGTGAACTTTCGAATTTATACAATAGACTAAAGAGCAAACACTGCTTCCAAGACCGTTCGAGTCTTTTGGGTAGTGTGCTTCACCTGACACAATAAAGGGAATATATGTGACTTCACCGTTCACAGTTGTTTCCTACTTCGTTTCTTGCTAATTCACTGTGAAACTCAGAAAGTACCGTGTGTTCAAAGAGGAGAAGCCTGTAATTTCTATCTGGTAAAGAATCATTCTTTGAAACGGGAGAAAACATGAACATTTCCAACAATTATAACAGAAGTTCTTGCTTTCTCTTCTCTGTCCGTGTGGTGATGGCCTGAATTGTGTGAGATAGTCACCGGTCGCATTGCCATTGAAGGCAGAAGCAGAGACAGTAATGTCTGGACACCTCTGGTTTTCCGTGAACAGTAGCGCAAATACTACTGTAAGTACAGATGTAGCTCTTTGAATTGAAGGTATAGGTGCTATCTTGTTTCTCACGAATGTCTTTCAAAAAGTTCCTGTTGCCCTTCCTTGTTAACTCAGAAAAACTGTGTTCCGAAAGAGGCCAGCAACAGTTTTCAACCAAATAGAAGAAATGTACATGGAACATTCTAACCAACATATACATATGATCAAACGATTTCAACAGATGGAATTATGGCCTTGCCGTGGCGTTGTTGATGTACTCCATTGTATGTTTCAGTGAACTTTCGAGTTTAGATAATAGATTAAAGAGCAAACACTGCTTTCAAGACCGTTCGAGTCTTTGGGTAGTGTGCTTCACCTGACACACTAAAGGGAATATATGTGACTTCACCGTTCACAGTTGTTTCCTACTTCGTTTCTTGCTAATTCACTGTGAAACTCAGAAAGTACCGTGTTTTCAAAGAGGACAAGCCTCTAATTTCTATCTGGGAAAGAATCATTCTTTGAAACGGGAGAAAACATGAACATTTCCAGCAATTATAACAGAAGTTATTGCTTTCTCTTCTCTGTCCGTGTGGTGATGGCCTGAATTGTGTGAGATAGTCACCGGTCGCATTGCCATTGAAGGCAGAAGCAGAGACAGTAATGTCTGGACACCTCTGGTTTTCCGTGAACAGTAGCGCAAATACTACTGTAAGTACAGATGTAGCTCTTTGAATTGAAGTTATAGGTGCTATCTTGTTTCTCACGAATGTCTTTCAAAAATTTCCTGTTGCCCTTCCTTGTTAACTCAGAAAAACTGTGTTCCGAAAGAGGCCAGCAACAGTTTTCAACCAAATAGAAGAAATGTACATGGAACATTCTAACCAACATATACATATGATCAAACGATTTCAACAGATGGAATTATGGCCTTGCCGTGGCGTTGTTGATGTACTCCATTGTATGTTTCAGTGAACTTTCGAGTTTAGATAATAGACTAAAGAGCAAACACTGCTTTCAAGACCGTTCGAGTCTTTGGGTAGTGTGCTTCACCTGACACACTAAAGGGAATATATGTGACTTCACCGTTCACAGTTGTTTCCTACTTCGTTTCTTGCTAATTCACTGTGAAACTCAGAAAGTACCGTGTGTTCAAAGAGGACAAGCCTGTAATTTCTATCTGGTAAAGAATCATTCTTTGAAACGGGAGAAAACATGAACATTTCCAGCAATTATAACAGAAGTTATTGCTTTCTCTTCTCTGTCCGTGTGGTGATGGCCTGAATTGTGTGAGATAGTCACCGGTCGCATTGCCATTGAAGGCAAAAGCAGAGACAGTAATGTCTGGACACCTCTGGTTTTCCATGAACAGTAGCGCAAATACTACTGTAAGTACAGATGTAGCTCTTTGAATTGAAGGTATAGGTGCTATCTTGTTTCTCACGAATGTCTTTCAAAAAGTTCCTGTTGCCCTTCCTTGTTAACTCAGAAAAACTGTGTTCCGAAAGAGGCCAGCAACAGTTTTCAACCAAATAGAAGAAATGTACATGGAACATTCTAACCAACATATACATATGATCAAACGATTTCAACAGATGGAATTATGGCCTTGCCGTGCCGCTGTTGATGTACTCCATTGTATGTTTCAGTGAACTTTCGAATTTATACAATAGACTAAAGAGCAAACACTGCTTTCAAGACCGTTCGAGTCTTTTGGGTAGTGTGCTTCACCTGACACAATAAAGGGAATATATGTGACTTCACCGTTCACAGTTGTTTTCTACTTCGTTTCTTGCTAATTCACTGTGAAACTCAGAAAGTACCGTGTGTTCAAAGAGGACAAGCCTGTAATTTCTATCTGGTAAAGAATCATTCTTTGAAACGGGAGAAAACATGAACATTTCCAGCAATTATAACAGAAGTTATTGCTTTCTCTTCTCTGTCCGTGTGGTGATGGCCTGAATTGTGTGAGATAGTCACCGGTCGCATTGCAATTGAAGGCAGAATCAGAGACAGTAATGTCTGGACACCTCTGGTTTTCCGTGAACAGTAGCGCAAATACTACTGTAAGTACAGATGTAGCTCTTTGAATTGAAGGTATAGGTGCTATCTTGTTTCTCACGAATGTCTTTCAAAAAGTTCCTGTTGCCCTTCCTTGTTAACTCAGAAAAACTGTGTTCCGAAAGAGGCCAGCAACAGTTTTCAACCAAATAGAAGAAATGTACATGGAACATTCTAACCAACATATACATATGATCAAACGATTTCAACAGATGGAATTATGGCCTTGCCGTGCCGTTGTTGATGTACTCCATTGTATGTTTCAGTGAACTTTCGAGTTTAGATAATAGATTAAAGAGCAAACACTGCTTTCAAGACCGTTCGAGTCTTTGGGTAGTGTGCTTCACCTGACACACTAAAGGGAATATATGTGACTTCACCGTTCACAGTTGTTTCCTACTTCGTTTCTTGCTAATTCACTGTGAAACTCAGAAAGTACCGTGTGTTCAAAGAGGACAAGCCTCTAATTTCTATCTGGGAAAGAATCATTCTTTGAAACGGGAGAAAACATGAACATTTCCAGCAATTATAACAGAAGTTATTGCTTTCTCTTATCTGTCCGTGTGGTGATGGCCTGAATTGTGTGAGATAGTCACCGGTCGCATTACCATTGAAGGCAGAAGCAGAGACAGTAATGTCTGGACACCTCTGGTTTTCCATGAACAGTAGCGCAAATACTACTGTAAGTACAGATGTAGCTCTTTGAATTGAAGTTATAGGTGCTATCTTGTTTCTCACGAATGTCTTTCAAAAAGTTCCTGTTGCCCTTCCTTGTTAACTCAGAAAAACTGTGTTCCGAAAGAGGCCAGCAACAGTTTTCAACCAAATAGAAGAAATGTACATGGAACATTCTAACCAACATATACGTATGATCAAACGATTTCAACAGATGGAATTATGGCCTTGCCGTGCCGTTGTTGATGTACTCCATTGTATGTTTCAGTGAACTTTCGAGTTTAGATAATAGATTAAAGAGCAAACACTGCTTTCAAGACCGTTCGAGTCTTTGGGTAGTGTGCTTCACCTGACACACTAAAGGGAATATATGTGACTTCACCGTTCACAGTTGTTTCCTACTTCGTTTCTTGCTAATTCACTGTGAAACTCAGAAAGTACCGTGTGTTCAAAGAGGACAAGCCTGTAATTTCTATCTGGTAAAGAATCATTCTTTGAAACGGGAGAAAACATGAACATTTCCAACAATTATAACAGAAGTTCTTGCTTTCTCTTCTCTGTCCGTGTGGTGATGGCCTGAATTGTGTGAGATAGTCACCGGTCGCATTGCCATTGAAGGCAGAAGCAGAGACAGTAATGTCTGGACACCTCTGGTTTTCCGTGAACAGTAGCGCAAATACTACTGTAAGTACAGATGTAGCTCTTTGAATTGAAGGTATAGGTGCTATCTTGTTTCTCACGAATGTCTTTCAAAAAGTTCCTGTTGCCCTTCCTTGTTAACTCAGAAAAACTGTGTTCCGAAAGAGGCCAGCAACAGTTTTCAACCAAATAGAAGAAATGTACATGGAACATTCTAACCAACATATACATATGATCAAACGATTTCAACAGATGGAATTATGGCCTTGCCGTGGCGTTGTTGATGTACTCCATTGTATGTTTCAGTGAACTTTCGAGTTTAGATAATAGATTAAAGAGCAAACACTGCTTTCAAGACCGTTCGAGTCTTTGGGTAGTGTGCTTCACCTGACACACTAAAGGGAATATATGTGACTTCACCGTTCACAGTTGTTTCCTACTTCGTTTCTTGCTAATTCACTGTGAAACTCAGAAAGTACCGTGTGTTCAAAGAGGACAAGCCTGTAATTTCTATCTGGTAAAGAATCATTCTTTGAAACGGGAGAAAACATGAACATTTCCAGCAATTATAACAGAAGTTATTGCTTTCTCTTCTCTGTCCGTGTGGTGATGGCCTGAATTGTGTGAGATAGTCACCGGTCGCATTGCCATTGAAGGCAAAAGCAGAGACAGTAATGTCTGGACACCTCTGGTTTTCCATGAACAGTAGCGCAAATACTACTGTAAGTACAGATGTAGCTCTTTGAATTGAAGGTATAGGTGCTATCTTGTTTCTCACGAATGTCTTTCAAAAAGTTCCTGTTGCCCTTCCTTGTTAACTCAGAAAAACTGTGTTCCGAAAGAGGCCAGCAACAGTTTTCAACCAAATAGAAGAAATGTACATGGAACATTCTAACCAACATATACATATGATCAAACGATTTCAACAGATGGAATTATGGCCTTGCCGTGCCGCTGTTGATGTACTCCATTGTATGTTTCAGTGAACTTTCGAATTTATACAATAGACTAAAGAGCAAACACTGCTTTCAAGACCGTTCGAGTCTTTTGGGTAGTGTGCTTCACCTGACACAATAAAGGGAATATATGTGACTTCACCGTTCACAGTTGTTTTCTACTTCGTTTCTTGCTAATTCACTGTGAAACTCAGAAAGTACCGTGTGTTCAAAGAGGACAAGCCTGTAATTTCTATCTGGTAAAGAATCATTCTTTGAAACGGGAGAAAACATGAACATTTCCAGCAATTATAACAGAAGTTATTGCTTTCTCTTCTCTGTCCGTGTGGTGATGGCCTGAATTGTGTGAGATAGTCACCGGTCGCATTGCAATTGAAGGCAGAATCAGAGACAGTAATGTCTGGACACCTCTGGTTTTCCGTGAACAGTAGCGCAAATACTACTGTAAGTACAGATGTAGCTCTTTGAATTGAAGGTATAGGTGCTATCTTGTTTCTCACGAATGTCTTTCAAAAAGTTCCTGTTGCCCTTCCTTGTTAACTCAGAAAAACTGTGTTCCGAAAGAGGCCAGCAACAGTTTTCAACCAAATAGAAGAAATGTACATGGAACATTCTAACCAACATATACATATGATCAAACGATTTCAACAGATGGAATTATGGCCTTGCCGTGCCGTTGTTGATGTACTCCATTGTATGTTTCAGTGAACTTTCGAGTTTAGATAATAGATTAAAGAGCAAACACTGCTTTCAAGACCGTTCGAGTCTTTGGGTAGTGTGCTTCACCTGACACACTAAAGGGAATATATGTGACTTCACCGTTCACAGTTGTTTCCTACTTCGTTTCTTGCTAATTCACTGTGAAACTCAGAAAGTACCGTGTGTTCAAAGAGGACAAGCCTCTAATTTCTATCTGGGAAAGAATCATTCTTTGAAACGGGAGAAAACATGAACATTTCCAGCAATTATAACAGAAGTTATTGCTTTCTCTTATCTGTCCGTGTGGTGATGGCCTGAATTGTGTGAGATAGTCACCGGTCGCATTACCATTGAAGGCAGAAGCAGAGACAGTAATGTCTGGACACCTCTGGTTTTCCATGAACAGTAGCGCAAATACTACTGTAAGTACAGATGTAGCTCTTTGAATTGAAGTTATAGGTGCTATCTTGTTTCTCACGAATGTCTTTCAAAAAGTTCCTGTTGCCCTTCCTTGTTAACTCAGAAAAACTGTGTTCCGAAAGAGGCCAGCAACAGTTTTCAACCAAATAGAAGAAATGTACATGGAACATTCTAACCAACATATACGTATGATCAAACGATTTCAACAGATGGAATTATGGCCTTGCCGTGCCGTTGTTGATGTACTCCATTGTATGTTTCAGTGAACTTTCGAGTTTAGATAATAGATTAAAGAGCAAACACTGCTTTCAAGACCGTTCGAGTCTTTGGGTAGTGTGCTTCACCTGACACACTAAAGGGAATATATGTGACTTCACCGTTCACAGTTGTTTCCTACTTCGTTTCTTGCTAATTCACTGTGAAACTCAGAAAGTACCGTGTGTTCAAAGAGGACAAGCCTGTAATTTCTATCTGGTAAAGAATCATTCTTTGAAACGGGAGAAAACATGAACATTTCCAACAATTATAACAGAAGTTCTTGCTTTCTCTTCTCTGTCCGTGTGGTGATGGCCTGAATTGTGTGAGATAGTCACCGGTCGCATTGCCATTGAAGGCAGAAGCAGAGACAGTAATGTCTGGACACCTCTGGTTTTCCGTGAACAGTAGCGCAAATACTACTGTAAGTACAGATGTAGCTCTTTGAATTGAAGGTATAGGTGCTATCTTGTTTCTCACGAATGTCTTTCAAAAAGTTCCTGTTGCCCTTCCTTGTTAACTCAGAAAAACTGTGTTCCGAAAGAGGCCAGCAACAGTTTTCAACCAAATAGAAGAAATGTACATGGAACATTCTAACCAACATATACATATGATCAAACGATTTCAACAGATGGAATTATGGCCTTGCCGTGGCGTTGTTGATGTACTCCATTGTATGTTTCAGTGAACTTTCGAGTTTAGATAATAGATTAAAGAGCAAACACTGCTTTCAAGACCGTTCGAGTCTTTGGGTAGTGTGCTTCACCTGACACACTAAAGGGAATATATGTGACTTCACCGTTCACAGTTGTTTCCTACTTCGTTTCTTGCTAATTCACTGTGAAACTCAGAAAGTACCGTGTGTTCAAAGAGGACAAGCCTGTAATTTCTATCTGGTAAAGAATCATTCTTTGAAACGGGAGAAAACATGAACATTTCCAAAAATTATAACAGAAGTTCTTGCTTTCTCTTCTCTGTCCGTGTGGTGATGGCCTGAATTGTGTGAGATAGTCACCGGTCGCATTGCCATTGAAGGCAGAAGCAGAGACAGTAATGTCTGGACACCTCTGGTTTTCCATGAACAGTAGCGCAAATACTACTGTAAGTACAGATGTAGCTCTTTGAATTGAAGGTATAGGTGCTATCTTGTTTCTCACGAATGTCTTTCAAAAATTTCCCGTTGCCCTTCCTTGTTAACTCAGAAAAACTGTGTTCCGAAAGAGGCCAGCAACAGTTTTCAACCAAATAGAAGAAATGTACATGGAACATTCTAACCAACATATACATATGATCAAACGATTTCAACAGATGGAATTATGGCCTTGCCGTGCTGTTGTTGTTCTGCTCCATTGTGTGCTTCAGTGAACTTTCGAGTTTATACAATAGACTAAAGAGCAAGCACTGCTTTCAAGACAGTTATAGTCTTTGGGTAGTGTGCTTCACCTGAAACACTAAAGGGTATATATGTGACTTCACCGTTCACAGTTGTTTCCTACTTCGTTTCTTGCTAATTCACTGTGAAACTCAGAAAGTACCGTGTGTTCAAAGAGGACAAGCCTGTAATTTCTATCTGGTAAAGAATCATTCTTTGAAACGGGAGAAAACATGAACATTTCCAGCAATTATAACAGAAGTTATTGCTTTCTCTTCTCTGTCCGTGTGGTGATGGCCTGAATTGTGTGAGATAGTCACCGGTCGCATTGCCATTGAAGGCAGAAGCAGAGACAGTAATGTCTGGACACCTCTGGTTTTCCGTGAACAGTAGCGCAAATACTACTGTAAGTACAGATGTAGCTCTTTGAATTGAAGTTATAGGTGCTATCTTGTTTCTCACGAATGTCTTTCAAAAATTTCCTGTTGCCCTTCCTTGTTAACTCAGAAAAACTGTGTTCCGAAAGAGGCCAGCAACAGTTTTCAACCAAATAGAAGAAATGTACATGGAACATTCTAACCAACATATACATATGATCAAACGATTTCAACAGATGGAATTATGGCCTTGCCGTGGCGTTGTTGATGTACTCCATTGTATGTTTCAGTGAACTTTCGAGTTTAGATAATAGACTAAAGAGCAAACACTGCTTTCAAGACCGTTCGAGTCTTTGGGTAGTGTGCTTCACCTGACACACTAAAGGGAATATATGTGACTTCACCGTTCACAGTTGTTTCCTACTTCGTTTCTTGCTATTTCACTGTGAAACTCAGAAAGTACCGTGTGTTCAAAGAGGACAAGCCTGTAATTTCTATCTGGTAAAGAATCATTCTTTGAAACGGGAGAAAACATGAACATTTCCAACAATTATAACAGAAGTTCTTGCTTTCTCTTCTCTGTCCGTGTGGTGATGGCCTGAATTGTGTGAGATAGTCACCGGTCGCATTGCCATTGAAGGCAGAAGCAGAGACAGTAATGTCTGGACACCTCTGGTTTTCCATGAACAGTAGCGCAAATACTACTGTAAGTACAGATGTAGCTCTTTGAATTGAAGGTATAGGTGCTATCTTGTTTCTCACGAATGTCTTTCAAAAAGTTCCTGTTGCCCTTCCTTGTTAACTCAGAAAAACTGTGTTCCGAAAGAGGCCAGCAACAGTTTTCAACCAAATAGAAGAAATGTACATGGAACATTCTAACCAACATATACATATGATCAAACGATTTCAACAGATGGAGTTATGGCCTTGCCGTGCCGTTGTTGATGTACTCCATTCTATGTTTCAGTGAACTTTCGAGATTAGATAATAGACTAAAGAGCAAACACTGCTTGACCGTTCGAGTCTTTGGGTAGTGTGCTTGACCTGACACACTAAAGGGAATATATGTGACTTCACCGTTCACAGTTGTTTTCTACTTCGTTTCTTGCTAATTCACTGTGAAACTCAGAAAGTACCGTGTGTTCAAAGAGGACAAGCCTGTAATTTCTATCTGGTAAAGAATCATTCTTTGAAACGGGAGTAAACATGAAGTTTTCCAACAATTATAACAGAAGTTATTGCTTTCTCTTCTCTGTCCGTGTGGTGATGGCCTGAATTGTGTGAGATAGTCACCGGTCGCATTGCAATTGAAGGCAGAATCAGAGACAGTAATGTCTGGACACCTCTGGTTTTCCGTGAACAGTAGCGCAAATACTACTGTAAGTACAGATGTAGCTCTTTGAATTGAAGGTATAGGTGCTATCTTGTTTCTCACGAATGTCTTTCAAAAAGTTCCTGTTGCCCTTCCTTGTTAACTCAGAAAAACTGTGTTCCGAAAGAGGCCAGCAACAGTTTTCAACCAAATAGAAGAAATGTACATGGAACATTCTAACCAACATATACATATGATCAAACGATTTCAACAGATGGAATTATGGCCTTGCCGTGCCGTTGTTGATGTACTCCATTGTATGTTTCAGTGAACTTTCGAGATTAGATAATAGACTAAAGAGCAAACACTGCTTTCAAGACAGTTCTATTCTTTGGGTAGTGTGCTTCACCTGACACACTAAAGGGAATATATGTGACTTCACCGTTCACAGTTGTTTCCTACTTCGTTTCTTGCTAATTCACTGTGAAACTCAGAAAGTACCGTGTGTTCA